>NC_073302.1:361755096-362066971 GCF_027595985.1 Sorex araneus | reverse complement strand
TGGTAGGAGAAGGCCCATGCCCTCTGTGTGGAATTTTTCTACTTCATGTTTTTATTAGTTCTACTAACTTTATAGTTGTGTTATTATTTCTTTTCTTTCTTTTTTTTTTTTTTTTTTTTTTGCTTTCTGGGTCACACCCGGCGATGCACAGGGGTTACTCCTGGCTCATACATTCAGGAATTACCCCTGGTGGTGCTCAGGGAACCATATGGGATGCTGGGAATCAAACCCGGGTCAGCCGCATGCAAGGCAAACACCCTACCCACTGTGCTATCGCCCCAGCCCCCTATTTTTATTTATTTCATTTATTTTTTATAAAGTTCATGATTATTTGTTACACCCAATATTCCAGCACCATTACATCTTCCCACCACCATTATTTCCATTTTTCCCAACCACCCTTCAAGCCTACCCCTA
Organism: Sorex araneus; assembly: GCF_027595985.1. Lineage (NCBI taxonomy): Eukaryota > Metazoa > Chordata > Mammalia > Eulipotyphla > Soricidae > Sorex > Sorex araneus. Next base: position 362,066,554 of record NC_073302.1, on the reverse strand, counting down.
TAGCAGGCCCTGAATAATTTATTTCATAGTTTGTTATAAATAATTCACTAAAAATGATCAAAAAATGTTTCCTTAGAAGAAAGTAGGGGAAGATTGCTGTTATCTCACCATGGAGCCATTAAACCCTTGTATAAGATATTTCTTATATGCTGTTACAGGTTAAGTCTTGTGTGTTTATATTTTGTTAATAGAGATTGGTTGCCTTCTACTTTGCATCCCATCCGATGTGGTGTGTTACTCATTGGTTTAACGGTGATGTAGAGCCTGAGAGCCCCATGATCCAGGAATTAAAAAATTTTGAATGGGGTGGTACAGCTGGTACACTTTGGGTGTTCCGGACAACTCAGCCTTGCACAGGGTCCAGAAGCAGCTCTGCAACTTGTTGATCTCTTTCAAGATTTATGAGTCTCTGGATCATGGCTGGTTAATTAGCTTACTTGGCACCAGCAGGGGGGTTACAGGTGTGACTGCCAAGGCTTCTGGAAGTACTGGGAGATGGGAGGAGGTAGCTCATCTCCAACTGTGAAAGCCTGGAGATTTCAGTCACAAAACCTACATACCTGAGTTTTTCAACACATCAATTTCTGGATGAGGCTTGTCCCAACCTGTAGAGTCCAGCTATGAGCACAGAGATGATTGTGGAGTGTGGAGCCCTGGCATGTTATGTTTATCATTTCTTTTTTTTTTTTTTTTTGCTTTTTGGGTCACACCCAGCGATGCACAGGGGTTACTCCTGGCTCTGCACTCAGGAATCACCCCTGGTGGTGGTGCTCAGGGGACCATATGGGATGCTGGGAATTGAACCCAGGTCAGCTGGATGCAAGGCAAACTCTCTACCCTCTGTGCTATCGCTCCAGCCCCCCCTTTTTTTTCATAATAATTTCACTTGTTCTATGAGGATAAAATGGGCCTGGCTTGGACTATGTGAAAAGGACACAGGGATGTAGTTCAAGTGGTAGAACATGTTGAACTACACCTTCCCAGAACCTCAGGGGCGGGGAGGGTTGCCTACCCACCTGAGCACTGCAAGGAGACACCATCACCCCTCTCCCCCCACCAAAAAAAATAAATGATTACATTTTCATGCTGACCAGCAAGTAAACCTGACAGGCTGTTGGAACTCTACCTGGAGCCTCCTCTCAAGAGATTTTGATTCACTAGCAGATCTGGGTATCTGCACTTTTAATTTATTTTTTGCCTCAGTCTAGATTGTTTTCCCAAGTAAAAAGCTCTTTCATCCTCCCAGTATTTCCTCTAAAAGGAATAGAAAGTGCTTGCTCAAGTTAAGAATTCCCACCCCGCTTCTGCAGAAAGTGCTCTGTCCCTGCACCTGGGCACGTACCTATTGTCTTAGCTTTGCAAACAAAGCATATCTAGGAAAAGTCAAAACCCACCTCTGGGAACAAAAGCTCTTGGACCCCAATTAAAGTTATCCAACCATCTAAGTAATAATCACACACTTTTCAACTGTTCTTACAAGTGGACATGTTTAACTCCTAAACTCTCTGGGGTTACTTGTTTGAAATAGTAACTTATAGAGATATTTGTTGAAGAAATGATGAAACATTATTCTCAGTATTCTCTCTGCAGTGAAAACTGATAAACAGAATACCACTTTCTTATTTAACTTGATTCAAGTATGTATCTGTTTCGCCTAGTGGACTTAAAGAGGCACTTTCTTATGAAAGAATGGCTCTCTCCTATGATCTACTCAGAAAACACCTCTATTCAGGCCCTTGAACCCCAGGGCTCCACAATTTGTAAAACTGATCTCTCCTCCCACGGCAAGGGATGAGGTAGCTGTGGACAGTGTGAGTTGCATGTCTTGATGCATCTTTGACAATGGGTTTTGCTCTTCTGGTCCTAATATTTCATCTGTAGAAGGGAGTGTTAGAGCATTTAAGACATTGACATCAGTGCTGCTGTGTGTATTTCTCACCATCTGGCGACTTCATTCATAGTGTTTGGGATTTGTCAGATGGTGTGAAATTAAAGTATAATACAAAGGTTGGAGTGATAGTACAGCAGGAAGGCATTTGCCTTGACCGATGCCAACCCAGGTTCAATCCCTGTCACCCCATATGGTCACCCAGACACCACCAAGAATTATCTCTCAGCACAGAGAGAGGAGTAAACCCTGAACACGGCTGGGTATGGCCTAAACAGAAATTAATAAGTAAATAAAATAGCATAGAATGAAATTTTGGCTATAAAACCATTTCTCTTGGAGAAGTCTGTTCAAGGACATACAAGTGTGAGCCACCAATGGTATGCACCAATGTCACTGTGTTATGCATGCAGGGTCAGGAATGTGGCTCCAATGCCTGGCATAGGCAAAGCCCTGAGTTCTATTTCTGCCATTACATATTCATCCCCTATCCCCAACACTGCCAGGTGTGGCCTTTATAATATATATATATAATATAATTATATATATATATATTAACTATCACTGTCATCCCGTTGCTCATCGATTTGTTCAAGCGGGCACCAGTAACGTCTCTCATTGAGAGACTTATTGTTACTGTTTTTGGCATATCCAATACGCACGGGTAGCTTGCCAGGCTCTGCCTCATGGGCTCTATACTCTCGGTAGCTTGCCGTGCTCTCCGGGAGGGGTGGAGGAATCAAACTCGGGTCAGCCGCATGAAAGAACGCCCAACCACTGTGCTCTCACTCCAGCCATATATTAACTATACAAAAGAAAAAGGGAAAAATAAGCATTTAGGTAAATCACTTTTGTCTCTGGTGCCCAAGACCAAGTGACTTGATTTCTCTCTTGGCAGCTCTACTTTTCTACCCTCACTTCCTACTGCGGCCAGTGAAGTACTCAGGGGCAGTGAAAGGCAGTGGTCAAGCACGAGGGAGGTGGCAGCCATGGGGTCTGCCATAGTGTTGTTGGTACGGTGAGTGTCCTAGGGGCCCAGAACTGGCAGTGTTTTCACAAACTCCCACAGAGCATATACCACAGGTCCCTGCCATCTCACTCATGCAGCCATCGAGACTGTAGCGGAGAGCACTGAGGTGCATGGCAGGTCTCTGGGGGACGCCATTCTCAAACCAAGGGGAGGGGATGCTCTTTGAAGGAAAAGGAGGGATCAGTCCCACTCTCCACTCAGGTTCCTGATTTTGACTTCCCAGAAAAGGTTTTCAGGAGAGGACAGAAAGTAAATCAGAGAAGTTTAATGATAGGAACATGAGCCCTGAAAATTAAAAAAAAAAAACATTATGCACCCTAAAAAATGATGTGGACACTTCCAAAATGAAGTGTCCCAAGTTGACTTCATAGCGTCTTTTTCAGGCTGCCTTAGCTTGGGTGCTCTGCAAATAAGAGCCCTTCCAAAGCATTGCCAAGGAAGAAGGCTGGATTCTGGGGTTCTCTTCCTTCCCAGCCATTTCCCGGCTCACAGCAGAGAAACCATCCCTGCTGCTCCTATTCATTAGAAGTGATAGAAAATGGAAAGAGCACTTTGGGTCCTGGAATTGAGTTGAGTGAAAACATGTTGAAAATAAATAAGTCAGGGGCTGGAGAGATAGCACAGCAGGTAGGGCGTTTGCCTTGCACGCAGCCGACCCGGGTTCAAATCCCAGCATCCCATATGGTCCCCTGAGCATGGTCAGGGGTAATTCCTGAGTGCAGAGCCAGGAGTAACACCTGTGCATCACCAGGTGTGACCCAAAAAGCAAAAAATAAATAAATAAATAAATAAGTCAGAAATAATCCAAGACTGTAGAAGGGTGTGGGGAAGAGGTCTTGTGGAGAGATAAGGCACCCACTTCACCCGCAGGTCCTCAGCTGGAAAGGGCGATGTTGGCCAGCTAGTGACCCTTGTGTGTGTGACCCCCATGGTCGGCTCATGTTCTCAACCTTCCAAATCTGTACACATGGGGATCTCTCCTCCCTCTGGTTCCCCCTCCATGCTGATACTGCGAGAACACTTGCTCTCTAGAGGATGTGATGGCAAGCAGAGAGCCGGAAAGTTTGGAAGGTCAAAGAGCAGCCATCCAGAGCCCCACCACCGCCAACGTCCCCTCCCATCCCCCTCTCCCGCAGCCTGTCCATTCCTCTACAGCCCCGTGTCTGCTTGGCCTCTGTCCATAGCGCCACCGCAGCTGGCACTCTCTGCAGTTACTTGTCTTTATCTTCCCATTCGGAGCACTCCCTGAGGGGTCCATGCAGGGACTTTTGTCTCTTTCACTTCCTGTAGAAACTCATGATTGAGATCGGGCCTGGCGCAGAGCAGGCTCTTGGTTGCCAGTCTGTGTGGTGGGCACGCCCAAGTCTTTTCAACCTAGCATTGCCTTCTCATTTCTTATGCCCCGTCCCACCATTGCCCTTGTCTGTGGCTTGTTGAGCACATCTTGATTGTATGTGACTCCTTCCAGGAAGTGGGTCTTTGCTGGGTCACCAGAGTGTGCCCTAGAGGGGAGATCCTGAAGGGGTGCCAGAGTAGCATTTCTTGCAGCTTATACAAGAAGGCCACCTCAATTTTTAAAAAGAAGGGGAAGATATGATCCCAGGTTCACTCCACTTGGCCCAGAATCTCATGTAGGTGCTATCAAAAATGACCCAGCTTGGACATACCTGGCCACCAGCCTTGTATCCTCCTCTCAATAGACCGAAGCTGTGTCAGGTAAACCCTGTGACACCACATTCCTTTTCAACTTGCCTACATCACCCCAAAACCTAGGGGTCAGCTCCAGGGGTTCATGGGGCTGAGCGCATTTTTACGCTGTCACCCCTCCTCAGCACCTGTTCAGACTCTTCAGCGCCCCACCTCTGGGGAGAGTAGGGGGCTCAATGCCAGTTGCTTGCCTCTCAGTAGGGTTTGTATCTTTATCCGTCTGGTGGTTTGGTTTGGAATGAGCTGTTTTTGCTTCTTCTCTCCAAACCCTTTTCTTTTCCTTATCTGTCATGGCCTGATAAAGAAGTGATGGTTGGGGCTGAAGAGAAAGTACAGCAGGCCGGGCACTTGCCTTGCATAGAGCTGACCTGGCTTTGTTCTTCAGCACCCCAGATGGTCCCCTCCAGGACTGACCCCGGAGCACAGAGCCAGGAGTGAGCACAGAGATGGGAGTAAGCCCTTAACACTGCTAGGTGTTGTCCAAAATGTAAAACGTGTTGGTCCTTTGTCCACAGCACTAAGTGTGCTCTTGGACTTACTGTGGTCCTCTGATCCAAACCTGTGTACCTGGCGAAATACTGAGATTTTGCTGGCACACAAAAGAGAGGGATTGACTTCAGAAATGCTTGTGGATTTGGTTTTTGGTTTTTGGTATGAATGTGTGTATGGGGGGCAGGGGGTGTTATCCTTAGAAGAGCTCAGCAGTGGTGATCCTGTGACCCAGCCTGCTGGCTCAGTGAGAAGGCCAGAGGATGCAGTGGCACTGAGGCCCTGCAGTGCAGGAGAGTATTAGGGCTACCCCCAGCAGTGAGCCTGACGGAGGGGGCAAGGCCACACCAGAGCTTGGGGCCTCCAGGGCTGTATCCCTCCAAGATCAGGGTACCGTGCGGTACCAGGGATCATAGTGCAGCTCCCCTGCATGGTAGGCATGTGTCTTAGCCACTGTACTCGCTCCCCAGCCTTATTGTGGGTTTTATTTTGCTGCTTCTGTTTAATAATCAGAAAATACTGTTTTGGCAAAAACAAGCCTAGAAGGAACAACTCAAAGAAAACGCAAAGAAATACACCTGCATTGAGTGCATATAGCAAGGAAATCAACACAATAAATGAATTTGCAGAGGGAAGAACCCATTTGCTGCTCCCAAAGTGCAGGCTCTTTTGGGTTCTAATTTAATTTTCCCCTTGGTGGTTGTTTCTGCCACCAGTGTGAGGATCCCTAGTCGCGAGGCTCCCACACACCCGGGTACGTTGCTGCAGTGATGGGGAGCAGCAAACCTTAGACAGCAAGGTTGCTGCAATCACACTGGACATGGAAGGTGGGGAACAGTTTGCATCCATGGCCTCTCCAAACTTAAGCTTGCAGCAGGTGTGCCAATGGTGGTCCCGGAATCTTGAGTATCTGTTTCCTCCTGGAGCCTGAATCCATCATTACCATTGTAATAAATTCCTTCTTTTTGAATAAGAGAATGAACAGAAGTTGCCTTAAGAGTAGGTTAATCAACTCAGGGGAATGCACGGCACTAAGGCAGGCGAGGAGAAAGAAATTTCTAGTCCAGACTCTACCTTCCCTGCTGCCATCCCCTCTCTTTCCTTCCCTCTATTCATTGCCCTCTGCTCTCTGGGTATCAGCCCCATTGGGCCACAAGTGTTCGGAAACAGGGCTGCAGAAAAGGACAATAACTACTTGGTTTGTATGTTAAGGCCAGTTCCCAAAGCTCCATTCCAAATTTCCAGAGTCCTACCTGCCCTGTGTAGGTAACTCGGACCCTGTACACCCAAGGCCGGCATTGCAGGGCACTCCGGGAGGAGAGGAGAAAGAGGATGAACTGTGCTAATGATGTGTCAAAAAGGAATCCTTATGGGTCAACAGCTTGTCCGCTAGAACTTTTTTCTCTGGTTTTAAAAAATTCCCCTTCAAGTTTCACAGCCAGCCTATTCTCTTTGCTTTGCTAAATCATGAGTTGTGTATTTTTTTTTCCTGAGCCAAGATATTATTCACTGTATCACTGTCAACCCATTGTTGACAGTTGTTGATTTGCTCGAGTGGGCGCCAGTAACGTCTTTATTGTGAGACTTGTTACTGTTTTTGGCATATCAAATACACCACAGGTAGCTTGCCAGGCTCTCAGGAGTTACTATTATTATTATTATTATTATTATTATTATTATTATTATTATTATCAGCAAGGCTAGGCATTCATCAGCATGGGTTAGTGTTACCAGCTTGCAAGTCAGAAGGGAGAGATCTCTTTTATAAAATGTACCCATCACTGGGGGCTCTTTTGGATCTTCTATGAAATTAGAAGTGACACTTGATCTCTGGCACACTCCACTCTCCACCCTGCATTGTTCCTCTCATGCCTCTCCCCTGCTCCTGTCTGTTGAGTCTTCTTCCAGACAGCCCGTTCAGACCTGCCAGCCCTACTTTCTGCACCATAGCTGCTGTTTCACCTCATTCCTTAAGACTCTGCATCTGCTGATTAGTGGCACATCCTGGTTAATTTGAAACCTGTTTCCTGACAAACTAACCTTAGTAAGTTGCTTGAAAGTCCTGTCTTAGGCTGTGATTCACCGAGACTGGCTGTTCCACATCACATGTTCAAGTGGAAAAAGAGTGAGTTCATGAAAAGGGCAGCTAGATGAGCTTATAATCAAGTTTTAAATGCGACTAACAGCATGATGCCTTCATCCAGTGGAATTTCTTTCCTAGGGAGGATTTGGGGGAAGGAAGGAAAACTTTTCAGTTTTCACATAGATGGGTGCTTTCTCTGCTTGTCAGGTTCTAACTTAGAGCTCATCCTTTACCTCCTTGTCCTGTCTTCATGTAAATATTAATTGTATATTCATAAATATTAATTGTGGTCCTTTGAGAGCCAGGCAGAGCCTGGTGGAGAGAGCATAAGATTTCACAACAAGCCAAACAGGAATTCTTTGCTTGGGCCACACAAGCAGGGCTGTAGCTGTCCAAGCCATTTCACAACTGTAAATCATCTCCAATGAGTCTGACCCATATCAAGTGCTTAGCTGTTATTAATTCATATTGAGTTTGTTTTATTCCAAAGAACACATAATCCAAAGAGACTGTTCTCAAGGCTGATTCTGGCACTTCCATTCAGAGAACAAGTCTTTTGTGTTTTGTGGGGAAGACGAAAGAAAGAAAAAGCACCAGTGTATACTGTATGTACCAGCTTTTTTTTTTTTTGTGGTCATTGTTAAGTCCTGGACTAAAGCGATAGCAACAGCAGCACACCAGGTAGGGCGTTTGCCTTGCATGCAGCTGACCTGGATTCGATTCCTCCGTCCCTCTCAGAGAGGCTGGCAAGCTACCGAGAGTATTCCGCCCTCATGGTAGAGCCTGGCAAGCTACCCGTGGCACATTCAATATGCCAAAAACAGTAACAACAAGTCTCACAATGGAGACAATACTGGTGCCCATTCAAGCAAATCAGTGAACAACGGGACAACAGTGCTACAGTGCAATGCTATAGTTGTCAAGTCCTAAAAAAAGGAAATTATTAGGCATCCACCTCTTTATCCTGCAGACATGAATTCAGGCCTGATTGTGTGCCAGGCACTGACAGGTGCAGGAAAGACCAGCAAGGTAAGATCATGAGCTCTTTCTCCTAGCCTGGATCTGAGCTTGTGATATGGCTCCCTGGGAAATGTGCGGGGATAGTTGTGCTGCCTCATTGGGGGATGATACAAGAATTTAGAAGAGGCTCAGTATGTTGCTGTTAAACATCCCTGATTACCCAGAACAAGCCCCCACCCCCAGAATGATGCACCCCGATGATCAGAAGACGTGAAGACATGTGGTTACTGAGATGCGTGCTCCTGAGCACTGTAGATGTGGTAGCAGAAAAGTTGTTGGAACATTGGTACTTACTCTAGTGAAACCAAGAGGAGGTTAGAGTACGTTCAAATTAGAAGTCAGAAAGTGACAGGAATATGTCACATTAGGAAGTCAGGAGAGTTTCAAACAGGCACTGTAGCAATCGCTGTTTTAGAAATTCAATGCCGGTTCAGATGTACTGGAACAGCTGCTGAATAGACAGAACCAGGGTCAGCAGAGCCACGCTTGAGAAAGCTCGCTCAGCCCAGCATCTGCACCGCAGGCCTCCCGGCCCGACTCTGCCGGCTCTGCCCCAGCCCGCCCGCCCTGCAGCTCATTTCTCTTGCACTGAAAAGGTTCACTTCAAGGTCAGTATTTCATCTGATCTTGCAAGAGGGAAAAGTCCCAAGTTTAACCTAATTTCTCACACGGGTTCAATGGCATATGACTGTGGGAAAGGCAGGGGACAGGAAGCCACCTGCCCCCTCCCAGCCCTCAGCTAACTCTAATCAAAAGTCAGACGAGATGACCCCCGCAAAAGCAAAAGGTTTGTAGCTCCACCTCTAGCGGCTTCCCTGTGCATGAGCCTCAGACTGTTTTTGTTAACTAGCGTTGGTCTAGTTGGTGCTGAACCTAAAGTCCTATGTATAGATATTGATTGATAACAATGCTCATCCCCAAACATTGGCAATGTTATAATGCAGCTTTGATTAAAAATTATTTTAAAGGGTCAGAGAGATAGTACAGAAGTTAAGGTGCTTGCCTTGGATCCAATCCCTTGTATCTCATGGTTCCCAGAGCATCTCCACAAGGTGTGGCAACAGGGACCCCCCAAACACCACTAATCTCCAGCATCACAGGGCTCGAACAGCAGCACACCCTCACACTTCACACTACTGATGACCACCTTGGCCAAGAATTGCCAAGAGAGGCCCCTGCACACTACTTGGGAGCCCTAGCAAAGTTAAAATACAATAAAATAACAAAAATTATTTTCAGGAGAGCAACAGGAAAAAGCTGCTTGTCAAATCAAGCAAAGGAATAAAGTTTCTTTGTTTCTCGGCCACCGCTAGTGGTGCTCAGGGCTTACTCCTGACTCTGTGCTCAGGGATTACTCCTGATGGGACTTGGAAGAGCATATGAGATGCTGGGGCGTGAACCCAGGTGGAATGCATGCCAGGCAAGCCCCCTACCTGCTGTACTATCACTCCAACCTCAAAGTAATAAACCCTTTTTGAACATAAATAACTAAAAGGCCGTATAAATATTAAAAGTTTAAGTTAGGTCATATGACTTGACTCTACTAGTGTTCCTCAACCTGGGACTGAAGGAATAAGGGATAGTTAGCGATATATAAGAATGATTGCAGTAGTGCCAACTTAGGGATAACAGAGGGAGGAAGTCAGTACTGGTATCTAGTGGGTGGAGGCCAGGAAAGCAGCTAATACAAGGACAAAGATGCACCCAGCACAAAGTATCAAGAGGACCTCGGCTGGGAAGGCCTGATGCAGAATATTAAGACAAAGCAGAGCCTTGCACATCATAAACACCATCCATTCTCTCAGTCTAGAACCACAGGCCAAGGGTTTGGGTGGTGTCACATTCGCCCATCAAAACATACTTGTTTTAAAACCACCAGGGAATACTGCCTTCCAGAGTCAGCACATGGAGACAAATAACATCCTGCTCATTTAGGAGGAGCCAAGTTACTGGGTGGGGGAGGGGGTGGTGATAGTCACTGAACGCCTAAGTTTTTTCTAGACAACACTTCTTGCTTTTGTTTTTACTAAGTGGCCATGCCTGGGCTATTTGTCAAGTATACCTTATCTCCTGTAATATCATCTTTTTCTGTTTGGTGTGCTTTTGGAATTCCAGGCAGACCAGGCCTAGTATAATAGTCTTGGACAGACATTCTTCCTGTCTGGGGTATTTTCTTCCTGTCTAGAGTATTTCAGTTACTGCCCTGAAGTTTATACAATGTACTTTTTCTGAAAAGATCTTCTTGAAAATCAAAAAGCTTGCAGAAAATAGAAAAAAAAACTGATGGGTGATTTTTTCAGGATAGGAGGTATTTCATTGGGGAAGTAGATATATTGACTGATGCGCAAAAAATAAAATGGATCCAGAGCGTGTCTTCTGCATGGAGTAGATGGTGGGAGAATGTCATTATGGGCCCAGAAGAAAACTGAACAATACATCGGCCATGAAAATAAACAGAGTCACATCACAAAGAGGAAACTAGGCAACAGGCCTAAAATAATGTTTAACTTTAAGCTCTCCTTTGTCCCCATTTTGTCTCACTTATGTGGAAATGGGTGTTTGTTCTCAGAAGGGCCTGTCTGCATTTGTTGAGCTGAAGAGATGAGAGGGAAGGCAGTGGGGATACCCTGGTGGGAAGATGTTGGTAAATATGGGCAAGGTTCGTAAATACTGGATACAATCCTTCTTTAAAAATCTGTGGACCTAGGATTAGCATATTTGGATTTCCTGAAGCATTCAGTAGCCAGGTCCTGCTTTATCAGCAATAGCAAATAACATAGCTATTCTCATATCTCAAGGCAAGCATTGAAGGGGCTAAACAGTAATACAGCAGGTAAGGTGCTACCTTTGCACACAGCCCACCCAGAATCAATCCTCAGCACCATGTGTGGCCCCCAAACTGTCAGAAGTAAGCCCAGTGCACAACTGGATGTGGCCCTAAAATCAAAAAAATAAAATAGAAGAAGAGGAGCACTGAAACCAGGCAGCCTTATATTTTTGCTTACTTTATGTAGCACTGTCATTCTGTTGTTCATCGATTTGCTCGAGTGGGCACCAGTAATGTCTCCATTGTGAGACTTGTTGTTACTGTTTTTTACATATTGAATACACCATAGGTAGCTGGCCAGGCTCTACCTTGAGGGCGAGATACTCTCGGTAGCTTGCCGGGCTCTCCGAGAGGGGCGGAGGAATCGAACCCGGATCGGCCGTGTGCAAGGCAAATGCCCTACCCGCTGTGCTATAGCTCCTTCAGTTTCATATTTAAATACGGTATTTACTATGTCTGTTTAATAGGTAACTGTGTAATCACAAAAAAGAGATGATGATGATCCTCTGGTGGCTGCTGCTGCTGGACACCTGTGTGTGTTCGGTAGCCCTGAGCCGCCTCCCCACCTCCCCAGGGCCCCCAACAGAGACACAGAGAGACGGGGAACCAGGGAGGCTGGGGACCACAGTCAGATGGTGAAAATGGCCCGTTTAATGCAGGGTTGCTAGCATACTTATAGAACATCTGAAGGGGGGTTCAGGTAAGCACAGGTGTGATGGTCATTTACATAGATAAACATTTGGCAGAGGAAATTCTTTTAGGGAGACCTACTCAAGGAGACACTCTGTCTCCCAGAGACAACTGTGTTGCTTTTATGTTTCCCTCTAATTGTATTAAGTTATGGATACTTGCAGTTGTTTGGATAAACACAGTAAGAGACAAAGATCCAACACTTAATTCTCTGGGCTGAGAGCAAACAAGGCTTTAAACACTCTAGGCTCTGAGTGCAAGCAAGGCTTTTACCGTAAATCCCAGACTAAGGCCTCAGACCATTTCAGCTAGTCCTTCCCCAGGGGAGTCCTGTCTCTAAAGTTGTAACAGTTTACATAAAAACCATGTATTTATGCTTTCTAGAATGTCCCATTTCGCTGCCGGGTAGTTTTGCCACTCGCCCCCCGGTCCATCCCAGTCCCACGGTGGACCTCCCCTTTGGGGTGTCAGGAACTACAGAAACTGAAGCCTGAGTCAAGTAGTTATGATCAAGTAATTATGCCCAGGAGCAGATATATTTGAGAGTCAATCAACTCCCAAATATTAGGAGCACAGCATTCATGGTCTTTCTGTGTTTAACCAAAGAACATTGCTCTATGGTAACATATAAAAGGCTATAGGGGAAACAGAAAAGCAAGTACAAATATACAGCACTTCAAATACAAAGCAGTGTCAATACAAGTTCAGAATGACCAGAAAGTTTTGTTTTACAAGCAATCGAGATTAACATGGGGGACTGTGACAATGTGAGGTAAAATACAAGGGAAAAATTACAAATAAACTTTAACTAAGTTAGGGATGCTAGCAAGGGTAATATAAATTCCTCTAGGAGGAGGAAAGGAGACAATACACTGATTAAGCCTAAAGCACTTAAGGTTAATATCCAACACAAAGGGAAGGTTGAAGATAGACTTTGGCTAAATTAAGGATGTTAGCAAGGGTGTGGTAAGCTTCTCTGGGAGGAGGAAAGGGGCAATTCACTGATAAAGCCTAAAGCACTTTAGGCTTGATATCCAACAAGTAACTTTTAATTAACTATTTTAGGAGTTTGTTCTCTGTACCCTAATATGCCCAGTGCTATTATTATAAAAGAATATTAAATTTTGATCATTGGTTTCTAGTTTTTGATTATGCGTTTTCTCTCCCATGTTTTGTTATTGTGGTGAGTTCTAGTAATTTGTTGCCTACCTCAGATATTTGAAATAAGCCTTTGGTGGTTATGCCATTTTAAAAAATATACAGCTACCTTCAGTTGACTTTTATTATAGGATGTTGATAGTTCTGCTTATAATTGAAATTGACCTATAAATTTACTTTTATGTACTGTTCTTGTTTGTGTATTTTTCTAAATCAAGATGATATTTGCTCCAAAAAGGAAATTGTGGGACTTTTCCTTTTTGCTCTCTCTGCTCTGGAATAGCTTGTATTGGCTAGCTATGACTTGTTAGTTTAAGATTTGATAAAACAGTAGTTCGTGATCTGTATTTTGAGTGCAGATGTTTTACGTTTTACTACAGATTCAATAATATATAACAGTTATAATTAAACTTTGGTTTCCTATATTGAGTCATTTTTGATAATTTATATTTTTAAGAAATTTTATCTTATAAACTTAATGTTATGGATATAAAGGTAGTATTTGCAAGGTTTATGTTGTATATCTTTCCTGAATATATATTTGTCTTCTCATCATTATTTTCTCTTATTTTTCTTGATCAATCTTGTCTAAGGTTTGCCTTCTATTACATGGTTTTTTAAGTCACCTTTTAGGGGTCAAAGGCAGCACAATGGGAGAACTGATCCCCCCAACTGAGTTGGGGCGGGGATTGAGGAAGGCTGTCGGGTACACTGGTGATGGGTGTGGTGTTGGAATTATGCAGATTGGAAACCATCATCATCAGTTCTGTAAATCACAGGACCTCGATGAAAAATTAAAAGTTTAGGGCCAGAGTGACAGTCCAGCAGGCAGGTCATTTGCCTTGCCTGTGGCTGACCTGGGTTCCATCCCCAGCATCCCATACGCTCCCCTGAGTACCTCCAGGAATAATTCCTGAGTGCAGAGCCAGAAGTATCCAACTCTGGAACATCGCTGGGTGTGTTCCCCCAAAACACAAACAAATTAAAAATTCTAAGTCACCTCATATGAAGTTCGAGAGAAGTAGCACAGCCGGCTGGGTACATCCTTTGGATATGGAAGCCGAGACTCCATCCCGGGCAGTGGTACTTGATGGTTCCTTGAGTACCACCAGAAGCAACCCCAGAGCAGCCACTGCTGGGTGTGGCCTAGAAACAACAGCAAAAATCACCCTTTGGGTACTTTTTTTTCTTTTAGTTTTTAAATTCTTTTTATATTTTTGTATTTTTGATATCACTGTCTTCCGCTATGATCTTAATTGTTATTTACGTGTTGTCTTTCTGGCTTCCTACACAGCATGCTTAGCTGATTAATCATTAACACTTATTTTCCAATAATATATCCATAATATATTTATTTAAAATTTCTACAACCCATAGAAAGTCTTCTTTGTGTTTGAATTCTAAATATTTTGCCATTTCCATTAAGATTTATTCTTTGCGGGGCTGGAGCGATAGTACAGCGGGTAGGGCGTTTGCCTTGCATGCGGCCGACCTGGATGTGATTCCCAGCATTGATTCTGAGCACCGCCACGGGTAATTCCTGAGTGCAGAGCCAGGAGTAACCCCTGTGCATCGCTGGGTGTGACCCAAAGAAGCAAAAAAAAAAAAAAGAGAGAGAGAGATTTATTCTTTGCTAGAGTTTTAAAAATCACAGATAATACATCAGGAAAACTCTACCTTGGATGCATTGGCCTGGGTTCAATCCCCAAGACCACATATGGTCCCCTGAGCTCTGCTAGAAATGATCCCTGAACACAGAGTCAGGAGTAAGCCATGATCACAGCCTGGTATGACCCCAAAACTAACCCAAAGTAAAGCAAGAAAATAAACAAAAAAATTTTTAGAGATCTTGGGCACTTTGGTGGTGGTGAGATAAGATAATGGTGTACTCCAAGACCATAATATCAACATCATTGTAAAAACATTACCTAAACTATAAGACTGACCATGAAGGAGAAAAAAGTATTTGAAAACTCCAAATATATTAGGATTTAGCTTTATTTTTGTTGATTTTTTTTAAGTTTTATTGTCTTTAGTCACCATAGTCTCCATAGCTTTAAATGAATTATAAGGAGACTTGATATGTGGTCAGTTTATATAAAGATTTTGTTTATGCTATCAGAATTATTGAGAGGTCCCTTTTATATCAGCATATATATTTGATTAATTAATTTCTATGAAGAGATATAAGATCATTGTGATTATGAATTTGTCAGTTTCTCCTTGAAGTTCATTTCATTTTTGCCTTTTATATTTGAAACAGTTTTGTCATGTAGATTAAGCTCAGGATGATTATAAAATCAAACTGATTATCATATAACTGTCTGCCTTTGGTACCAATGAGGATATCTATTTGGGTTTGCTTTGTTTTGCCTGGTTGGTTGTGGTAGCCCTGCTCAACAGTGCTCCAGGGTCGATTCTGGCAATTATTCTGAGCCATCAGGACCATGCTGGGCAGTGCTCAAGGACCACTTGGTGCTGGGTCTTAAACATATGAGGCACATGTTCTTTCACTTGAATCACATCCCTTATTCTTTATTTGCATTTTTGTTGGCTAGTATTTGCTGGATAGGGCATTTGCCTTGCACACAGCCGAATGGGGTTCGATTCTTCCGTCCTCTCAGAGAGTCTGGCAAGCTACCAAGAGTATTCCGCCTGCACAGCATAGCCTGGCAAGCCACCCGTGGCATATTCGATATGCCAAAAACAGTAACAAGTCTCACAATGGAGATGTTACTAGTGCCTGCTCAAGCAAACCGATGAACAGTATGACAGTGCTACAGTATTTGCTGGGTATATCTTCATCTATCCCTCACTATTAACAGTTTCATCCTATTATGCTTTGAGTGTGTTTCTTACAAGGGTTCTTAAAATTCTGGACATTTCAATTGGTTTTTATTGGATGAGCTAGAGTCATTTGTGTTTTTCATGATTAAAAATATATAAGGTTTTTTCTTTCCCTAGTAAACGTGCATGTTAGTTTATTTCCCTCCTTCCCACTTTCTATTGACTTGATCAAATCTTCATTTCTTT
Source organism: Sorex araneus (assembly GCF_027595985.1). Lineage (NCBI taxonomy): Eukaryota > Metazoa > Chordata > Mammalia > Eulipotyphla > Soricidae > Sorex > Sorex araneus. The sequence continues at coordinate 362,050,629 of NC_073302.1, read as the reverse complement.
TTCCCTGAAGCACTTAAAAAACTTGAATTTCCTTCTACTTTGTGTATCCCCACAATTTTAATATATGCACATTCAAAGTCTTCCTCAATTAGTAGCTCTCCTCACATCCCCCAAATTATAATGACCTTAGATTGCTTTAGCTCTCTAAAGCCCCTTGAATCTTTTGTGCATTTATCATCCTGTTTTTAAGTCCCCTGAAATTAGTTATCTTGTTAGATACACACAGTGCTTGATTAGGTTGCTTGTTTTCTACCAGTTTTCTTTCTCACCATTGTTTTATGAATCCTGTTCTTTCTCAGTAGGTTCTACTAAAGAAATGTATTATCATCTGGTATTTCTCTGAGTGAGGATCTGTAAATGGAAATTCTGGCAATAGTGTCTGAAAATATCTTGATTTCAGCCTTGCTCTTGAGTGCTTATTAGCTGACTATGGTAGTTGTCAGGATTTTTTTTTCCCCAAGCCCTTTGAGGAAATCATTCCATAATCCCTGTGGAGAAGTCTGCTTTAACTCTTATTCTGTCCTTTTGCAGGTACCCTCTTAAGGTTTTGCTTATCTTTGGTATTAAGTAGTTGCATTCTACATAGGTTAAAAGGGTTTTGTTTTTGTTTTTAGTGTTTTAGACTCATTTAATGCTACTTTCTCTAAATGTTTATCTTTTACTCATTCTGCTGATTCCTTCGATTATTGCTTCCACAAAGGCCCATCATTGGCCTGCTGCTCAAGATCCTCCCTGCTTTGCTTCTCTCCCCTGCACCTCCAGTCTGTCTAACATGATGAACCTCCCACTCTCTCCCATTTAAAAATAACATCCTGGGACAGGGAGATAGCTCCATTGGAAGAGCCCATGCCCAGTGTGTACAGGCCTGATGTGGACGCTTAGCACTATTGGGCCCTCTAAGCCACTGGATAGAACCCTGCTGGCCCTTGCGACCACTGGCCCAAGTACTGCTGAGCTCTGCTGAGAACAATGCCAACTAAAAATAGTAACAAGGACCAGAGAGATGGTACAGTTGGTAGGGCACTTGCCTTGCATGTGGTTGACCCAGGTTCAATCCCCGGACCACATATGGTTCCCTACGTCCTGTGTCTGCCAGGAGTGATCCCTGCACACTGAGCCAGGAGTGAATCCTAAGCACCACTGGGAGTGGCCCCCAAGCCAAAATAATTATAATAAAAATGTAAAACAATACCAAAATAATAAGAAATTTTTTTAATTTAAAATAATAACAATAGGAGCTAACAAGATAATGCAGAGTGTAGGGTACTTTCCTTGCATGTGACCAACCTGGGTTTGATCTTTGGAACCCCATATGGTCTCCTAAACACTGTCAGGAGTGAATCATACACTCAACGCACACACACACACACACACACACACACACACACACACACTATTTAAAAAGTCCTCCCTTGACTACATATCTTGTTTCTCGGCTGCACATAACAGAAGGCAAATATCCTGATAAAGTCCCTACACATTTCTCCACTTTCTTTCCTCCTACTTATTCAGTTCACTTGAGCATAACTTCTGTCTTTACCCAGCCAATGAGACTCCTGTTGCCACAGTTACTGATGATCCTCTCTGTGAATCAGTGCTCAGCTCTGGTTAACTGATGTTTACTTAACTGCATGCAGCATGGCTGACGGCTCAGTCTTAGAGCAGTCTACACTACTTGACTCTGAAATTCTTTACTCTCACTTCACTCTCCATTTTGGAGCACAGTGGACCTGAGGTTGGGTTTTATTTTTCTGCACTCCATAAATAATAATTTCTATATATTTGTTAGTGGAAAACTTTTCCCTCCTAGTGTATTCTTTCTTTGCCATATGAAAAGAATTGTGCAATCAAGCTAGATTTTCTCAGTTGGTTTTATTTATCCAAACGAAAAGGAGTCTATATGTATGTCCTAGTGGGAGTAACACAGATTGTTTGCTCAGCAGATCCCCAAATAGCACACTATCAGTGAGCCTTTTTGATTGCCCGGTTTAGGCCAGATCGAAAGAGTGAAGTCAGGCTCAGGGTCTTGTTCTATGGTGTAAGAGGAGGTAACAGAAACTACTGAAATGTAAACATTTTGTTCAGTCTCTCTCTCTGAGTGGGTGGGTTTGGAGAGAGAGAAGCAGACTGGATTTAAAGGGTCTTTTCATTTGACTTCTTGCCTGGTTGACACAACCCAGAAGCCAGAACCAGCCAAGCAAAGTTTTGTCACACAAGAGAAAGGGGCTCCTGGCACGCACTCTCAGTAAAAGGATAATAAAATATATTAAGTACAAAATAATAAATGGTGATAACACTAGCACTTGATTTTTAATATATATATTGAACTGGAGCGATAGCACAGCGGGTAGGGTGTTTGCCTTGCACGCAGCTGACCTGGGTTCGATTCCTCCGTCCCTCTCGGAAAGCCCGGCAAGCTACCGAGAGTATCTTACCTGCACTGCAGAGCCTGGCAAGCTACCCGTGGTGTATTCGATATACCAAAAACAGTAACAACAAGTCTCACAATGGAGACATTACTGGTGCCCACTTGAGCAAATTGATAAACAACAGGATGACAGTACTATAGTGCTACTAATTTTAAATATATGTCAAATATATACATCAAGCCCTCATTCCTGAATTCAATTCAGGAATGAATCTGGACTCTTGAGTTTCTCCCCAAAAAGAATATCTTCGTCTCTCAGCAAATGGGATCAGATGCCATTCTAAATGGGATCAGCTGATTTCTGTATCTGGCATCTAGGAGTCTTTCTTAATTTTGCTTTTCCTCAAGGACCTACATTTCTTCTATTATCAAATCCTGTAAGTTCCACCTTTAAAACCTGTCTCAAATCATCACTTCCCATCTCAATTGTTCATATATATATATACATATATATATACATATATATATATTGCTTTTTTGGGGTCACACCCAGTGATGCCAGTGATGCACAGAGGTTACTCCTGGCTCTGCACTCAGGAATTACCCCTGGCAGTGCTCAGGGGACCATATGGGATGCTGGGAATCGAACCCGGGTCAGCCACATGCAAGGCAAACGCCCTACCCTCTGTGCTATCACTCCAGCCCCTGTTCATATACTTTTTCAATGAGAAATTGCTATGTAGTCTCTGAGCCCCATCCATTGCTGATACTCCCATCTATTTTCAACAATCTCTCTCTCTCTCTCTCTCTCTCTCTCTCTCTCTCACACACACACCATTTTTATTTTATGGATCACTGTGAGCAAGACTTACAAAGCTTTCATATTTGAGTTTCAGTCATACAATGATTGAACACCCATCCTTCCACTAGTGTACATTTCCACCACTAATGTCCCCAGTATCCCTCCCCCTGCCTCTATGGCAGAAAATTTCCCTCTTTCTATCTCTCTACTTATGGGCATTATGGTTTGGAATACAGATAATGAGAGGCCATCAGTTTTGGTCCTTTATCTAATTTCACCACATATCTCCCATCTCGAGGAATCCCTTCAACCATCATTGACTTAATGATCCCTTCTCTATCCTAGGTACCCTCTCCCCTTGCTCATAAGGCAGGCTTCCAACCATGGAGCAATATTCCTGACCCTGTCTCTAGTGTCCTTGGGTGTTAGTCTCATATTATGATATTTTATATTCCACAAATGAGTGTGGTCATTTTATGTCTGTCCCTCTCTTTCTGACTCACTTCACTTAGCATGATACTTTCCATGACCATCCACTTATAAGCAAATTTTATGACTTCATCTTTCCTAACAGCTGCATAGTATTCCATTGTATAGATGTATCAAAGTTTCTTTAATCAGTCATCTATTCTCCAGCACTCAGGGTTGTTTCCAGATTCTGGCTATTGTGAACAGTGCTGCAGTGAACATACAGGTGCAGATGTCATTTCTACTGGGCTTTTTTTCATCCTCGAGATATATTCCCAGAAGTGGTATTGCTGGGTCAATGGAAGCTCAATGTCTACTTTTTAAAGGAATGCTCATATTGTTTTCCAAAAAGGCTGTACCAGTCAGCATTCCCACCAACAATGAAAGAGAGTCCCTTTCTCCCCACATCTGCACTAGCACTGGTTGTTCTTGTTCTTTTTGATGACACACATCATTTTACTACTGAAAGTCAAAAACTTCAGTTGCACCTAGATTAAAACCCAACCAACCTCATTAATAGTCTTTAAAGTCGTTTCCCAGCTCCAATTCTATCCCAGTTGCTGCCATCCTCCAACCTCATTCTTGCTGGTCTGGCCATGCTGGACTTCTAATTTTCAGTCACACTAAGCTCTTTGCCTTCTTTAGGGAACTCTCTGACTCCTTTTTTCTGAAATGCTTTTCTCCCTCCCCACTCCTGCTTCTTCAAGCACTGCGAGGTCCCCTTAATCCTGAAATATATTTAATCTCTTTCTTGCCTCCTTCATGCCATTTTTTTCCTTTCATAGCCTTTTTCATGACTCTTTGAAGGAATGGTGGGGAAAGAGTCTTTTTTATATGTCATCCTGCTGTTAAATACATCTTAGAATTTCAATAGCATATTAACAATCAACTTTGTTGCCACCGTTAACCAGCATTTCTAGTAAAATATTAAGAAAACTTTGAGTGCTGAATTTAGAAAATGTTCAACTTTTAATAGGACACACTGAGCAATCTTTTTAGTACCAAGTTTAATCTAAGTAGGCCTCTAAACAAGGCGTGTGGGTTCCTCAGGACAGATTCTTGGCATTCCAATAGGCATGCTCTGTTATTTCCTTGTAGAAAGATAATGTTTATTATTTTATTTTACTTTATTTTTCTAGCTTTTTGGATCACACCTGGTGATGCACAGGGGTTACTGCTGGCTCATGCACTCAGGAATTACTCCTGGCAGTGCTTCGGATGCTGGGAATCGAACCTGGGTTGGCCGAGTGCAGGGCAAACGCTCTACCCATTGTGCTATTGATCCAGCCCCAAGAGACACTGTTTAAATAAGTAAAAACAACTTTGAAAGGTTGTAGTTATTGATAATTTTGAGGTGGAAGTAGTACAATGGGAAGCTTTTGTGTGATACAATGAAATGGCAAAGCAGCTTCATTCCAGGCATGGTTCTAAGTTGATTTTTGATTTGTTAACTTGCTTTCTCTTTATTTACAACTCTGTGACTTCTGTGAGAAAGGATGCAGCTCTGTCTTGTTGGTTACTCGTTGGTTACTAAGTGTGTTTGAGCAAATAAAAATTTTAACATGGCGCTTTATTTTTATTTATTTATTTTGTTTTGTGGCAACACCTACCTGTGCTCAGGGCCTCCTTCAAGGTCTTTACTCAGGGATCACTCCCGTGGGATGAGGGGGCCACACAGAGTGCTGGGGATGGAGCCCAGACAGCTGCATACAAGACAGATGCCCCCCTCGCTGCCCCATCACTTCAGCATGAGCATCTTCTCCAACTGTAACATACTTGTCATCCTGAACTTTTTGTTAGAGAAAAGTAATACAGTTTTCCCAATATATTAAAAAAAACCAACCATGTCTGCATTTCTTCTGTCTGCTAGTCAAATCTTTAAAGTACTTATATAATAAGTGCAGAGTTCTATCTACATGCCCCCAAGTAGAATACCTGTGATAGTTTTAGCTCTCCATGGAAAGTTTGCTTTCCAAGAATTCCTTAGCTCTACATCTTGAAACAGTGAATTCAAACTAGAGAGCAGATATTTTTGTTTATTTTTCCCCCCATTTAACCGAGATTTTATTTTATTAAAATTTTATTACTTTAATTTATTTTATTGAATCACTGTGAGAAACAGTTAAAAACTTGTTCATGATTGCGTTTCAGTCATACAATGTTCCAACACTTGTCCCTTCACCATTGTACACTTCCCATCACCAATGTCTTCCTGCCACTCCCTCACCCCAGTCTGCCTCTATGGCGCGCACCTTTCTTCTTCCTCTCACTTGTGCTCTTTCATTCTCTCTCTCTCTCTCCTTTTGGACATTGTGGTTTGAAATACAGGCACTGAAAGGTTATCCTGTTTGTCCTTTACCTACTTTCAGCACTCAGTTGTTGTCCAGAGTGATCATTTCCAACTATCATTGTTTTCTATTCTAATTGCTCTCCTTGTCACCACCATTTGTGGCAAGCTTCCACCTGTGAAACAGTCTTCCTGACTCTTGTTTCTACTGTCCATAGGTATTAGTTTCATACTAAGTTATTTTATATTCCACAATTGAGTGCAATCATTCTATGTCTCTCCCTTTCCCTCTGATGTTCTTATTTTAAATTATTAACACACAGTCTTAACTATACCTGAATAAAGAAAAAAAACATACTTCATGATCACTGTCACTGTCACTGTCATCCCATTGCTCATGATTTGCTTGAGGGAGCACCAGTAACATCTCCATTGTGAGACTTGCTGTTACTGTTTTTGGCATATCGAATATGCCATGGGTAGCTTGCCAGGTTCTGCCATGTGGGCAAGATACTCTTGATAGCTTGCCGGGCTCTCTGAGAGGGACAGAGTAATCGAACCTGGTTGGCCGAGTACAAGGCAAACGCCCTACCCACTGTGCTACTGCTCCAGCCCCTATACTTCATGATATTCAAACTATTTAACAACTGCCTTGAACATCCAGGAAGTCCTACTATGGCCAACCAGATGGACTTTTAGTTTACACATCCATTGTCTGGGTCTGCTGAAATACAGACCTTGTCTGAGGAAGGTAATATGATAGATATGAATATTATCATGCATTTTCAACTACCCCTCACTTTTTTTAAATTCCTCCTCTTGGAAGTGGTTCAAGGTCTTGGAACCTTTTAATTACCCCATAATCATGTCTTATTTTTACCTGCCTGGATAGTCTATAGATGGGGCAACTTTGGTCAAAGGGACACAGTAATTGAGCTCTGTCTTCCAGAACTTGCTGTGCTAAATGCAGGTTGTGGCCACCAGCTCGGGCTATCTTGGGTTTAGTTGGCACAGGGCCTTGTTGTGGTTGGTGAGAGGCTGATGTCATGGCCCTGTAATCTTATTCTTTTTCCACTTTCCTTTCTGACACAGGCTGGGGTCTGGTAGATCATGGTAGAGGATCTGCCAGGGTCAAAGCCCATCTCTGTTTTCTCAAGTCCTGTTTGAAGCTCTGTCTCTGGAGAGAAGAGGCTCAGGGAGGGACTCCCATGCCTCTTCAAGCCCTCATTTCTTCTTCTGTTGCTTTCTTTTCTGAACCACCTGCACCTAAATAACCAAGTTTTCTGCTATGTTCCTTCTCTCTGCGCCCCAGGTCCACACGTTCCGAGGTCCACACTGGTGTGAATACTGTGCCAACTTCATGTGGGGGCTCATCGCCCAGGGCGTCCGCTGCTCAGGTAGACACACAACTGTTTTTCTACTTTATGCAAATGTATGAAGTGCCACCCTGCTAAACTGTGGGGCTCAGAGTTCTCTGGAACTGGGCAGGAAGAGCAAATTAACATGAAAGTCTAGTTTTCAGTAACATTCAGCACTTAATGATGAGACTCTTGTGTTTGTAGAACAAAGAAATGTCCTGTATTTGTGGGCAAAGAGTAAAAATTGCAAGCAAGTATATTTCCTAAGATATCTACCAGCCTCTCCAAACAGGCCAAATACTTCAAAGAAAAATAATTTCTAGGGAAAACTGTGTAAATTAAAAACCCATAGTTCTTTCTAGTACCAGTTAATTCTAAAAGGCAGGGCATAAATAAACCAATCCTGCTGAACATTTACCACATAATGGACAAAGACAAAGCACTTAATTTCGATCATGTCATTTAGCCTCACCCACAAGACTTAAGAGAGATGCAGTTATTCTCTTTAAAAACCTGAGGAAACAGGTCTAGAGATCATTGTTAATTGCTGTTAGTCACATGGTAAATGGTGAAACATTGATTTGACTCCAGAGCCAGTGCTCAGTCCTTTCTGCCTTCAGACTAGCTATGAAACTACACATTGTAATTTGCTATCACTTATTTTCAAAGCACTTTGAAACCTCAGGTGTTTTTCCAGCTGGAGTCAGACACACATTCTCATTGCTAATAGCACATAGTACAGCTGAGTAAGATAAATCTAACAGTATAGCAAAGAGCTTCCAAATTGATGTTGAACTGAGATTCCTAATTCATCTTACACACCTTTTTACTGGCAAGCAATTGTTTCTGGTACAAGAGTAACATTTTGTGTTCTTAGTCAGAATTCCAGCAAGCCCATAAGGTATTTCTTCCTTGCTAAGAGACAGCTTTTTCACATGACTTGTAGAGAGCTTTTCAAATAAGTCGATGATACTATATTATGATGCTCTTTTTCCTCAAACTGTCATTTTCCTTTATAGGATCGTGGTGCCTTAAGTTAAGTCTCTGCTTTTGGCTTAATTTTAGTCGGGCTTCTCAACTTCTACTCTGTCAGATACAGAAGAAATAGAGGTGTAGAGATCAAATCTTTTTAAAAAGTTGAAAAAATTAAAAATTTAATTATCATATCCAGCAGTTTCACTTCTGGATCTATACCCCAATTACTGAAAGTCACACTGGAAGTTTTGTACACCATGTTCACAGCAATATTATTCACAAGAACCAATCAGTGGGGGTAATATCTGAAGGTTCAAGCAGTTTTCCTGGCTACAAGGAAGCTTGCATCTATTCCAAAGCTCTGAAAGAAATAAATGTTGAACCACAAAGGTTTGAGATTCCCCAACCAACACAAAAGCACACATACCCAGAACTACAAAGCACCTCGCAGCTCTACTGCTCTGTAAAATGATAGAAAATAGTTACCCAGCGATCATTCATTTGGCCTGTCCAGGTTACACAACCCAGACATACCCAGAGTATTCCCAACTGTTGGTATAATCTATAATCCAACTTAAGCAGGAAATTGTTCCAAAGTCAACATTACAAGAACAAAATTGTGGAATTCATGTTAGCTATGAACATCTTTCTCTGGGATAAAAGTGGATTTTTCCCCTATTTTTTAATAAAACATTCAAGCTAATAATGTTAGTAGTCTCCAATGGCCACTCTTTATCCTCATATTTTCACTGAATGGTAGGAAAACTGAAAACTGGTCATTAACGATTAGGAAGAGCAACAATTGCCTCTCATTTACATAGCTTAGGTTAAGGTTAAATGAGTCAGACTATGAATCAGCATATGAAACTGGTTTGCAAAACTGATTTTTTTGTATTTTATATAGTTATAAAAGTGTAAGCAGTTTTATTATTATATATCTGACTCTGTAAATACACTGTTGGCTTCAAATCTTTTTAAAAAGTTGAAAAAAGTAAAAATCTAATTATCATATCCATCAGTTTTACTTCTGGATCTATACCCCAATTACTGAAAGTCACACAGGAAGTTTTGCACACCCATGTTCACAACAGTATTATTCACAAGAACCAAAAGGTAAAAGCACGCTAAGTGTTCTTCAGTGAACAAATTGCTGAACAAAACATATTCATACAATATTATTCTGAAGAAAAGGAAATTCTGCCACGTTACAACATGGATATAGCTGGAAGGTATTTGCTAAGTCAATAAACCAATCACAAAATGAACAACTGTGATTCCACTTATATAATCTGGATTCGTCAATAGTGAGACAAGGTAGATGCTCTCCAGGGCTTATGGGGAGGAGGGAATGGGAAGCTTTTATTAATGGTCATAGTTTCCATTTAGCGCATGAAAAAATTCTGGAGAGGATGATGGTTATGGCTATGCCCAGTGTACCTTTACTTAATGTCACTGAACTGAATACTCAAAAATTGTGAAAATGTTTTCATGCTATGTCTATTTTACTACAGTTTTTAAAAATGAAAAATTTAAGAAAAATCAAAAATTTAAGAACATGGTACAATGCTAATGAAATAGCAAGCATGTAGCAGATATCTTTGTTTTTCTATCTAGATATATTTGCTTTCTTTTACTTGTAGTCCACACGAGTCTACTGCTTCAGACTTAACATGTATTGACTTATGTGATGTTCATTATAATCATAGGAGGAAGATATTATTATTATTCTCATTTATTAAAGAGGGAGCCATATAAGACAACCAATTCTGTTTATTTTGCCAACATATATATTTACTAGATGGATCTATCAAATTATTAATACAATTTACTTGCATTTTGTTGAATTTCTCATGTTATAAAATTAAGATGGGCTGGAGCGATAGCACAGCGGGTAGGGCGTTTGCCTTGCACGTGGCCAACCTGGGTTCGATTCCTCCACCCCTCTCGAAGAGCCTGGCAAGCTACCGAGAGTATCTCGCCTGCCCAGCAGAGCCTGGCAAGCTACCTGTGGCGTATTCAATATGCCAAAAACAGTAACAACAAGTCTCACAACTGAGATGTTACTGGTGCCTGCTCGAGCAAATTGATGAGCAATGGGATGACAGTGACAGTTATAGTGATAAAATTAAGATGAATTAAGATGCAGAGCTCAGTAAGTAAACATTACATGAACATCACATTTTGTAAATTCATTTTTGATGATTTTACAGAAGTTTAGGTAACTAAAATTCTTACTGTAGTTAGGTACTTTAGGTAAAGTAGGTAATTACAGCATTCATGATCACATATGTGTGACATTGTTTTTTCTTTGTATATTAAAAATATAATTTTATAATATATATAATTAATATAATACACAAATAAAATATATTAAATAATATAATATATTAAATAACATATAAATGGATTCTGCGCCAGGCTGTTTTCACTCGGGGGCGCCTCAGAGCGTGGCGGGTAAGAACCCTCCCCGCCCCAAGGGACCCAGCCCCGGCAGCTGACCTCCACTACCCAACCGCTGCCACGCTCCAGGCTGCTTTTCAGACACTTCCTATCCATTTTCCATAATTACCACACCATATTTGATTGAGTTCAATCAGTAGGCAACAAATCAGAGTAAAAAATATATATAATATGCATATATAATATGTATATTATGTATTATACATGTGTGTATATATATATATATACATGTGTATATATATGTAGGACTGGAGCGATAGCACAGAGGGTAGGGTGTTTGCCTTGGCCAACCCGGGTTCAATTTCTTTGTCCCTCTTGTAGAGCCTGGCGAGCTACCCAGAGTATCCCACCCACATGGCAGAGCCTGGCAAGCTACCCATGGCATATTTGATATGTCAAAAAAAGTAACAAGTCTCACAATGGAGATGTTACTGGTGCCCAGAAAATCAATGAACAACAGGACGACAGTGCATATATATATATATGCATGTATATATATATACATACATATATACACACACACGTATACACACACATACACACATATACACACACATACATACCTCTCAGAGAGCCCAGCAAGTTACCAAGAGTATCCCGCCCACATGGGCAGAGCCTGGCAAGCTACCCGTGGGGTATTCAATATGCCAAAAACAGTAATGATAGGTCTCATTCCCCTTACCCTGAAAGAGCCTCCAATCATTGGGAAAGACGAGTAAGGAGAGGCTGCTAAAATCTCAGGGCTGTGAGGAACAGAGACGTTACTAGTGCCCGCGCGAGTAAATCGATGATGGGATGACAGTGATACAGTGATATTAAATAATACTGGAAGGCACTTTTTAGTAGACTGTAACTCAAATTTAAACAACTTTTGCATTAAAATTCTATTTTTCAGAATGTAGACATTGCCTTCTTGTCAGAAAAACTGTCAGTGGATACCAACTGTTAACAGGCTTTTGATGTGTTCTTTGCACTTAAGAACACCTTTCAATTTCAACATTGATATAATGCTCTATCCTCGAATCATCACATTGCATGGCACTATTATAAATTGCAAGCTCTCATGTCCTCCCACTGATGTCCAGTTAGGCATTATTTCTACTGACATGTCAAAATAAGACAAATAGAGGAGAGATGGACTGCACAAATGTCCAGCAAGGAAAAAGAGAGTGAAATTCTCCAGGAGACAACAGAAGTACCAGATGGCCAAGGTCCCTCCAACCAAGGCGCAGCAATTGCTACAGAGAAAGGAACGTCTTTCACCAAAAGGCACATAGAGGACTTGAGGGGAACCACTGCTCAAAGTCTCAGTCCCCTGAGCATCCCTGCATAGCCCTGTTCAACCAAACCCAAAAGCTTACATGAGGATCCAAAGGGTTTTAATGCCCTCCTCCCCCAACACATGTAGCAGTTGCAAAAATGGGCTCCTTTTGGAAACCATCTCAGTGAGATGTTCTATTCTTGTGGTCCAACAACTGGGAAAGCTTGATGGGTTTAATGTGAGGGTAAAGATAGATTCAGATGCATGTCCCGGAGAATGTTACCCCTAACAGGGATGGCTGGTCCAGATGGACACAGGAAACCTTGGGTGTTTTCCTTTTTATTTTTGGCTAAATGTCATTTGTGTTGGGCCTTGAAAAAGGACAGGCGAGGCTAACGCGACTCCCTGTTTGCAGACTGTGGACTGAACGTACACAAGCAGTGTTCCAAGCACGTTCCCAACGACTGCCAGCCAGACCTCAAGCGGATCAAGAAGGTATACTGCTGTGACCTCACAACGCTTGTGAAGGCTCACAACACACAGAGACCCATGGTCGTGGACATGTGCATTCGGGAAATTGAAGAAAGAGGTTTGAGAATTTTTTTTTTTAATTTGAGTGATTTCATTGTCCTATGTTTTCACCTTTGTCAAGGAAACTTTCTTTCAGATGGACTCTTCTATTGTTAAGATAGTGACCTGCATGAACACCCTCACACTCAGAAACATACACGACACATAGAAACTAAAATTGCTTAACCAATTCCTTTTTCCTGAAGAAACGATCCATGTATACATTCATTGCACTTTTAAAGTCTTTATTATGAGCTAAAGGGTTTTTAACTTTACGAATCAAAGAAATGGGGCTGCAGAGCTTGATCAAGTGGTAGAGCACCTGCCTGGCATGCACAGAGTTTGGAGTGCCACTATTGGGACTGCATGGCTTCGGCCACCTCCAGGTGTAGCCCGAGTAGTCCCCAGCACTTCCAGTTATGTGTCTGGTACCCCCTGGAGCAACTGGGGTGGACCTCAGCAACTCCCATCCAGTATTGCTGGGTGCATTCCCGATAGAAAAAGAATCAGCGATGTAAATAAATGATGTAGGTGTATGTTGTCAGAGCACCTTGAAAGTCAGAGGACATTTTAATCTTATTTGAATGGCAGAGGTGAGGTTTGAATCTAGTCTTGAAACACCATGCTAAACGTATTACCTAAACTATAACAAAATTTAAAAGCTAAGTTCTAAACATACTTCTAAGTAAATAATCATTGGTCAGGACTAGAATGATAGTACAGAGATTCAGGTATATGTCTTGCCTGTGACTGACCAGGGTTCAATCTCTGGTACCTCATGGTTCTCTGAGTGCTTTCAGGAATTATTCCTAAGCACAGAGCCAGGAGTAAACCTTGAGCACTTCCAGTGCAGGCCAATGCCATACACACACCAAAAATTAAAGAAATAATTGATTAATATATGCATTTTATATTATATCAGCTTATTGCTAATATCAGTTCTTTATTCCAGGAGAGTGGAAATATTTAAAAGATCTGTGCATGAGGCTGATCCAGGTTTTGGTCCCCCCCAGGTACAGAGCCAGGAGTAAGCTCTGAGCACCACCAAGTGAGCCCTGTCCCAAAGGAAAAAGAAATTGATAGTCACAATAGTCACCAAGGGAGGAAAAATGGCATTTATGCCATACATATGTTATCCCTGACATAGAACATATATGCAGGCAGCACATGCTAGAATATTTTCCAAATGAACAAAGGAAAACTGACAAATATGCCATAGCAGCAGATGCTATTTGTTTCTTGTTTTTCTATAGTTATGTGGAAGCTTGAGTTTGACATGTGCATCTGAATATACTTTTCTGTCCTCTCCAACACTTTGGGGGGCTGGCCAGCTGTAGGCCAAGCAAAACCATAAGACTGAGGAGCAGAAACTTCTTCTTTTTCTTCTGAGTATAATGCAATCACCTTTCCAGCACCATTTATTAGAACTTTATTTTCCTGCATCTATTTGTATGATTGGGTCTTTAAAGGAATAACAGTTGAATCCTGTTTGATTAGTTAGTATATTCTTATGTTTATGATTGACCAAAGAGACTGTAAAATTTGAACTGTTACCATTAAAAATAAAACCAAGGAAGCTGGGGAGATCCTGGGTACAGTGGGTAAGGTACAGTGGGTAAGGTCCTTGTTTGCATGTAGCTAACCCAAGTTCAATTCCCAGCATCACATATGGTCCCTTGAGCACTGTCAGGAGTGATCCCTGGCCATAGAGCCAGGAGTAAGTGCTGAGCACAGAGCACAAACAGACAAAAATAATCACATACATCACACACATAATTGTGTGTATATCTGTAATGTTTTTACACGTGGCCTGGCACAGGAGCTGGGATAATGCAGGGGAGAAAGCAGGTAGCTGTCTAAAGCAGTGCAATCATATCTACTTGTCAGATGAACAAAGATAGCTGGAAATCATGGTTGATGAGTTAAAAATTTAAACATTTTTCTTAAACATTTTTCAAAGGCAGGTAGAAAGTGGAGCATATCCCCAGCACTGCACAAGCCAATGAAGAGAAATGTGCATAGAAAACGGGCCAGGCACATCCACATTCTGAAGGCAGCATATATCCTAATGCAGTGCACAAGTCTAGATGCTCATTTCCTGAGAGTGTGCAGTGTGAACGGGAACTCAGTCAATTTTAGGTATTTCAGAAAGCAAAAGCTAAAGCCTGCCTCTCCTGGATTCTCTTTTAACAGGACTACAGTCAGAAGGCCTTTACAGAGTCTCTGGATTCACTGAACACATCGAAGATGTTAAAATGGCATTTGACCGAGGTGGGCTTGCACTTTTTTGAATGCCTTCGACTGATCCTTCACACCCTTTCCTTGGGACGGGCTTTATTTAGGAGGGAGTTTAGAGCTGCTGGTATCTATTTTGAGCAGCTAATGGATGATGATGTAGGAATCTCATGGTTCTCTGCTGTCTGGGGGAAAGTTTGCATTAAGAGCAGAGTGTGCCCATAGGGCCACACAGGCATGTGTTTTTAAAATACTGGTTGGGGGTTAGAGGGATAATACAGTGGGCAGGGTGCTTGTTTTGTATCTGGCCAATTGGGTTCAATCTCTGGCATTCCATATGACCCTCCCCCAAATATGCCATGAGTGATCCCTGAGCACAGAGCCCAGAGTAAGCCCTAAGCACCACCTGGTGTGGCCCCAAAATCAAAGAGAAAAAGACTGATTGAGGGTTTGATCCCTGACACTGCATGGTCCCTCGAACACCTCCTGATGTGCTCTCCACCAAGATAAAATCCTAATGGAATGGGCAGCCAGCATTCCGTGTCACTAAACCTGCATCTACTGTCCCGGGGTCCTGTTGATGCATCTCCCCATTTCCAAAGAAGGGAATTCAGGGATGAGGAGCATTGTAGTGGGGAAGCAAATATAAGTTTAGGAGGACATTAATTCCCTTGTTTGCTTACCACTGCCACACGTGTTCTATAGGTCATATCCTCTCTTAGGTCAGATAAATACCAACTCTGGATCTTGTTTAAAAAAAAAAAAAGCAATCACCAGGGAGGCCTTAGGGACTCATTCAGAAAGCTGGTGAGCCTGAATGCCCACTGCACACACAGAGCCTCACTCAGGAACACAGCAGACTGGTCTCTGATGACCTGGTCGTCTCTCTGCAGGCCCTCAGCCTCTCCCTCCTGAGTGATTAACACACTTGCAAGGCTGAATACTCTGCACCTGTTTCCACGAGCAAGCACCTTAGCTCCCAGTGCTCTGTCCGTCTGGGACCCGTTGGCATCTCACAAACACTCATCTATTAATCAGGGGTCATCTCCAGTCTCCCATGCTCTGTGGCTCTTCCTGACCAGTCCAGGTCTACAAAGAGTTGTTTCTTCTCCTCCGGCTCCCCCTGTTTTCACTGGTCCCCAGCCGAGCATCTTCACAGCTCCTTGTCATGGCTCAGTTGCAAGTCTGGCTCCCCTGGGATGGAAGTGACACAAAGGGCCATTTCCCTTGATGGACGGGGCCCCCTGTGCATGGCACACTGCAGTCTCTGCTCTCAGTGGTAGGTGTGGGAAGGACAGGATCCATGTAGCACAGCTGCTGTGCTTCTATGATGTCTGTGCAGCCATGGCTTTTTTATCCTCGGGCAGACATTAGTTTTTAGTTTGTTTTATTTAAAATATCAGTGTCATAGAAAATGCTGCTAGTCCTTCTATGATTGAAATGGTTTTGACTCCAAATTTGTATTGTCTGTGACAGTTATATAAGGCTGATGATATACTAATGGTGAAATAAAACTGTCCTGAACATGGTTACAAAAAGTTACATTTCCTGTGCATGAGGGAAGAGCAAAGCTTCCCAGGTCAAGATCTTGGGACACTGGAGAAGAATGAATCAAGTTAAAGAAAACATCACTGGGGGCCAGAGAGATAGTACTGGGGTTGAGTCACTTTCCTTGCATGCAGCTGTGGTGGCCGTTGATCAGGTTCAAATCCCCAGCACACATATGGTCCCCTAAGTACCACCAGGAGTCACTTCTGAACACAGAGCCAGAACTAGGCCCCTGTAGGGTGTCAACCCTGACCCAGATTAAATATCAGTGGAAGAAAGAATAGAAATGAAAGATATTTATTTCATGTAACAATTTTCTAATTCAAAGAATACTTACTCATGGAACTAAGGCAGCTTGACTTTTTAAAATTCTAAAATTAGACTATCATTCTGTATTATGAACATTGATAACCAGAATATGAATTACTCTGCTAAGTTTATGTTTAGCAAACTTTCTAGGGCCAGAATCCAAATAATTAATTTAAATCTATTTCACTACTCTTTTGGCTATATTTCACTCTCACCAACTTCATTTTGTTACTTCCTGTGTCTGTGTAGCATTTTAAGTCAGTGAGCCCATACTCATAAGGAAACATTCAATGATGTTTCATCATTCATTCAGCAATGATGCCGAATCTTTTTTTCTCTCTTTCTTGGCGTGCTTTAACTTGGTGAAATAAGTTCCTAATTAAGATTTGGATCACTGATTGTTTTCAGATGGTGAAAAGGCAGATATATCTGCCAGCATCTACCCAGACATAAACATCATCACTGGAGCGCTCAAATTGTATTTCAGGGACTTACCTATCCCTGTCATCACCTATGACACCTATTCCAAATTTATAGAAGCAGCAAGTGAGTACCTGGACGTTTATATCTGTACCAGAGAATTGAGTACAATCCTGTGTGTGTGCGCGTGCGTGCGTGCATCTGTATGTGTGGGGGGCAATGGGGGGTGGCTGGGGTCAACATCCAGTGATCTAGAGGGGTTACTTCTGGCTCTGCACTCAGGAATCATTCCATGTAGGACTAAACCTGCATCAGCTGTGTGCAGGGCAAGAGCCCTATCCACTGTACTATGTCTCCAGTCTCCCTAAATACCATGCTCTTTGAGTGTAAGAAAGAAAATAAAACCTTGTGGTCAACACTAACAGACCTGAGAGTCTCCCTAGAGAAATGCATTTACGAGGTGGCGGGAGCAGAGAGGGACCTAGAGATGCTGATGGGGAGATGCTGGCAGCACTCTGCAGGGGTCGGGGTAACATATGCCCAAGGCATTAATAGTAACACTATTATATATTATATTATCATACTGCCTAAATTAAAAAGAAAGACAAGGAAACCTCTGAACTCTAAATTATTGCCTGCGTGGTTTTCTTTGCTATGAGCACAATGGAACAGATACAAGAAATCTAGGCACAATTCACCCACAAGTTGAGCCATTACCCAGTCAAGGGCCTTGAGTGGAAGCAGGGTACTGGGCAGCCCTGGCCCCCACCATTCCTGTTCTGCTGGGAACCAGCCCAATCTGACCTACGCTGTTACAAAGACAAACATTCCTCAATGTGGACTGCACAGATGAGCTGTTCTCATGCATTAAGCAGAGTCTCACTGCCAAGTCACACCTCACATTTTACCCCTTGATGCTGCTTAACATCATGCCTCAAGAATATACTATATTGGGGGCTGGAGTGATAGCACGGCGGGTAGGGCATTTGCCTTGCATGCAGCCAACCCGGGTTCGATTCCCAGCATCCCATATGGTCCCCTGAGCACTTCCAGGGGTAATTCCTGAGTGCAGAGCCAGGAGTGACCCCTGTGCATCACCGAGTATGACCCAAAAATAAAAAAAAAAAGAGAATATACTGCATTTGTGTCAAGGACATATAATCTTTTGTTTTGAGGGGGTCACACCCAATGATGCTCCAGGGCTTATTCCTGGCAGAGTTTGGGGGACCATATGTGGTGCTGGGCATTAAACATTAAACCTAGGTCGGCCACATGCAAGGCAACTGCCATGCCTGCTCTGTTAGCTCTCTGGACCCTCATTTTATCTTTCATCTACCTCATGAAGTAAATATTATAATTCCAGGGCCAGATATGTCACTCGAGGGGTAGAGATATTCATAGTACATACAAGGCCAAGTTCTGATCATGGCCCTTGGCATACCACCAGAAAAAACCCAGGAAGCCCTCAATCTAGGTTCAAGCACCATCACGAGTGCCCCTATTTAAACAGATTGGAAGGGGGCTGGGTGGACCACACCCAGCAGTATCAGGACTTACTCCTGGCTCTCTGGAACCACTCCTGGTGGGGCTCAAAGGACCATGGGGGTTTCTGGGGATCAAACCCAGGTCAGCCACATGGGAGGCCCTACCTTCTGTCCCACTACTCCAGTCCAAGGCCTCCACTAAAAATATATAAAGGACCTCGTTTTACAGGAAAGTACTCTTGGGGGGCTGAGTTCCAGCTAGAGGAGGTGAGTGCCAGCTCTGGTGTCCCAGGACGCACAGCGTTTGAGACTTGGCCCACCATGGTTAGAGAGGGGACCCTCAGCAGACAAGGAAGCAGAAACTGCCTTTTGCTCTGGAACATGGCAAAGCAGAAAAAAACTAAAAAACAAATGCTGAAAAGCATGAGAGAAGCCAAGTCCACCTTGAGGAAGTATCTGTTACATAACATATTATCTGTAAAGTACACAAGATAAGAAGATGCATTAGGGATTTGTGCAAGACACACACTGAGGAGAACTGGAGTTCTAAGTCCTGCTAAGACAGGTGGTTCTGGGAGAAGATTCTAGAAGCACAGGCCCTGGCAGAGGCTCTGAGTGGCTGCTGAGCAGTCAGAGAGCTGAACAGCAGAAGTGTGCATGCACGCTTTCCTCTGTTGCTCACGTGCCTAAAACTCACTTCCTCACCTGGACTGGGGCACACGGTCATCATGCCCACTATGATGTAAAGTGCCACTAAAGCAGCAGAATATGCTTGTTCATTGTCCAGAGCCCTTACCTGCTAGAGGACGCTCTGCTATGGAAGCCTGCCGGCCATTGACGGCAGAGACATTGGAAGAGAAAATGCTGCCAAGTGTGGCTGAGTTTAAAGCTTGTGGGAGTCTTCAGAAGATGTGCTGGGCAGTTTGTGTGCCTGCCCCCCCCCTGGCTGCCCCTACCAAATTCCTGGAATGTCAGGATGGTGTCCAGCCTCCTCCCAGCCACCGCGCACATGTCCCATATTCTTGTGGGGGGCACCCTCGTATCCTTCCTGGAACGTGGAAGAGCAAGAGCAAGTCAGTTACTTACAGAGAAATGTCACTGAAATTCTGCATGTTAGACTTTCCCCCTGTACCCAGAACAAACTGAATGTCTTGTTCCTCCTGAAAAACACACCCTTCACACTGCACATAAGCTCATTCTCTGTGATCTCCTCAGAAATCTCCAACCCAGATGAGAGGCTGGAAGCCGTCCATGAGGTGCTGCTGCTGCTGCCTCCTGCCCACTACGAGACCCTCCGATACCTGATGATCCACCTTAAGAAGTAAGCCCATGCTGCTAGTGCGGTCCCGGGGAGTTCTGCATCAGCACACACCCACGGCCAGCCCCGCTCCTCATTCTGCCAGGAGCAGCATTAGCACTCTGAGGTTGGGCCTGCTGGGGCTACACATTGCAGAGAAGATTCCTGAGACTTGAGGAGAGACAGGGTGTAGTTAAATAATTCCTGTGGGGAGAAGCTTTGAAGCTGGGATTGAAGCCCAAGGAGCTTGACCAGTGCCCATGTGTCTAACCATTTGTCTACACTGCCCCATAATCTGTGTCTTCTTCCCGCACACAAGCCTTCGTATCCTCTGTCCTGTCCTTTGCCCTCTGGCTCTCTCCACTCTCAGACTCCTGAAGCAGCCTGCATGCTGGACGCACTCACCCCTGCCCTCAGCTTGTTTCATTGATTTATTTTTTCTTGATGTTTTACATTATCTTTCACTGAAAAACAAATTTCTTCAGAACTGAGTAGCAGCAACAAACCTCTATTCTCTCACCCTCTGTAGTCAGGAATCTGTGTGTAGACTGGGGTACGTCTGGTTCGAGGTCTACACTGAGGTCACGGTCAAACTGTGAGCCGGGCTGTGAGACCATCTGAAGGCTCGGTGCGGGCAGCTCACCTGCGTGCTGTGGGCAGGACCCAGTGTCTCTGAGGCTGCTCGTGGAGGGACTCCCTTCCTATTCCCAAAGGCCACCCAGGTCAACCCTGCCAGGGAGGTGTCGCATTAGCAGCTCATAGAGTGACGGCTTCCCTCGGAGCAAGTATGCACACACACACCCCAGAGGAAAGACAGTCTCTTTAATCTGCTGTCACAAGTGCCACCTCAGCATTTGCTCTGCCATCATTGTTAGAAATCACTCACTAGGTTCATAGCAGGAGGAGGAATTAGGCAGAGAGTGAATTCCAAAAGGCCGGATCACTGGGCATCATCTCAGAGGGGGGTCACCTCCCCACCAGTTACCTACAAGAGGCTGGTGATGTCTGGTGATTTCCAGACTCTGGTTTCAGACTTTTCCCTTCATGAATCTCTTCCCTTCACTCTACCTGGGTTCAGCAACTCGGTCTTGAACTAGATGTGAGAGGGATCGGGGAACATCTGTTTTTGTTCCTAGCTTAATGTTTGGGGAAAGACACATGACATCACCTTGTTCTTAGATAAGAATGAGCCAAATATTGTCTACATTTGGCCAAGTTGTGAATACTGTGTATGACCAGGTTTGAAGTTTTTTTCCTTTTCTGCCTTATGAACCATATACTTTTGTTCAGGTTCAGGGTGATTAGCAATAAAATACTTGGCTGAGAAGATTTTCATTTTGTTCAATTTTGAATGCACAGGGTTTTGTTCTTTGCTAAGTAGCCTGTCTGACCTGACTTTTAGTTAACTACAAAATATTGCTGCTTTCATGGTGATCAATGACCACTTATTATTTGGAAAGCAAAGTCCCGGTATTTTCAGGATATAGTATTTCCCAGCTGAATCTTATATTTAGTTAGTGCAATTTTTTAAAAAATCATGGCTGGCTTGCTGGCTTGTTTGGCCAAGGGTAATGTCTGATTTACTAATAGATGTAGGCAAACTGATCTAAAGAAATCCCACATCCCTACCTCCCATTAGCTTTGCAACATGATATCTGTTTGATCTTAAAAACAAACAAAAAACTGTTGACAAGCTACTCATCATTTGCTCTGAGAGACTACTTGTGACACAGTGATCTCAGGGTCAGACAAAGCTTCATTATACTTTGATGGTCCTACTCCCTTTTAGATTGGTTCTGTCACTGTCACTGTCATCCCATTGCTCATCGATTTGCTCCAGTAACGTCTCCATTGTGAGACTTACTGTTACTATTTTTGGCATATCGAATATGCCACAGGTAGCTTGCCAGGCTCTGCCGTGCGGGCGAGACACTCGGCTGTCCAGGAGGGGCAGAGGAATCGAACCCGGGTCGGCTGTGTGCAAGCCAAACGCCCTACCCTCTGTGCTATTGCTCTAGCCCTAAATCTTAAATTGCTAAATACACAGAAACTGAAAGATTATCCTAGTATTCTTTTAGGGATATTTTTAGCCAACTTCAGTTTTAAATTTCATTCCAAAATGCTTTGCAGCTCTCATGTGGAGACTGAAGTGATGATGTTCAGTTCCAACCATAAATACAGCTCCAGACCTCATCCTGCAGCAACTGCTTTTCCGTTTGGCCGCATGCCAGCCATTCCCCAGTCCCATGGGGGCAACCTGGCTTTTCCTAGACTCCTGGCAGCCGCAACCTGCCCCTCTGGCACTAGCCCTTTCAGCAGTTAGAAATCTTCCCTCCGCTTCCATGCTTCCCGGCATCCACAACATGGGAGGGAAAGGATGTCCCGATTAGCCAGATGAGAATCTGCTGTCCCTTAAAACAATGCTCCTGATATCCCAATTCATTCCACATTTGTCCATCAAGTAAGACCAGTTTTCCATGTTTAAAGACTGTGTCTCCAACAGATTCACACAGTAATTCACTTCTTTTTTTCCTGCAGGCAGTGTCCACAATCTAAGCAGACAAATGTTTCAAAACAAAACTTTTCTAAACAGAATTTCCTAGTTCTCGTTTTCTCTTGCAATTTCCCAAAGCAAAGACGTTATTGGGGGCCAAAGTCCCTAACCCAGATGAATTCCCCCAGACAGCTACATATATGTCTGTGTGTATATTTGCTCCACAGGGTGACGATGAATGAAAAGGACAATTTCATGAATGCTGAAAACCTGGGGATCGTGTTTGGGCCCACGCTGATGAGACCCCCCGAGGACAGCACCCTCACTACCCTCCACGATATGCGGTACCAAAAGCTGATTGTGCAGATTTTAATAGAAAACGAAGATGTTTTGTTTTAATCCACCGGAGAAATGAGAGGAAAGGCCCCAGACCCACTGAAGTTGATAAGGCTACAGGAAATAAACCATTTCTTACACTTGATTGGTTTTTCAAACAAGTGGCAGAATTCCCAGGCCCACAGTGGCTACTGTGTCTCATAGACACTCCCCTCCCCCGCAGGAGAACAGCAAGTGTGAGGGTGAGGAAAAGGCCACTGTCTTGGGTCTTTGCTGTGCTTCGTATGTTTGCCTGTTTTGCTGGAAGAGTGATGGATCAACCTTTAACTTATTGAAAAACACACACACGAGGTAGACCTTTAAACTTCAGTCTGGTCAGTAATAAAAGGGAACTTAATTCATAGAGGTACTTGATACATTTTTCACTTACAAAAAGACAATTCTGTATGTTAAATGTTAAATGAAACTTATATTGTAAAATGTATTTTTATGTTAGCTGCAAGAATGTTACTTTATTTTAGCAAAATAGAACTCAATGCAGTGCATTGGTTATTACCTGTGTACCTTGTCCTGCATTCTTGCTGTGATCCCGGAGAACGTTTACCGTAAATGCAGTATTATCTTGACATACCTCTGTCCTCTGCAGTGCTTTGCAATGAAATTTCACATGCCACCCATGTCTCAGCTTTCCATAGTTGTTGCTGTTAAGCACTGGCATTCTGCTACTGTATGGTATATGTAGCAGCTGT
Source organism: Sorex araneus (assembly GCF_027595985.1). Classification (NCBI taxonomy): domain Eukaryota; kingdom Metazoa; phylum Chordata; class Mammalia; order Eulipotyphla; family Soricidae; genus Sorex; species Sorex araneus. The sequence goes on along the minus strand of NC_073302.1, from coordinate 362,027,208 downwards.
AGGGTGGTCTAAAACCTCCAAGATTCTCTTTCCATAAAAATCCTGTGGCATCCCAAAGTATGCTTTAGGATTGATCACAGTCTTTATGTACCCTTTATGTATCTTCCAGACCATGCAGAATATGGTCATTTTACAGAAAATGCTTTTGGAATACTGGTTATCTCGGGGCCCTTTGAAAAGTCAGCACTTTTCTGCATTTCTTGTGGAGCAAGCATTCTGAATTCATTTGTTAATGGCAAGGAGTAATTTTTTTTGCCACACTTCTGAATTTGTAAAAAATGAATTTGCAGAATAACTGTTGATTTTTTTCATTTTTGTTTTATAAACAAGATTATTTTTAAAATGAGAATGAATCAGTTTGATTTTTACAAATATGTGTTTGTCCTTGATAAGAGCAACACTGTATAGATAATTTAATGATTTTATTATAACGGTCCCATATTATTGATTCTGTTTATCTTAGCATGAGATTTTTACACCAAGATTTCTATATTTTGTAACATAAATCTAAAAATTTCTCTCTTAAATTTGACAACATCTTTCCCTCTGATTGTCAGAGATGATTTAATGTAACTTCTCACTAGTCTTGTTTTGGAGTGGTCAGAAAGCAATTGCTGTATGACGAGAGAGAGCACTGCAGGAGGAGTGTGGTGTGATTGTCCCAGAAAGTCCCAAGGGCTGTGTGGATGGACCCACTGGCACCCACGCCTCTCTGTGCTTCTGCCTGGTCCCTGCTCTTCTTGTTCCTGTTCTCTGTACAGATTGTTGTTGTAGCTTATGTAGCTTCTTGATACTGTCAAAAAAATTATCTGGAAATGGTTTTATTTTGTGAAGTGAACAATACTTTGTAATTTATGATAGTGTAAATGGAAGGAAAAGCATTAAATGTATTAAATTCTTCAGTCTACCATTTTGTAATATGGGAAAGAAAGTGGTATGGGGGAGCAAGAGGGGAATGGTCATAATGTTGGTCCCACATGGATTCAGGCAATAAAGTTTTTATCATCACCAAAACATGATGATACATCCTGCCAAGTCCCCCCACCCCTGCTCCATCCTGCCCACTAGCAGGGTCTGTGTGAAATGAAGATATAAACACTTCATCTGCCTTATACTGCCCTGATACATAACAGCCTGTGTGAGAGATGTGGCGTTTATAGCAAGCTGCTCTCGGCACTTGGAAGAGAAAGCAATAGTTTGGAGCCAGAAGCACTTAAGTTTGAATTCCAGATGTGCCTGTTTACTGCATCTGATCTTGGGAATGAGTATGCTCATCTGAAGAAGTAGGAGAATTTTCTGATGGTGACATCTAAGATGAAATAATGGCCTACAATAACAGCTATAATGATGAAAGATGACATAAAAAGGGAAAGGTAGAAAGGGCTGCAGAGATAGTACAGTGGGTAGGCTGTGTACCTTGCACATGACAGACCTGGGTTTGATCCCTGGCACCCCATTGGTCCCCTGAGCACTGCCAGCTATGGTCCAAAAACCAAAAAGAAAAGAGAGGAAAGGATGGAAATCATAGGAACGGAAAAAAACTACTTGCTCCAGATTAAATCCCAGTCTAATAAGGGATAGTACAATGGGGCCCTATAATGTGTAATGAGACTCACTTGACTCCTTTTCTCGAATGTGATTACAACACTTGATCCCTGCTATGAAGCTTTAGTCTGAAGCCTGCTCACCCATGCCTATCTCCCTTGCCATCTGGTCGCCTGACATAGCTCCACTTACCTGGCTTGAAATTCCTGCCATTGGACTCACTTTACGAGTCAGACCTTAATTGAGGCAGTGTTTCCAGAGACTCATGGTCCAACTGTCTATATGTGTGCTTGAGAGGTGGGACTGGGGTGGATGAGGGCAGGAAGAGACCTATTAACATAATGAACACGTGGTCTCCATAGCTCAGAGGGGAGCTGGTGCAGAGTTGCACGGAGAGCTGCCTGGAATGGGAAAGGAGTGGAGACGAGGCTGAGGGAGGCTCAGTGAGGAGAGCTCAGGGCACTCGGGCCAATGACAGTGCTGACGTTTGTCTAAGTTATTCTGAGTCCCACTGAAAGGCCAGCTTGATCAGCTGACAAAATCCCAGGATCTGTAAATCTCCATATGTATCATTGGTGTTTTGATTTTACAAAAGAAAATGTTCAAAAACTATTCATCAAGGGCTGGAGAGAGACCACAGGATTAATGTAGCAGACCCCCTTTCGATCCCCGGCACCCCTGGGATGTACCATCATGTATGGATGCCTCATCATCTCCAGTCACCTAGGAAACTCCCTAACACCACTGGGTCCATGCTGCCCCCCATTCTTCGGTCCTTGCATTGAATCACTGGCCTGGTTGCCCAAGAATGTCCAGGAGGTGCCCACCTACGGCCTCCTCACACTGCTTGGGATATAATTTTGTGCAGAATTTTTCAATTAGACAAAATACTGTATAATTGGAGGGAAGGAAGAGACTTATCCCACTGAAAGAATTAACAAATAGTATCCCGTTGGGGCAGAAAAAAGCAGAAAGAATTTGGGCCACCAACATAAGGGGGAAAGTGCTGTTAACGCTTAAAAATTATTTTTTATATTTACCAAAATTGTGGGAACACATATTTATAGAGAAACTACAAAGATAGCACATGGTTTCTGCATATTCTATACCCATTTTCCTCTAATGCTGGCATGATTATGGCCCAGTTATCAGAACTAAGAAAGAACAATGATGCATGACTATTACCTAGACTCCAGGCCTCATGCAGTCTCCTAAGGGTTTCCACTGACGTCCTTCTTCTGTTCCATAACACCACAATGCACTTTTTATTATTAATGGCTCCTAGGAGTAGATGAAACAATCTAGTTAACACTTCTAAAAGCTTACTTGACGAGGGATCCACTGGAGAACACAGAAGTCAACAGGAGGAAAGGAACATTACTTCAGGAGGCCAGTTTTTTGTTCACTTGTCATACAGAACTTAGGTGAGCTGAGTAATATCCAGGAGGTACAGTTGGAAGAGCATAAATTGTACAGTGACACAAATGTTAATTACTGGGTATAGTACCATTTTCCCCAAAACATTCCTTTACTGGATGGGAAGCTAATCAGCAAGGTTCGGAGGACATGGAGTCACAGGACTGGAGCAGAAGATTACAGCTGGAAGCAGCATGCGGCTGCCAGAATCAAGGCAGGCGGATTGCAAACTACTCAGGAAAGACAGACTCTGAGGTCTGAGCACAAAAGAGCTGGGCCATGTAGCCATGTAAGAAATAAGCAATGTGTGTGTGTGTGTGTGTGTGTGTGTGTGTGTGTTGGAGAGTCTCATGGGGAGTTCTTTCCAGAGACTACTGCTATAAAAACTCTGAGATGACCACTCTACCTCCCATGGACAGAATCATGCAAGATCAATATAATCCCAATAGTCCAAATGGATGGCTTTTAGGGGATGCGTTAGTGATTTTTAGTAATGAGACTCATTCATCCATTGGCACCAAATCCATCAATCAGGAAAGTGCAGCACAAAAGTCCAATGCACAGAGCTTGTCACAGGGCCATGAATGATCTCAACAAGAAGCCCAAATACAGGCATGTCCAAGGCAGGTGCTCTCTCTCTCCCCCACCGGCTCAGCTTTTTTTGGCATTTCTTCAGGCTTGGACTCACCCTGTCATAAAAGGTGACTTCAAAGGCAAGCAGGACAATGTCTCTTCTTGTGGGTCTCATTTAACTGCTCCAAAATCTTTTTTACCAGTGAGGTGTTCTCTCACATCTCTTGGGCCAGATTCACACGGCATGCCTGTGGCTAAATCAGTCCTAGCAAGGGGAATGAGATTACCATGATTAGCTTGTGTTTCATAGAGTGTGGTCCCTTGGCCAGTACTAGCGTGACCTGGAACTCATTAAATATGCAATTCTTCTGACCTCCATCAAGTGCCAGGGGCATGCAATCTGTTTTTAACAAAGCCTCCCATGATTTCAAAGCATGATTTCTAAAAAGTACTGGTTTAGAGCAATCACATCTCACCTAAACTAGGAATAAAGCCACTCTCTCCAAGGTGTTTGGATACCTGAATATCCAGATTGAGGATATTCAGGTATCCTCAATATCCTCAATATCCTCAATATCCAAGGTGTTTGGATATCCAGATTGAGGGAGCAACAGCTTTGCAGCTTTGGGAAGGTTCTTCAGATTTTCAGAGGATGCACAGCACTTCCCTCCACTATAGCCCAAAGGTCCCTAAAGACCTCACCCACACAACAACATAACCAACTCTCTCCATCTCCCTCTGCCTCCCTCTCTCCCTCTCCCTCCCTCTCTCTTCCTCTCTCTCTCTTGCTCACTCTCTCGCTCCCTCTCTCTCTCTTTCTCCCTCCCTTCTACCTCCCACTCTCCCTCTCCCACTAATTCCTTCAACTGTAAACTTTGTGAGGGTAAGAATCAGCTCTACTTAGCTCATTACTCCAGCTCAGTCCATAACTGAGAGTGTGCCTTGCTTATGGTAAGCCTCAACCTTTTCTGAATTAATGGTATAGTTCTCCCTCAAGTCCTCAAATGTCCAGGCATGTTTTGATGCAATAGAGAAGGGTGATTCCAAGCAGAAGAGACTGAAACTGCATTTTGACTCATTTGGCATTTAGACCAATATCCAAACCCTTCAGTTACTTCATGAAGCTTGCTTTCATCTAATCTTTGACACTTTTACCTTCTGCTTTGTAGGAATAATTAAGCTTCGGATTAATTCTATTTGGAGAATTGGAAGAGCTAAATTAAGTGTCTGGCCCAATTGTAATTTGAACAGAAAGTGGCAGCTTAATTTGATGAGGAGCTAGTACAACAAGACATGCGGAAGTCAGGGGCTGGATCCAAACACTCCCCTTGATTAAATCCTGGCTGCATTCCTTTTTGACAGCAATGCAGGACTGCTACTTAAACTGATTTTTTTCCATTAAAATGAGTTAACACCAGTTCTTCCATGAAGTTACAGAGGCTGTCTTAGGAGGGTGGGAGAGAGCCTGGAGGCCAGGAGTGCTTTCTATGCACTAGAACCCAAATTCAAACATCAGCACCATCAGGTAGGACTCTCCAGGCACAGTAGGGGTGGACCTGATCTTCCAAAGGGTCCAACCAGCTCCCTACTTTCAAGCCCAGCACTGAACTGCCCAGCATCACCAGGAGTGGCCCCAGGCTCCCTGCATACTGCTTAGAGACCCCTCAAAAACAACAAAAAAAGAAAATATGTGGAGCATTCAGCAAGATACAGTTGTCCAAAACATCGACAGCTTAGAGAAACTTTTGTGAGCACACGTAGACCATCAGTATTGTCTCCTGCAGTTACTAGACAGCATCACCTGTTGCTGCCTGAAAGTGGTTTTAGCAGTCTACAGTAGCCCTGTGGCTTTGCAGCCAACCTACTGTTCTCCAAGCTGTGGTGCATGGCCTTTAGAGCCCTGGGTTGGTCACAGACCCAAGCTAGTGAACATTTTGGACCCTTGGGTCTCTCTCCTTGGAAAGGTGAAAATGAATTCGCACCTGATGACAATCCCTCACCAGGTTATCACGAGGCCAGAGGCATGGACGCAGATAAGGGGAGCTGTCACATACCTCACACCACTTAGCCGTGGGGCTCATGCTTCCCAGAGCTCTCAGGCTGAGCCCACCAACCATCCTCCTGGGCCTTCAAGCTTCTGCTGCAAGGCCTCACCATTCCAGGCACCTGGACCAGCCCCTCCACTTGTGTTTGTGATACTAATCTCCATCCCACCCTATCCTCCGCCCATTCTCCCCTTTCCCCTGTCCCAATTCCCTGGCACATTCTCTACAGACACTTCACCTCCTTTCTCTCATGGCAATCACATCCACATTACTTCTAAGAGCTTCTCATATTAATGAATGACAGGAATTTTTGGATTCAGTGAGCTGCCCTGTAACAGCTCTCTTCCACACAAACCAGAGGCCCTGTTACTCACAGCCGTGGTCTGACGGAGTCCAGTGATGCCATAACTCAGTGCTTTAAAACCTTCACAACCCCCCTCCGTCATATCTCCATCACATCATGCCAGTTTCAAACTCCAAATAAGTTAAAGGGCTTGATATCTTGATTTCCTTTCTTCTTCCCCAGTACTTGGCGAATGTTATATTCCATCATTATGCTCTTAGACACGTGCCATACATATCATGTTTTATATAGGCTCATCTCACTCTACATGATTATTCTACAATTTACTATTTCTCCTCAACATGTTTGTTAAATGGGACCTATTGATACACACATGGCTCTACCTCACCAATTTTAATTATCCTAAAATGTTAGTTACTGGTACAAAGTGTGGTTAGATTGTTTCCTTTTTTCCTACTGTAAACAATGATTCCATGAACAATATAAAGTGCACATGTTTGCATTTAACTATTTGGCTATGCTAACTAAAGAGGTATTAGTCACCTCTAGTTAGCCTCCCAAAGAGTATTGGCCATCAGCTCTGATAACTGTTCCCCAAAGTCCTCAACCACTTTATGCTCTGGCAGTGGGGAGTTGCTTTGCCAAAGCTTGGCATTAAACAATAAACGTTCTGCTAATCTGTGAAATAAACTCAGATCTTTGTGTTTTCATTTGCCATCTTTTGATTATATCATTAGGGTTGTTGAGTATCTCTTTATTTTGTACCTATTCAATTCCCCCTTTGTCATCTAACTACATCTATTAATTTTTGGCATTGTTTATAATTTACAAGCTATGTATCAGTTGTATGCATTGTGCTTTTTCTTCACTATATTAGTGATCCACCTCCTTTATAACTTTTACTTTGTCACTTTTTTACAAAATTCATTCTGACCTCCAATTCTAAAGATATTTTTTATATTTTTATAAAAGTACCTGGTCACAGTGTTCACATTTCTGTTGGAAGTTATGGCATTGGTTAAGGACTATTTTTTTCTCATATGTAAAACAAGTGACCTTGTTTAATTCAGTAGTTATCTAGTCAATCCTTATGTACTAGAAATTTACAATTTGATATTAAAACTACCAATATGTGGTTATTGGGTGCTTAAAATATGACCATTTAAACAGATATACTGTGGGTATAAAATACATAATGGATTTCCAAGATAAAATACCCAAAAAAAGCAAGTATGTCAATTATTTCATAATGAGTACAAACATAAATAATAATTTGGGCATTTAGGATAAAAATAAGTATTAAAACATATTTCACCTGCCTATATTTTTTAAATGTAGCTACTAGAAAATTTAAAATAACAAATATGGACCCACATAGTGGCTTGTAAAGTGCTTGCCTTGCACACAACTGACCCAAATTTGATTCCCAGCACACACACAGTCCCCTGAGCACTGCCAGGAGTGATTCCTGCATGCATACCCAAGAGTCAAATAGTTCTAGAATATATTACCACATCTCTAGTAGGATAAAAAAAAAATTCTCCAATGTACTTCGTCAAATTTTCAATAATTACACAGGTCCTTTTTCCTGAACTCTATTAGTCACCAGTTAGTCATTTTTTTCCCAATCTCTGTGCCATAACCAATTAGTGTCTAAATTTTTATGACTTTATAGTACATCTTAACATCTATTTCCATGTGAGTTCCTATTTTTCAGGGCTCTAAAATTTTAAAATTATAATTTAGGTAGCATGTTATAATAGCGTTAGTTTATGGTATCAAAGTCCAAATTTATAGCACCCCTCTACCAAAGTACCCAGAAATCTCTATCTCTGTCCCTATGTCATCTCTGGTCTATCTTCAATCCTCCTAATACAGTTTGGTAAGTAGTGTTATACTCTAAGACCAAGGGCTTCTGATCATTCCTAATTGTTTGTTCCCTTACTCTGTTTCTCTACTCCATAGATGAGTAAGATCATGTGGTATTTGTCCTTCCTCTGACATTTCATTTAACTTGATACCCCCCCCAGTTCCAGCTATAGCAAACTGCATGATTTTACTCTTTATTATAGTTGCATAATATTCCATTGTGATATCCATTCATCTGTTGTTAGATATTTGGGCTGCTTCCATATCCTGGTTATTGAACAAAATTCTGTAATAAACATAGGCTTACATATATCTTTTCAAAATAATATTTCTTGGCGGCCTGAGCAATAGCACAGTGGGCAAGACACTGACCTTACACATGACTAATCTGGGTTTGATTCCTGGCACCACATATGGTCCCCTGAACCCAACAGGAGTGATCCCTGAACACAGAATCAGAAGAAAACCCTGATCACCAGCAGGTACGGCAGAAAAAAAAAAAAAAAGGTTTTGTGTTGGGCAGATGAGTGCGACAGACAGATGTCAAAAAATATCCATACATGTTTTTTTCTTTGCAATGGGGGGAAGAAAAGCAGTCTGAAGCCACAGTGGTGCTCAGGGCTTACTCCTGGCTCTGTGCTCAGGAATCACTCCTAGTGGTACTCACAAAACCATAAGGGATGTCAGGGATAGGACCTGAGTCAGTTGCATACAAGGCAAGTGCCTTACCCACTATATTCTCTCTGAACCCCATACTCTTATGCCCACAGAGGCTGAATCAGACATTTCTACCAACAGTAGATGAGGGCTCCTTTATTTACAGCATCCCTACCAGCACTGTTGTTTCAAGTCTTCTTGACATATGCCACTCTCACTGTCATTAGTTGATCTCATTGTCATTTTGATTTACATTTCCCTAATAAGTGATGATGAGCACTTGTTCTTTTTTCTTTTATAAAGTTATTCATGATTCATTACATTCAATATTCCAATGCCAGTCCCACCACCATTATTTCCAGTTTTCCCAATCACTCCTCAAGCCTGCACCTATAGCAGGCCATGAAAAATTTATTTTGTATTATTTGCTATACTTTGCTAAAAATGATTTAAAAATACATTTTCTTAGAAGGTGCATGAATATTGCTGCATCTTGCCATGGAGTCATTGAGCCCTTGCAGAAGAGATTACTAGCATGCTGTTACTGGTTAAGCCGTGTGTGTATTACTTTCTTCATCAAAATTAGTTACATTCTACTTTATATCCCATCCTACTGCTACTCCTAGTTCATCAGTAGTGTGGAGTTTGAAAATTCCAGTAATTCAGAGCTCCAGGAATTCAAAATTTTTGTATGGGGTAATACAGCTGGAATTAAATTTTTAACTCAGTGGTGACTTTGGGTGCCCAGATGACAGAGCCTGATGCAGTGTCTAGAAGCATCTCTGCAACTTGTTGATCTCTTTTGAAATTTAATTTATGAATTTCTGGATCATGGCCAGTTAATGAGTTTATTTATGACAGAGGCAATTCATGGGCATGACTGCCATGCTCCCAGAAGAACAGGAAAATAGGGGGAGGTGGCCCATCCCCAACTCTGTGAGATCCTGGAGATTTCAGTCACAAAACCCGCACACCTGAGTTTTTCAACAGATCAGTTTCTGGACGATGCTCATCTGAAACCTGTGGAGTCTGGCTGTGAGCAAGGCAAAGGCTGTGGAACATGGAGGTTTTCAGCTTCCAAAGCTCTGCTTTGGCGGGTAGTAGGCTCACCTCCAGGGGATGAGCACTTGTTCTTATACCTACTAGTCATCCATATGTCTTCTTCAAAGAAGTGTTCATATTTTTGATGAAATTATTGGTTTTGTCCTTTTACTTGTTTGTCCCCTTTTATCATGGGACATCCTTGCAAGCTTCCCATGGTGTATTCATATGCAAAATCCAGTAACAAGCTGGATCTCATTCCCCTGACCCTGAAGAGCCCCCAGTGCAACATTGTTAGGAGGGCCCAGTCGCGATAAACTTCTAAGATCTCAGGGAAAGAACGAAATGAGATGTTACTGAGCCCGCCCAAGAAATTGGTGATTAACGGGATTTCATGTGTGTGATTCATGTCCCCTTTTATACAAATTCTAGGACTGTTTTCTGCCTACTGTTTCCCATACCCCCAACCCCAACAAAATCTATTAGGATTTTAATAATAACATTAAATTAATATTTTAGGTCTTTTTTGTTTTGGTTTTCTTGGTTTGGGAGGAGCCACACCATGGTGCTCAGGAGTTACTCTGGCTCTGCACCCAGAAATCACTCCTGATGAGCTTTGAGGGGTATATGGGATACTGGGAATTGAAGCCAGGTCAGCCAAATGCAAGGCGAATGCTTTATCCACTGTATTATCATTCTAGCCCTATATTTTAGGTCTTTTGGGGGACTCATACCTGGTAGTAGTCAGGGATTACTCTTGGCTCTGTGCTCAAGGATTATTCCTGGAAGGGGGTTTAGGGGACCAGCTGAGGTGCTAGGGATTGAACATAGTTTGACCCCATGAGAAGTATGTGCTCTTCCTTCTGTACTATCTCTTCAGTTCCTGACTTATATTTTAGAAAAAATAAACATCTACCCTCACAAATTTGGTAAGGTTATCATTTAAGTCAGGTCTTCTTTTGTAGCCATTAGAGTACTTTGTAATTTACCACACAAAGAATATGCCCATATCTTAAAATATTTCTTTCTAGAGGAGTCCGATAGGGGAGTGATTAAGGGGCTTGCCTTTGCACATGGCCAACCACGGTTCAAATCCTGGCACCACATATGATCCCTTAAGCACTGCCAGGAGTAATCTCTGAGCACAGAGCTAGGAATAAATCCCATGTGCCACTGGGTATGATGCCTCCAAATAAAACTTTCTTCCTAGATACTCTGAATTTCTGTTTTTAGTGTAAACAGAGTCTTTGTGTCTAATATATATCCAAATAGATTATTATAGATCTTAGGAATACTGCTGATTTACATATATACATATATGTGTATAAGCATGTATACCTTAACTAAGTATATGTGCAACAAGCCCCTCTAAACCTTCTTACTTGTTCTAGTGGTTTAATTTGTTGCAAAATGCATTTATCTCTGCAACATCATTGGTAGAAGGAGCTCACACCTACATTCTTGAGTCAGGCTATCAACACCAGCAAATCTTACTCTTTATGACTCTTTTGGGCTCAGGTCAGATACATTTCTTGGATTCTACAAATTCTAGGAGGCATAGCAACCCCTCAAAAGGATTCTCCTGAACTCCCTTAAACTGGGCTTCCCTTCATCAAAGAGCACTACCTCAGACTCTGTGCTCTTTCTAAAGAGAAATCCTACTAAGCTTCTTGCTTTTCTATTTTAGCTTATATGTCCTCAGTTTCTGGCAAGCTAGAATCTCAAGTATTGTTTTCATGCTCTTTAAGCATCCTCTGCTTATTGAACTTTCAATTTGGGGGATCTTGGATGAAACTCAGTAACAAGAAACGTCATGTAAAATCCCATACATGGGGTCAGAGAAATTGTATAGGGATTAGGGTTCTTGCCTCAACCCTAAAGCATAGGGTTTTCTGAGCACAACAGGGAATGAACCCTGGGCATAGTCAGAACTAACTCTTGAGCACCAACAGGTATGGCCCCAAAACCTAAAAATGAAATCCCATACAAATGTTTAAAATAATGATTTATTACCTTGATAATAGTTTGAGTCAATTTTAAGAACACATACAAAATAAACTCACTTTTGGTAGTATGGTGGCATTGGCACTTTGGCGATGGTTGTGAAATTCTGAATAGAGAGGAATATGTTCAATGATGCCCCTTAAATTCTAGAACACTGTAAATTGACAGTAAATATACTAAATGGAGATAAATGAATAGAAATGCAGATTCATGATGGATTTCAATCAATTGACAAAGACTTTATTCCCAAATTCATCATTTCAGAAAAACTGAAAAATTATATTGCCTATAAATATTGCACTTGTCAAACCACTCAGTGTACTTCTACCTATTCAATTATTAAGAAGAAAATGTTTCTGGGCCAGAGACATAGTTCAGCAAGCTAAGCACATGAAAAGCATGCTTGAGACAGATACACCTGCAGAAGTGGCCATCGAACAAGGAGTCCAAAACAAGGACACTCAAAATCCAGGATAGAGGAAGTCCAGCTGGAGCATTACTCCTCAGAGGAGGCTGTGCAGCAGGCCAGAAATGAGTCTATTTGCAAGGACAGAGAGGTGACCAGAGAAAATTTTATTTTTTGCTTTTTGGGTCACAGCTAGCGATGCACAGGGGTTACTCCTGGTTTCACATTCAGGAATTACTCTTGGCGGTGCTCAGGGGACCATATGGGATGCTGGGAATCAAACCTGGGATGGCCATATGCAAGGCAAACACCCTACCCGCTGTGCTATTGCTCCAGCCCCAGAGAAAATTTTTTAAAAGTGGGTGATACAGAGAAAGAGAGAGATTGCAGAAAGCCACTGGAAGGTGTAGAAAGAATGGGAACCAGGCCTTCAACTAGAACTAGAACTTCTATCTTCAGATAGACTGACTAGTGTGGAGGGCCATTACTAACTAGGGAAACACAAAAGGCAAACAGAATCATCTGCACACCACAATGCTTAGCCTGAACAATATTTATAGAGACACAATAGCAGAAACGTGAATAGTGAAAGGGAGGTGGTAAGATGATCCTAGTCAGAGGGAATATAGAAGATAACAATAGAGCAGAAAGCATGTTGTTATATGAAAACAACCTTTACTGATGCCTTAATAGCAAATGAACAGAGAAATCTGGTATTGATAAAACCAAAAGAGGAGGAATACATGGATTACTTAGACATGGGAAGTTGTGTTCATGCCAAGCATAAAAAGTCAAAACTGTTGGCAGTGGCTGGGGAAGACGACTGAGGAAAGAAACCCTGTAATTTGCTACAAGCCCTTTAATAATATTTGACTTTTAAATTATGTGTTTATATTCTTTTAATAAAATTTTTAAAAACCATTTTTGCAAATGGAACACGGCCATGTGGTCCAGCGTAGCGGAGACAAGCTGCCCCCGCGCCTTCCCCCCTGGGTCTGAGCCCGTGACACAGGTTACTTATTAAGATTCCAGGAACTAATGAGGCAGCACGTATTCAATGTATTCCTTGGCTCGTGCCCTCGCCGCAGTCTGGTGGTGACCTTACTTCTAAGGATTTTGTCTTATGATTTGTTAATCCTTTTCTGGTAATACTGCCTTCAAGCTTAACTGAACACACTTCCTTCTCTAGCTACAAGTAATGCAATTTTGGCATTAGAAGGATGAAGAGCATTCTTGAATCCCATGAAGAAAACTTCTGCTTGATTTGATATAATCATTGTGTTCCAGGGGGAGGGGTATCATTTGTCTGATTCATAGCGAATTGTTGTATATTAAATATTCTCTGGTCAATGTTAACATTATGTTTGGGGTGGGGTTGGGAGAGTAGAATTGGCATCAATAGTAATAACAGTTATCTTTAAAGAATACTATTATTACTTTCAAAAAGCTTTGGAACTGATTCATTTGTAGAACTTGTTCACATAATTTTCCCACACAGTCCATGAAAGAAATTAGTCAAGGAGAAACTAACATTTATTAAGTGCCTATTGTGTGTCAGGTACTATGCTAGGGGCTTAAATAAATGTACTGTGTACTTTAATCTTGGCAACCAACCTAGGAAGTAGATATTATATATTACTTCTTATACATATAAAGAAACCAGATCCTAAAGGTATTCAATACTTTTCCCTAAAACACACACCTAGTAACTCAAATCAACCATCAAGTCTTTTCACAAGGAACATAGGTCCTTCTAACTCCCATTGTTCATTTTCACTTTGGGTGCTAGGTGAGTCCATAGGATTTTCATATTTAGGCAATCATACATAGTTTCATGGTTAGCATAGTTCTAGCTGGAAACTTAGAAGACAATGGCCTAAACTGAATTTTTTAAGTAGACATATCACTTTTAATATTATAGCCTTAACTCAAGACAAGTTATATTTATTGAGCTAGGATGAACTTAAAGGCAATGTGGAATTGAACTAGCAATATTAGGAAAACACTGTTTTAGAATGGCCCAAATTAAGCCAATCTATCTACTATAGTCCAATGATCTTGAACAAACAGCTTTACAAACAGCTTTAGGGGCTGGAGCGATAGCACAGCGGGTAGGGCGTTTGCCTTGCACACGGCCGAACTGGGTTCCCAGCATCCCATATGGTCCCCTGAGCACCGCCAGGGGCGATTCCTGAGTGCAGAGCCAGGAGTAACCCTTGTGCACCGCCAGGTGTGACTGAAAAAGCAAAAAAAAAAAAAAAAAAAAAACAGCTTTAACATTCTATAATGAAGCTGTTGGACTTGTAATATATAGATGCTCTGCATTCAAACTGGAAATCCCAGAACCCAGGGATGTGGCTCGGGTAGAGCATCTACCTTGCAAGCTTGAGCCATGAATTTGATCGCTGGCACCAAGTAAGATGCCTGCAGCATTGCCAATGTGATTCCTAGAACCACAAGACAAGTGTGATCTTCCAGCACATCACAATCAAGTGATGTGAGCACAGCACCAAGTATATCAGCCCTGGTCACCAACAAAGAGAATGGAAGGGAGAAATTAATAAATTCATTTATGTTCTTAAGTCAAACAAATTTGCCAATTTATGCTTTTTAAAAATAAAAAGCCCAAAGTAGAAAAAACTATTTTAATTTGCCATTATAAGTAGCTCACAGCTACAGCTAAAACAGATTCTCCCACTATGTAAATAAAATGTCAGCAAATGGGTAAACTTTAATGGTCACCAAGTAAAACTGTCCAGTGAGAAATGTAACTTTGTTAGCACTGGAAAGAACCCAGTTCTGGAAACTCTGAACCTCTCCTAACAAGCTGTGACTTAAGGACTTGGCTATTTCTTATAGATATCTAATTATATAAGTTTGACATTGGCCCCCATGCAGGTGGGGAGACCAAAAGTGAGCTCCGCGCATCATGTTCCCTCCATCAGATAGTCCACTGCTCCCTGCACACCTGTGACGTAACAAGCTGACACATCGACAAACCACAAAAGAGAAAATTCCACCTGGCCAACAGAGCATAACAAATTCAACCTTTCGAAAGGGAGAGACTAAGACTGCAGATGGCAGGTCACCTTTAAGAAGCTAGTTTACCCCAGCCCGCCCTGGACCCAGACCACCAGCCAGAGCTCACTGCCCAGTCCGGCAACACGTGACTTTTATTCGCCTGAGTGATTTTCCAGCAAACAATAAGGCTCCATCCCTTTGTTTGCCGAGAGTCTGGATGTGCCGTGGAAGCTTTTTCCAAGATGTCAGTTCCCCAAATCACCCAATATTCCCTCAACATAGTATCTGAACAATCTCAGCAACAGGCATCCTCCGAGACTGTGTTCTCTCACCTGATCCCCAGCCTCTGCCACTGACTCCACGGCTGGTAGAGGGCATTGGAACACAGCCATACTCTTCCAATTAGTAATAACAAAACACATTTACCAGGTAATTGGCTCTCCCTGCTCTCTCTCCTATGCATGGTAGAGAAAAGCAGCCCATAATAGAATGATAGATCTTCACTTTATGACATGGCCACTTTCACTGCATTTCATTTTACAACTGAGCCATAGTACAATCAACAAAGCACTTGTGTTTATGTTTTTGGTAGTAACTCCCTCGACAGGATTGAGAACTATTATTGCCAGGCAGCAAGCCAAGTCCTAAAAATTCATTAGTGATAGGTCCTCGTGCCCGTGGGAGGAGACACGATGCAGTGATTACTTAGGTCCTGCAGGCTGAGGTCAGTCTTCCTGGGGTCAAGAGCTGGCTCCGATACTAACCAGCTGTGTGACCTTGGGCAAGTAACTCAAGTACTTAGTCTCTCATTACATCATCCAGAATAATAGCCTGTTTCATAGGGCTTTTAGGAGGATTAAATGAGTTAATATTTATAAAGCTATTAGAACTATACCTGGTACATAGGAAGTTTTATGTAAATGATCATTAAATAAAATGGAACTCATTCACCAGTGAGGGTGTCTAATAATAAACAACAAAAACATTTTTTCTTTCAGTCTAAGAGGCAAGTTCCAAGTAAACAGTTTCTAACATAATTAAAACAGATCCATTCCTGCCTGTGGCTGCCTAGGTTATTTGGATCCATTCTCCTGCTGAAAAGAATTAGGCATGAAAACCACTCCAGTAACCACAGTTGCCTAAAGTTAGAGAGGGAATGAAAGTCTGGGACTCCAGCAAAGGAGAGAGATTAATATAAGACCCTTCCCGGCCTGGGGCTGGAACAATAGCACAGCGGGTAGGGCATTTGCCTTGCACATGGCCAACCCGGGTTTGATTCCCAGCATCCCATATGGTCCCCCAGCACCGCCAGGACTAATTCCTAAATGCATGAGCCCGGAGTAACCCCTGTGCATCGCCAGGTGTGACCCCCCCAAAAAAAAAATCCAAAGAAGACCCTTCCCGGCCCTTCGGGTCCCAGCCTCAGAACTGAACGACACAGGAGTAAACCAGGCCTAGACTCATTCTTGGGTGTTTGTGGACAATAAAGTTACATTAAGATCTGGGGTCTGGGAGGAAAGAGAGGAGAGGCCTAGCCCCTTTGCATTCCATGGTCAAAAGTCCTCAAGTCAAGGAAACTAGTGTGAAGCATGACCATTATCAAAGTTTCTACGTAAACCCTAAAAATCCTGCCTAGAGTAAATTAGTTTTGTCTTAGGCCTTAAATTTATCTACTGGGCTGGAGCAATAGCACAGCGAGTAGGGCGTTTGCCTTGCACGAGGGCCACCCGGGTTCGATTCCCAGCATCCCCCATATGGTCCCCTGAGCACCGCCAGGAGTAATTCCTGAGCGCAGAGCCAGGAGTAACCCCTGTGTATCGCCGGGTGTGACCCAAAAAGCAAATAAATAAATAAATAAAAATTTAAAAAAATTATCTACTAATAATTTTTATGGAAATTATTAACATGCTCACTTATATATGTGTAATATTGAATAGTAACAAGAAACAAGACCCTATGAGAAAGAGAGGAATGCCCACAAAGACTTTAGATTTTACTTTAATTGATTTTTTTATTCAATTTTGCTTTGTTTTGATTTGGGCTACACCTACCAATGCTCTGGAGTAACTCCTGGCTCAGAACTCAGGAATTATTCCTGGCAGTGCTCAGGAATATACATGGGAATGCCAGGGATGGAACTCAGGTGAGCCATATGCAAGTCAAACACCCTACCCGTTGTACTTCAATTCCAGCTCCCAAGACTTTAGATTTTAATGATAAGACAGATTACACAACAATTATGCTTGTTTCATTTTAAAATTTTTTTAAAAATACAATTTAAAAAATATCTTCACGGAATAGAGAACTATAGTGGCCTAACATTTAAAATACAACCAACCAGAACATTTATGAAAGTCAGTTAATAATAACCCCTAGAAAAATGGAACATTGTATGCATCATCAACAGTATTATAAACCACAATGCTTCAATTTTTAAAAAATGGAGGAAAAAAGAAAATATAAAAAGTGGGAGGACATAAAAGACACTTCCATGAAGAAGACAGGCAGAGCATTGATAGGTATACCAAAAAATGTGTTCCATTGTCACTTATTAGATGATCGCAAATCAAAATGACAAGATATCATCTCATGCCAGTGAGAATGTCATATATCAAAAAGACTGGAACCAATCAGGTTCCAGTTGGCAGGTATGTGGTGAAAAAGAAACTCTCATTCACTGCTTGTAGGAATGTCATCTGGCTCAGCCTGTATGAAAGAGTATTGAGATTTCTTAATAAGTAAGAACAGACCTTTCATGTGATCCAACAATTCTACTTCTTCCTATCTACGACAAACATAAAATCATTATTTTGAAGAGATGGATGCACATCTATTTAGATTGAACAATAGCCAAGATATAAAAACAACCCAAAGTTCTAATGACAGATAAATGGACAAAGAAGTTGATATACACACAGAGGGACAACTGAATACCATGTAACCGCAAGCAAAGATGAAATCTTATAGTTCACTGCAACATGCAACTGGAATGTATGCTAAGCAAGATAAGTCAGGGAAAAGGACAAACAGCAGATAATCTCATGTATATGTAGTAGCACTGTTCTCCCTTCTCCCGTTGTTCATCTATTTGCTCAAGTGGGCACCAGTAACGTCTCCATTGTGAGACTTGTTACTGTTTTTGGCATATTGAATATGCTACGTGTAGCTTGCCAGGCTCTGCCATGTGGGCAGATTACTCTCAGTAGCATGCCAAACTCACCGAGAGGGACAGGAATCGAACCCAGGTCGGCTGTGTGCAAGGCAAACGCACTACCTGCTGTGCTATCACTCCAGCCCAGTGTTAATACAGAAGAGAAAGTGGAACTGTCATACATTTTGATAGAAATTTATATTTTAGAAGCAGTCTGGTAGTTCCTCAAAATGTCAAAATGTCACAGAAGGCAGCAATTTCATCCTTGGGTATAAAGACAAGCACTTGAAAATAAACACCCACGGGGCTGGAGCAATAGCACAGCGGGTAGGGCGTTTGCCTTGCATGCGGCTGACCCAGGTTCAATTCCCAGCATCCCATATGGTCCCCTGAGCACCACCAGGAGTAATTCCCTAGAGCATGAGCCAGGAATAACCCCTGTGCATCGCCAGGTGTGACCCAAAAGCAAAAAAAATAAAAAATTTAAAAATAAACACCCCCACAAAAAAATATCACACAGGAATGTTCACAGCAATATGACTTATAATTGCCTCCAAAGTGAGGAAATCCAGTAACTATCAGTTGTAAAGTAACACGCAACCACAATCAGTGGATGAATAAATCCACAAAAAGTTGATGATCTATTAACTCAGGACTGAATATGTGTGTCATCCTCAAAAATCCTATACCAAAAGCTAATCTCAGCAATGGTACTTGGAGATGGGAACGCCAGGAAGTACCAAATCATGAGGGTGATGTTCTCTCAAAGAGATTAGTGGCCTTGTGAAACGAAAGCTGCTCCTCTCTCTGCTCTCAGGATAAAAGAAGACAGTCACCTACAAGCCATAGACAATGAGCTTGCTGGCACTTGGTTCTTGGACTATCCAGCCTCCAAAATTGCAAGAAATAAATGTTTGTTATTTAAGCCATACTGTAGAGAAACAAAACAAGGGAATAATAAGCAGTATCAAATTATAAAAAAAAAACTCTTGGCCCTGGATTATAAAACTAAAAGTGTACCAAGAAAAGTGGGGAGTGGGTAAGGGTGAGTGATAGAGTAGACTAGAAGTAACAGGGACATTGGTGGAGGTCTTAGGCACTTTGGTGACCTTCCTCACCTGAGCACCATTTATAGATCAAAACTATAAATATTAACACTGTTTTAACATGCATCCTAAACTATAATAAAAGAAAAAAGTTAAAAATTATGTTAATGGGGCCTGAGAGATAGGACAGCATGTAGAGCCTTGCACGAAGCTGACCCAGGTTCAGTCTCTGGCATTCCATATGGTCCCTTAAGCACCATCAGGAGTAACCCCTGAGTACCACTGGGTGTGGCCCCAAAACAAAAACACTAAGTATATTAATAGATCTAATAGCTATTTATATGCAGAAGAAATGTAATAAAGAACAGGAAAAGTTCAACAGAAAAAAAAGCAAAAACTGGGGCTGGAGTGATAGCACAGTGGGTAGAGTGATAGCACAGCGGCGCCTTGCACGCGGCCGACCCAGGTTCAAATCCCAGCATCCCATATGGTCCCCTGAGCACCGCCAGGAGTAATTCCTGAGTGCAGAGCCAGGAATAACCCCTGTGCATTGCCGGGTGTGACCCAAAAATCAAAAATAAAAAAGCAAAAACTAAATGGGGAAAACAGTATACTAAACGTATATATGCTTAATACATTACTCAGAAAGAGTAATACTGGGAAAGAGAATACTGGGAAAATAGAGAATAGGCAGAGACAATGAAGAAATAGTGGCTCAGAATTTTCTAAAAATTTAAGTAACCAATGTAATTTTAAACAGAATAAATAAACCTCTACTTAGATTTTAAACAGAATAAATAAA
Source organism: Sorex araneus (assembly GCF_027595985.1). NCBI lineage: Eukaryota > Metazoa > Chordata > Mammalia > Eulipotyphla > Soricidae > Sorex > Sorex araneus. Next base: position 362,007,328 of record NC_073302.1, on the reverse strand, counting down.
TCTCTACTTAGACACATCCTAGAAATCTTAAAGAAAACCGAGTGAAAAGAAAACATTTTTAATAGTTTTATTTAAAGAAATTTAGAGAAATGTGAGGGGCGAGAAAGAGAGGTACATGTTCAAGAATGAACTTGGGCTTTCTGGTGAGGAAAAAGCTGGTGAAGATAAAATATTAATAGTAGAGAGGTATAATAAAGGTAGGTTACCTTCAAAACAGAGTGATAGCAGACTTCTAACAGAAATGAAGTAATTTAAAGATAGTTAAATATATATTTAATTAATGGGCTTAAAATTACTGCTAACCTATAATTCTGTGCCCAACACAAATGACCATATGAGAACTGGGACAAGATATCAGACAAAAAAAAGAGCCTATCTTTTCTCAATTAGTGGTAGGTTCCCACTAATTGGAAATCTGAAGGCTATGTTTGGAGAGAAATATTCCCAGATACAAATGATGATATATATATATACACACATACACACACACACACACACACACACATATATATATATATATATGATGGGATGGGACAGAGTGCAGAAAAAATAAATGCAAACCACTGGTAGCACTGAAACAACAATCATAAGCAATTATGCTATGAAAGTATTGGCAGCTGGGCAGGAATGAGAGACGTCAAGTAAAGTATCCCGTGGGTGATGGAACCTAGTGCAGCTACAGACAGAAGTTGCTGATGAGTAGGAAAGAGATGGAGCTGAAGCATGGGGTCATTAATTATGCCATCGATGGCCTTGTAGGCTATGTCAGTTCTCTATCCAAGTGCAGGAGAAAGCAAAGTGGGGTTCAAAACAGGAAGATAGTTTTTAAGCAATTTTTATAGATACAATATGAATATAATGTGAAATAGGGCAAGAGAAGATACAGGTTTCCTGTTTATTTGTTCGTATGATTGGGATTGAGATGGCAATAAATTATAATGAGGTGGAAAATGGAGTGGTATAGGTGGATATAAAAGTTTCTTTACTGTATCACTGTTATCCTGTTGTTTGTCGATTTACTCGAGCGGCACCAGTAACGTCTCTATTACACTCAGCCCTGAGATTTTAGCAGCCTCTCCTTACTCATCTTTCCCAATGATTGGAGGCTCTTCAGGGTCAGGGGAATGAGACTTATCATTACTGTTTTCGGCATATCAAATACACCACAGGTAGCTTGCCAGGCTCTGCTGTGCAGGCGGGATACTCTCGGTAGCTTGCCAGGCTCTCCGAGAAGTATGTATATATCTGTTACTGTATTTGGGATATGAATACACCACGGGGAGCTTGCCAGGCTCTCCCAGAGCGGGCAATAGACTCTTGGTAGCTTCTCAGTTTCTCCAAGAAGGATAACTAGGCTATTAGCTTCCAGGAGCTTAATTTTACATTGGCCATTGATGGGATTACACGGCGCCAGGAGCAGTCTCTAGGTATGACTGCCTAGCTACTGGAAAATGGGGGATCTGGGTGGAAGAGGCCTAGTCCCGATCCAAGCAGCCTTGGAGATCTCGACCCTGGGTCCTGCACACCTGAGTTCCTTTGCTGGCTCTCCCATGCGTGAGGCACATCTGAACATGTGGAGAGTGGTCCACATATTATTCTATTCTTCTCTAGCATACATGAGACATTTTCAAGGAAAGATTATGTATTCAGATATAAAATAAGTATCAATAATGTCACAAATATTGAAATCATATCAAGTGTCTATTCAAATCACAATAGAATAATACTTGAAATCAATCATTAAAAGAAAGCTGAAAGAAACTAAAAGAGTGAGTTTCTTAGAATGTCAAATAGGCTTTGAGACACAATGGGAGGGAGCAGAAGGGGGAACTGCGAAGGATTCGCTGACTTCTGCTCTGTACAACTAAACAGATGTGGAACTAATCATCTTATTTTTGTTGTTTTGTTTTGGGGCTCCACCTGGCAGTGCTCAAGGCTAACTCCTGGATCTGTGCTCAGAGATCATTTTTGGCGCAAGTGGGGATCTCCCACATATCACTTGGGAGATGATATGTGGTTCCGGGGATGGTGCCACATGCAGGGCAAGTGCCCCTCCCTACTGTACTACTCTCTGCTCCCTGTGCCTAATTATTTAAAAGAGTCTGGAATAAAAAGAGGTCATGGAAGTGGGAACCAACTTGGGAGATGATGTATTACACTTAGTTTGTAGTATGTGCATTAAGACAGCCAAAAAGATGGCAATGAACTAGTCTGGAATTAAGAACCTGAGCTAAAGATATAAAGCCAAAAGTCAATGTCATATAAAGACTATCTGAAGCCATATATCAAAGAATGATGAGAGGTAGACTTAGGGTGGAACCTTGGGGAATCTAATAGCCATTGTTAAAATATTCAGACTCAGATGGCCTGATGTGGAATGCTGGTTCTAATATAAGCAGCTGTTTGGCTCTCTTAGGCTTCCTTAGCTCTTCATTAAGATGGTAGGTGATGTGAGGATTAAGTGAGGTATGCACAAAAAGTCTCTGTCAAGACAGGTTTCTCTCACAATGACATGTCAGCTTGCATTGACAAAATGAACTGGGAAAGAAAATCTGGCAAAAGGGAGAATAGGGTTGAAAAGAGGGAAAAAGCATTGAAAAGAGGATAAGAGTAAATGGGATAGGGGCCGGAGCGATAGCACAGCAGGTAGGGCGTTTGCCTTGCATGTGGCCGACCCGTGTTTGATCCCCGGCATCCCATATGGTCCCCCAAACTTTGCCAGGAGTAATTCCTGAGTGCAAAGCCAGGAGTAACCCCTGAGCATCGCTGGGTGACCCAAAAAGAAAAAAAAAGTGAATGGGATACAGCTGCAATTCAGTCCAAAAGATAAGGGCTGACATGAGACCTCAAGTCCATTGACGTCCGAGGATGCATATCAGCAGAAAAGATGGAGAGATGAAAGTTGGGGTGAGTGAGAGGGAGAATGTAGTGACAAAACAACTCTGAGAGAGACAAACAAAAAAGGAGAAGAAAGAGATATTAACAACTCCGAGACAAACAAAAAGGAGAAGAGAGAGAGATAACTATTTGATTAGGGAAAGAAGGCCAAGAAATGAAATTTCTTTTTTTTTTTTTTTTTTTGCTTTTTGGGTCACACCCAGTGATGCACAAGGGTTATTCCTGGCTTTGCACTCAGGAAGTACTCCTGGTGGTGCTCAGGTGACCATATGGGATGCTGGGATTTGAACCCGGGTCAGCCGCTTGCAAAGCAAACGCCCTACCCACTGTGCTATTGCTCCAGCCCCAAGAAATAAAATTTCTTAGGAGAAAAGCTTACCAACTTCCTGCAGACTGGAGCAGAATGGACTGACTCAGAAGGTTAGGAGTTGCTTCCAACAGTGCCACGTGGAAGCCCAGTGAGTTAACATCTTCAAGAAAGCGGTTGTAGGGGCTGGAGCAATAGCACAGCGGGTAGGGCATTTGCCTTGCACGCGGCTGACCCGGGTTCGGTTCCCAGCATCCCATATGCTCCCCCGAGCACCGCCAGGAGTAATTCCTGAGTGCATGAGCCAGGAGTAACCCCTGTGCGTTGCCGGGTGAGACCCAAAAAGCAAAAAAAAAAAAGAAAGAAAGTGGTTGTAATTCATTGAAAGGCGTAGACAGAGCAAAGAGGCAAAGGGCAGGAGTTAGGAAGAGTTGGCTGATATTAATGAGTTTCCAAGAGAGACTGTACTGTAAAAATCAACCTTGCTCTGGTGTAATGGAAAATGGAATATTTAGTAATATTGGAAATGTTTGGTAAAAAATGACTAAATCTTTTGTGTTTCTAGCTATTATCTATTTCCACCTGACAGGGTTCAGGGTAATTCTATTCAGAACAAGTCCCAGGGTCAGGGATACGATTCAGGTGATCTTGGGTTCAATCCCTGTTCTAACATCCCCACTCCCTACTACTGCAGGTGGAGGCCCTACAACAAATGTGTAAGTGTGTTCTAGGGCTGGGAATGTGTCTCGAGGGATAGAGCATGTATGTTGCATATACGATTCCCTGGGTGGCTCCCTGGGTATCCCACAATCCCTTAGCACAGCAACTGGGGGAAAAAAGTGAATTCCAGCTTCAGGGATAAATCCAAGCCCCTGATTAAAATGTTTACAAATCAAAAACTACAATATTAATGGGGCTGGAGATATACAGAAAGGATAAATATTAAATATCTTTATGTGAAAGGCCATGATAATTTCATTTGTGAGTTTCAAAGAATAGTGGAATGGAAGGAAGAATAAGGGAAGAAAGGAGAAAGAGTAAAGGAAGGAGTAAATATAAACATAGGGAGAAAATGTAAAGTGACAAATACACAAACACTAACCATATTATCTCTGGGTGACAATAAACAAGTGATCTTCATTTTCTTTACAATAAAGAAAGCTGAAGTTTCTAGCTGAAAGTTAAATCTCTTCGCAAGGCTTGAAATCATTTCTTCTCATCTTGTATATTCTCTTTGCTCAGGCCCACTTTAGAGCAGCATTTCTCAAATGGGGACCACATGACCCACTCTGGGATCCCAGGACATTGCAAGGAAGCCACAGGTGAAAATGCACAAAGGGGGTGGGGACACCACATCACAGGACTACAGGGCAATCAGTAGGACAGGAGCACACAGGCAGAAAACAAGGGCAGAAGGTGGCCATGGTCAGATAAAGGTAGAGTAAATCTGTTTCAAAGGAAGATATTCAACCTCTTCGTCTCCAGGCAGTCCCAGGCTTCCAGAGCTTGCAAATGCCAGGTTTAATTGCTAAAATTCTTAATTTCCTTCTAGCATGCAAATCTCTGGGAATTCATTCCTTATTGCTCTTAAGTGTAATCATTTATTGCTTTTTAAATTTCAGCTGTAAAGAAGACATCAAATCATAACATAATAATTAAAAACAAAAAGAAGAATGTGTCCTTACACTACCCACCAACACATTTTTAAAAAATTACACATAACAAAATATTAAGAAATGCAAGCACTGCCCAATCCATTCTATGAGTATCTAAAATACTTAACATTACAAGTCACATTCTATTTATTTGATAATGTTAACTTTTAAATGCATCTATACTAAATGATAGTTTATTGATATTATGTTCATATCAATATCATGTTCATATCAGATCATGTTTTCTTTCAGAACCAAACCTCAGGATTTTGTATCAAAAATTGCAGAACACAACAATATATGTCTGGCATTAACCCGCTCTTTTATGAGCTTGTTATTTAGGGTTGTTTTCAGGGTAGTGATAATGAAAATTAAAACAGTTCTAGATTCAAATATGAAGGGTTTTCTTATTCTTGCTTTTCTTTGTTGCAGTTGAGGTTAGGACGATGCCCAGTGGTGTTCAGGGATCACTCATGGCAGTGCTCAGGGGACCCTATGGGATGCCAGGGACTCAACCCTGGTCAGCTGCATGCAAGACAAGCAAGCACCTTAACCCCTTTTCTATCCTTCCAGTCCCCTAAAACTTTGGTTTTTAAGTCAAATTGCTATAATACTCCAGGCAACGTGATAACCATAGACCTCGCAGACTTAACCCCAGCTTGCTGGTCCCTGCATTATACACATACCTGTATCTACACTGTCTACTCATTCCTGCAACCACATGCCATTTACGGGAAAATGACTTATTTCACAAATGATTTTACAGACTCCCTGCCTCTAAAAGCTTTTTTATTACACTTTTTACTCAGCCCTCCTTCTCCCATGAGGGAATATATTCAGTGGCGAATAACAAGAGACTGTCTTTAAATATCTGGTTAAAATCTCAGGAATCTGGACTGCACTGTAGCACTGTTGTCCCGTTGTTCATCAATGTGCTCAAGCGAGGACCAGTAACGTCTCCATTTGTGAGACTTGTTGTTACTGTTTTTGGCATATCGAATATGCCACGGGTAGCTTGCCAGGATCTGCCTTGTGGGTGGGACATTCTCGGTAGCTTGCCAGGCTCTCTGAGAGGGATGGAGGAATCGAACCCTGGTTGGCCACATGCAAGGCAAACGCCCAAATGCCCAAAATTATCAAGTGATCCCAGGTTCTTTTAGGAGCTCACTTTTATCATTTACCCAGGTGAATATCACCAAATAACTTAGACTTCATGCTATCATCCTTAGCATGTGAATTTTTAATTTACAGACCTTTAGCCTCACTGTTGTAAGGTGGCTGCTCTAAAACCAGACCTCACATACACTGTGCTTAGATGTAGGAATCGGGGCCAGAGCAATAATACAGCAGGTAGGGCATTTGCCTTGCATGCAGGAGACCTGGACTCAATCCCCAGCAACCTATTTGGTTCCCATGAGCACTATCAGGAGTAATTCCTGAGCCAGAAGTAAACCCTTAACACTCCCAGGTGTGATCCCTCCAAACAATAAGAATAAAGTAGTAATCAGCAAAGTTTATTCTCTCCCAAGGCTCTGTCTTTCAATGACAGAAGAAACATTTCCAGTAGTCTTGAGATCACATGCCTACTTGCTGCAAGGAAATATTTTCTTTTAGTTTGTAGTGATCATTTGTGGCGTATAGAATAACATCACATGAGGCTGACACCCAACGACAGTAGATACAAGGGCCATGAGGATTGCCCCATAGCTGGAAGACTGTTTCATGAGTGGAAGGGGGAAGGCGGCCTGAATAGAGAAGGTATCACTAAGAAAATGATGGCTGGAGGAACCAGTTGGGATGGGAGATGCATGCCAAACGTAAAATGGAACAAACATGATGACCTCTCAGTGTCTGTGTTGCAAGCCGTAATGCCCAAAAGTAGAGAGAGAGTATGGGGAATATTGTCTGCCATGGAGGCAGGGGAAGGGTGGGAAAGAGGGAGTATACCTGGGATATCGGTGGTGGGGTGTGCACTGGTGGAGGGGTGGGTGTTTGATCATTGTGAGATTGTAACTGAAACATGAAAGCTTGTAACTATCTCACAGTGATTCAATAAAATAAAATTTAAAAAATAAAAAATAAAGTTTGTAGTGAAATCTCAATTCCTCTTCTGTTAATTCTGTTAGAATTAAGCTACATGATGTTCTTTGATTCTAACTCCAAAAATCTCTTTTGCACCATCTAATTCTCTTCACATCCTGCTCTACCAGCACACATCTACATGTCAGCTAAGTATCCCACCTGAACTATTCCAAGCAGTTGCCAATGGAGTAACTGTCCCCTTCACCACCCACTCTTTAGAGCCTCAGTGATAATTTGAATGCAAATCTTAACATGGCCCTCCCTCCACAATAGAACTGAAAGAATAGCCAGGAGGTACTGAAAGGTCAGATCCACCTTCCCACTTCATCAGCTGGCTCTCTTTCACCCAGAACACACTGCTCCTTTTGCTCCTCAACAATCCTAAGCTCCTTCTACTTCAAGACTTCTGCATGTTATCTCCTCTATCAGAAATGTTTGCCTACTCCCCCCTTCCCTAATGTCTTCTGCTTCATTTCTCCTTAGCATTCATGTCTCCATTGAAGCGGCATCACTACATCCAAAATGCAATCAATACATCCAATTCTTCACTCAATGGAAGGGGACATATATTTAACACTGATGAATATTATGCCAGCGAGATAGTACATAAAATAAGGTGCATGCCTTGCACATGACTGACCCTACTGGTTCTATCTCTAGCACTGCACACAGTTCCCAAGCCCTCCTGGGAGTGATTCCTGAACAAAGACTCAGGAGTCAGCCCTGAGCCCAGCCAAGTGTGGCTCCCAAAACAAAAGTTGATTACAAATAGATGGGATGTAAGAAAATGTTTGTTTGGTTTTTAAATTCAACAGTTATATATTCATTCACAAAGAAATACTGGTCTGGTTAAACCATGCCAAGTGAGGCCCCGTCTGGCAGTACTAATTTTCTTCTCCTCCATGTCTTCAGTCTTAATCTGTTTGATCTACAATGTAGCTCTACAACTTCCGAGTGGCACTCATACCTCTTGACAAGACCCTTCCTCCTAGATCCAGTGTCATCCAAGGTGGGTTGCACCAGGGTAACTTGTCCCCTCCTTCTCTCAGAGGCGGTGCCCACCTGTTGTTCAGTGTCCTGATTAAAAGTTCATGCCCTAAAATGAACTGCAATAAATATATGAAAGTTTTCCTTTTGCTTTTGTTTTGGGGTTGTATCTGGCTGTGCTCAGGGCTCACTCCTAGTTCTGCACTGAGGCGGGTTCGGGGGACCATATGGGAACCTGGACCAGCTTGGGTCAGTGAACACCCTACCGGCTGTACTATCACTCCAGCCCCCACTTTCAAAATCACACTTCTGTATATATTTAGAAATTCATACATATATGTAATATTGCATGCACTGTAATACTCTATCATTTTTCTATATTTAATTCAATATTGTAAAATATTTGAGATGGGTACTATGTTTTTCACTATATATTTCAGAGTTCTCAAAATAAAGATTTTTCTGGGGCAGGACAGGTAGCACAGAAGGCAGAGCACTTGCCTTTACGGTCGACTCAGGTTCAATCCCCGGCACACTTAGAATCCACCCAAGCCTGCCGGGGCAATCATTCAGCACAGAACTAAGTAAATCCTGAGAACCTTCAGGTGTGACCTCAAAACCTAAACAAAGATGTTCAGGGGCTGGAGTGATAGCATAGCGGGTAGGGCGTTTGCCTTGCACACGGCCGACCCGGGTTCAAATCCCAGCATCCCATATGGTCCCCTGAGCACCGCCAGGGGTGACTCCTGAGTGCATGAGCCAGGAGTGACCCCTGTGCATTGCTGGGTGTGACCCAAAAAGCAAAAAAAAAAAAAAAAGATGTTCAGACATCAGCTTATCCACACCTATGCATTCAGAAACATTACGCTTATTCATGGAGCTTAAGGAAGAGCAGAATACTTCTTGGGAAAAGAAAAGTAATCCTGAGAAATGGAAGCCGACTATATCTCTGTCTTCACTGGTGAAAACGTCCTGTGTCCATTAATCACAAACCCCCGCCCCACATGTGACAAGAAGCAAAATACTCCCGAACCCTGAGACACGCTAGTGGCCCACTTTCTGCTCAGGGCTGGCCACGACTCACCACCTGAGGCTTGTCCAGGGCTCAGGACTGGCAGGCAGCTACAGTCTAAACTGGGGGAGGGGGTGTTAACACTTTGGGACCTGAATTCATCCACACCAAATCCGGTTCCGGGACTGGGGAGACAGCACAGAGTTAAGGCACCTGGCCCACACGACCTATCCGGGCATCGCATATGGTCCCTCAAGCACCGCCAGGGGTCACTCATGAGCACAGAGCCAGGATAGTCCAGAGCCCCTTTAGGTTTGGTGCGTCCCCTCCCCAGACTCCCGCAAATTCAGCTTCTCCACTCCCCACGCAGCAGCCAAGGGCAACCATTTAACCCTGCGTAGGCAGGATTTCCCTTTCCAGTCAAGTGGAGGTAATAATAGAACTTACCTCCAAGTGGCCAATATCCAGAAAACTCTTGGAATTGCGCCTCCTAGGGTTGCTGTAAAGAGAGCGTGAGCTAATTCAGAAAGCTTTTGGAATAATAGCGCCGTGCCAGTAACTCGCTTGGCACGGCGAGTTCGTGACTATCACAGCCACTTAACTAGAGGCGCCCGAACCGCTGCAGGATTTTGCCTTGCTAAGAAACAGATGAGCTACGAAACTTATGATCCCGAAGTTCAGTGGTTACGGTTAGGGACAGGGCGTGGAAAGGGAGTAAAAGGGAAATGGGAGAGTGGTCAGAGGGAGAGCTGCGACCGTATGCACCCATCGGAGTCCACTTACAGTATCCGCCTGCAACATTTGACCCCTGAGCGCACCTACGGCGTCGGTTGCCAGGTCCCTTTCAAGCTACTTGGAGGCGTCTGGCCGGCGAGCGGCGCACTCAATCCTTCTCCAATCAGACACGCCAATGCTGGTGCCGTGTCGTCGACCTGGTCCAATCTCGTGTTCTGGTGGGCGGGAACCTGGAGTTGCCTACCTGCACCTGTAGCCTCTGGTGCCACCTCCTGGGTGTCCCCACCCCATCCCCCGCCCCCTCTGGTGCCTCCGGATTTAGAATCAATTGGCGAGTTACCAGCAGGTGGGAAGATGCCTTTGGCCGCTCGGAGGACGGACTGTTAGGAAGGTTCAATGCACCGGAGTGGGCAGCCCAGGTCCCTTCCCCCAGCGACTCCCGTGAGATAGTCGTTGGGACGCGGGACGCGCCTGCAAAGGAAAGGCTACTGCTGAGCCTTAGGAACCGCCTGGCATTCACCTGGGGCAGTGAGCTTGGTACCCACTCACCGCTGCGTCCTGCCGCCGAGCCAACAGCACTGCACGCTGACGCCACCGCCGCGACGCACACAAGTTGGAGGTGACCGCGGACACCAGCTGCAGCTCAGCTTTGCTGGACCTCGGGGATTCCGGCTAGCGAGCCTTTCAGAAAGAACGCCCACCCCCACCCCAGGACTGCGTGGAAGGACGCTACCGATTCGCCGAGAGGGAACCCCCTCCGAGCTTCCTGCAGCCGGCAGTGCGCGGCGCCTAGAGGTTCTGAGAAGCCGGAGCAGGTGAGCTTGTCGGGGTAATTTTGCGCCTTCCGACCGGGCATCACTCTGCGGCGCCCCCCATAGGCCCCCGCTCCCACCCAGGGGCCCTAAAATTTGCGAGTCTAAAGCGAGCAGTGTGTATTTGCATAATTTGCCTATTTTCCTCCGCGATTCCTGCGAAGCCCTTCCCTGCACATAAAGTTGCTGACTGTGGAGAAGAAGGTGTAGGGTCAAGCTCCCCACTCCCCATCAGTGTCTTGATAGTGCTTCCCATGAGAAAGTGGGGAGTAGGCGGGAGGAGACGCAGGATGTTGGCAAGCCCCACCGCAGGCTGGAGGAGAGTGAGGGTGCGTTTTGTAAGAACTTTGGGTTTGGGTCTCCCCTCCCCCTATTGTTTTCGAGTGGAAGCCCGAGCGTGCCCTCCGAGCGTCCTGGAGAGGAGCTGGTGCAACGGTTTCCAGGCTCTGCCAAGGCTGCCGCGCGTTCCGATTTTAGGTCCTTGAGGTTCCAGGAAGGGAGTCCCAACAATAAACATCGCCGAAATTTCGCTGGCGCGCGCAGGCGAATTCCCAGCGCGCCGAGCGCGTGGGATGAGCTGGAGTCGAGCGGAAACGTGGAAGTGAGCAGCTGCGGAGGCAAATCTAGCGCCCTGGCGTTGTGGGTGGCGGTCTAGGCCCGCACCCACAGCTAGACCAAGGAGTCCCGCCTCTGATGTTAGCATCCTTAGTAGTAACGAACCGCCTTTGCGCTCCGCCAAAGCCTGTTTTTAAAAGCCCAGAGGACGCAAATGAGCTTAGAAACTCAGGTTGCGCTCTCTTTCGTTTGGAGGAGCGTATTGCGCAGGGAAAGTGCAGCGCTGAATTTGCAGCTAAAACTCACGAGTTCCCTAGTGCAAAGAAGACGGTGCCTTTTCAGACCAAAGTAAGGGAAGAGGGCACTGAGGGCGTTTACCGCTCGGCGTCATCCCAACCCGTAGGTCCGCGCGGGCTTCAGAGAGATGCATGGATTGATCTGTGGGGACTAAAGCGTAAGGTGGAGGCCTTCAAGGAACGCTAAGTCTGGACGTGCTTCTCTGAAAGTTAGCAGAAGCTGGGGGGGGAAGCGCAGATGAAGGGGGGAGAGGGTGGGGAGCAGGATCTAAAGGAAACAAAGCAAAATGCCATGAGCTTGTCTCACGCTCTTCGTGCTATGCAAGTCCCCACCCCACCCCCAGCCCGGGGAAAGGGGTTCCACGGAAAAGAATCCTGAAACTGCAGTGTATGGGGATAAAACTTTAGAAAGGCCTTCGGGTATTTTTGTTTTTTTTCGGGACGCACCCGGCGTTGCACAAGGCTTGGCAGGGGTGGTGGTGTGGGGGGAACCATATGGGATGCAGGGAATCGAACTCAGGTCGCCTGTATGCAAAGCAAACGCCCTGCCCGCTGTGCTATCGCGCCAACCCACATTTCTAAAGCCTTGATGAAGGTGTCCTGTGTACTGTGCGCCGTTCACATGGAACAGGCGCCCCGCTGGCGGGTGCGCATCCATTTGACGGGTCACACTTTGGCCGTGGGTCCAAAGTCAGACAGATTGACAGCACAGGCAATTTCCCCCTCGCGTGCGGGAAGCCCAGATGTCCGGGAACTTCCCTCGGGATGCCAGTGGCGCTGCGCCCTAGGGGCAAGACCAAGTTCGTTGAGAGGCAGGAGAGGCCAGCGGGTGGCGCCGGGGAGACCCCTCGTCCGTTCGTGCCCGCGGGAGCGCGGCAGTGCCACCTGGGGGCTGGGTGGCACGAGGCTTCAGCTTCGGGGTGGTTTGGCGGGTGGGGTAAGGAGGGGAACTTGACTTCAATGCACCCAGTAATGAGGTTTGGGGCTTTGTTTCTTTCTTCCCAGCACAGCGCGCAGCCGGGGCTCCAGCGCAGCAGCCGGCAGCCGCGGAGCCGGCGAAGGGGCGTAGACCGGGCGGCCCTGCGCCCACGGCGCCGACCATGGCAGACAGCGGCGGGTCGGGGCCCTGGTGGAAATCGCTAACGAACAGCAGGAAGAAAACCAAAGAAGTCCCCGCAGGGGCGCAGCCGCCTGCCCCGCCGGCCCCCGCGGAGACCCCGCCGCCCGCGCCGCCCAGCCCCGACTGGACTAGCGGCTCGAGGGAGAACCAGCACCCCAATCTCCCCGGCGGCGCCGGCGATGCCCAAAAGTCAGACAAGTGGGGCGGGGAGAAAGGCGGCAACAGCCGCCGCAATTTAAAGATTTCGCGCTCCGGCCGCTTTAAGGAGAAGCGGAAAGTGCGCGCCACGCTGCTCCCCGAGGGAGTCCAGTCCCCCGAGGAGGCGGGCTGCCCCGGGGACCCCCACGAAGACAAGCAGTAGCCTCAGCGTTGCAGGATCGTCTCTCCCCGACCCTTCTCCCCAACCCCCTCCCTTGTTCTAAACCCTACACCCCACCCCACCCCAGGGACGGGGCGTCTCACCCCACCAAATTCAGAATATTCGCGCGGGAGGCTCTCTCCACGGTTTTATTTCCCTGGAAATCGAAGTGTCAGATGAGTTTCCAATATTTCATGGCCCAAGCACGGACTATTTGTGTTGAGTAAGAGCTTGATGACTGGCCCCAGAGGAAGCTGGAGGCGTTGTTTTTCAAGAGTTGTTTTGTGGCTTTCAAGGGCTGTGTCACCTGGGGCCACCGGGAAAGTACTTTGCGAAGATGGGAGCTCAGCTGGAACCTCATGGAAGGAGGGAGGGCTCGGATTCTGGATCTGCCATTGGAGAGCAATTAGGACTGTTTGTAAAGCCTGAGAAATGCACTTTAGAAATATTTGGGTAGGCTGATACCTTAAGGCAAGGGCTGGGAGATGGCAGAAGCGTTCTTAAGCGCAATTAAGCTAAGGCAAGATTGCTATTAATATTGAACTACAAAACTGTTCAGCCCGTTTTAGTGTGGACTATTAAAATTGTTGCACTGTTAAACTTCAGATGACTTTTGCACTTTTTCCATTGCCCATCATCATACTGAAAAGCACACATGCAAAAATCTAAGGTGAAATGCTAATCATTTGCCACATAACAGCTAAAGCCTTAGATAGTTGTAGGGAGACCATTTCTAGAAACCAGCAATACCCAGACGCCAGACAGAAGCCAGCTAACTGATACCCCTATCTGCTAACCAAATTCAAAGAGAGAGAGGAACTAATACCTTACTCCTAAATTCTTTACACTTTAGTGCATCTTTACAGTGTCTGACATAATGCTAATAACCATTCATTTCCGTATCTATTGTTAACCTAACAAGCCATTGTCTGGAAATACTAACCCACACTGAGATCTTTCATTTGTGCAAAATCGGATTTTCCCCCACTCCTTGCTTGCTTCCAGCCTTGTTTTTTAAAGACTGAAGTCTGCATTTACCTAAGTAACAAAAAACCTTTCTCTACCAGCCTGAAGATTATCAACAAAAAATCTACCTGTTTGCTTTTGTTATGAATTTCAAGTAAAAGAGTAAATGAATACCACCTGCTTTCAGCGAGTTAAAAGTGAGTTATTGTGGTTGTAAGAGCCCATGGGATTTTTCCTCATGGCAATTCCATTTATTTATAAACATCAGAAATGCAGAGAAGGAAATTGTGGTGATCAAGGTATATATATTGTTCGATAATTAAAACAACTTGATTTGATCTTGATTGGATGTATGTTAGAAAGAGGCAGTTTCTTGAATTAGTAATTTATACAAGAGCAAAGTGTCAGTATTTTAAAGGCACTTAAGAAACTGGATGAGATGACTAAGATGGATTTAAATGCATGAGTTAAGCTTGGGTAGCAGCACAATCATAGTTTGCCTTTTTGATACATGAGTTTCCACACCAAAGAACTTCTGCAAAGAAAAGTGTTTACATGGTGATTATGAACATATTAATGTTAACAGAGAAGGTATGTGAAGTGCTGTATTTTATCACAAAAAGACTTTTGTTGTGTGTTTAGAACTGGGGAAAACATGAGCAAAGTTTCATCAGAATTCATTTCTGAAAGAGGGAGTCTTTTCATCAGTTTTAAGTGAGCCTTCATTCATGGGCTGGCAAAGAAAACTCTGCACGTGTCAAATAAGCGTCAGGACGAATTGCTGTTCCACTCTGTAGAAAGTAAGCAAAATTAGCATGAAATGGCTATGCAAAATGTTTTTCTCCTAGGAAACAGATTAGAACCATACCCATTTATAAAAATGAAACCTGCAGTGACATAATTACAAAATCTTATCCTGATTCTTTTGTCCAATTTCAAGGTTTCAATGAACTTTTTCTTTTTAAAAATGTGTAGCTTTACACATTTGGCATTTCCCCAGGCTCTCTGCTTAGTTTTGAAGCTCTCCCAACTCTATAATTGCTGTAGCTAATCAATAGCAGACATATAGCAATGGCATTTATTAACATTGAGTCTTGGCCCCATGGTTTTCAAAGAATTTAAAACTGCTAATGGCAGTTGTGACAGTGAATGCCATTCACAGTCAACAGTGGAGGTTTGTAATTACATAGTTTTAAAGCAGCCCTAATTATACAGAGGAATGCACTGATTTAATCCCAACTTGGTGAAATCAGAAACCAGGGGAAATTGGTGGGATAAAAAGATCATGAGTACGATGAGATAATTTGACAGTGTCTTATTGGGACTTAGACACTTTAAAGATGATTGTATTCTCTTAGCATGTATAGAGATCAAGCTTTTAAAAAACTAAAGATAACAGTTAAAAAAGGGAAAATGCTGAGTGAATTAGACTTGATTAGATGAGACTTGCTTTTCTTCACTTACAAACAAAATTGTACTCAGAAGTTTAGAAGCTATTAGAGAAATTTAAACACCATCCAAAAAATATAGAAAAATGGAGAGGAAATAGCATGTTTGCTATACTGTTGAAGCCAGGATTAATAGTATGCACAATAGTTTTGGCCTCAGTAGCTTCCCTTACAAAGTCAGTGGTTGAGTCCAATTCGAAACTACAGCTCATCTGCACACCCCTTGGTGTTCTGCTTCTACTATTCATCCCATTCTGACTTGCATTTCAAGATCAGAGACTTAATGTTGCTTATGTGGTTAGGACACCTTCCTTCAGTATAAGGCTTAGAAATATTTTTTTCCGCTATGGAACAATGTGAACTTGGCCATTCTATGCTCGCCAAGTCCTGAGGGGAGATCTATATCCCTAATGAAAATGCCTAATGGCGTGGACTCAAGCCCTCTCAGAACAGTCCTTCTCTGGAGGATCTCAAGTTTGGAATAAATGAAAGAATTGACAGTACTAGCTAGCGACCAGAAGGGATCTTTAATGAACAAAAGAGAGAGAATATTATTTTATTTATAACATTCATGAAGATAAGTTTTAAAGAAAGTAAGATTTGGGGGTCACACCTGGAAGTGAGGGACCAGAGCGATAGTACAGCAGGTAGGATGCTTACCTTCCATATGGCTGACCCATGTGGTTCCCAGCATTCCATATGGTCCCCAGAGCACTACCAGGAGCAATTCCTGAGTGTAGAGCCAGGAGTAATCCCTGATCACTGCTGGATGTGGTCCAAAAACAAACAACCACAAAACACTTGACCATGATCAGGACTTAGTACTGGCTCTGCGCTCAAGTCACTCAGTCACTTCCAAGGTACTCAGAGAGTATGTGGTGCCTGGGATAAACCAGTATTAGTCCTGTTTGATACAAGCCTGAATCCTTGTACTAGTTCTCCTGTCCACAAGGAAATAAGGAGTTTTAGGGAAATTCCAGGAAGCCTAGAAACAAACATATAAAAAGCAAGTTTGATAGATGAGATAAAGGGGAATCGATCTTTTAAAAGTTTGTTTTACTCAAGAAACATTTAATTGTACTGAAACCTAGGAGATTCTTTCTTAAGATATGCTCAAATTCATCTTCATGCCAAGGAGAAAATGAAACCAGAGATATTTTATGCCCTTCGTTGTCTAAGGCACAAACAGTAACTTAAACTGAAACAATTGAATAATCCAGTACAAGATTCTTGGTTGAGAAATTAACTGTGCAACAGCTTTGCTTTCGCTCATTCTCTGTCCTCTCAGGCCCCTTTCTCACCTGCCTTCCCAGCTACGACCTGTGCTTTCCAGAGATCCAGGCACATAGAGGTGGGGGCTCCCAGGCACACTAGTCCCAGCCTCTTCCAGGTGAGTCATATTGACAGCCTTTCATCAAAATAGAGTCCTGCCTACTGCAATGTTAGAAAAATTAAAATAAGAATAATATTCATGATAAGAGCATCACTATGGAAATAACAGTTTTGGGAAATTTTCTCAGGCCAAACCTCGGTGATGAGCCTTTTGTGTAGAGATGGTACTGATTCTGGACCCAGATGAGTAAGATTGCAGAATATAAGTGATCCTATTAAGTAGCCAGAGCAACAGATTCAGCTATGCCTTGATGTGCTGCAGGTGATAATGATGGGCACACAATAATATATCAGTGTTGTTGATGAAACAAAAAAAAAATTTGTGGGTGGACTATTTTTACATCTGAAATATCTCCTAAGACTGTTCACCCACAAGACAAAGAAAATTCTTAGCCATGTAACTAGAAATACTCATTTTGAAGAACGTGACAGTCCCTAGCCTGAGAGGAACTCTGATGGAGCTGCCAGGTGAGAAGGGAATGCAGATCCATTCTGGACTTCCTGTGTTCATGGTGAAAAGTTGTTCCTTGAGTATAAGCATCCTAGATTATTCATTTCTCTTGGTGCCAGCACACTAATTCAGCCATTGATTCATTCCCTACCTGACCCTAGTCTTTCTCCATTGTTTTTTGGACATGTCCGAGATGACGTGTAAGCCAGTTTACTCATCTATAAAATGATTTTATGATGTCTATAAAAAACTTAGAAATGTCTAGTGTTCTGCTATTTGAACAACTGGTTGTAAAAGTAGCTTATTGTTTACTATAAGGCAGAAAGGCACCCATTGTACTGATGATCAGGTAGGGGCTGAAAGGAGACAGAAATATAAGAAGCATCTGGACACTTCACCACCACTATAGCATCTGGCTCAACTACTGGCTGATTCCACTCTACTGGAGCAGTGAGGCTCATTCATGTTTAGGAAAGAAATTGCAGTAAGTATATTCTTCTATAGTAGATTAGCATTCACAAGTTGTGTTTTCATAATTTTTTACAACTTATTTATCATAGCTAGACCTTGAAGTTTCAAAGTCTGTCAATCCCCCTGATTCCCTACTGCTGTTTCAACGCATATTTTCCATTCATCATGGTGTCCTATATCAGGCATTTATCTCTTCCAGGCACAGAGGATTGAGATTATCATTTAGCTTTTTCCCATATTCAGTTAAAATTTATGAAGCCAAATGATTTCGTTCCTATGTGAAATACAAGAATCTCCTAGAATATCACTGTAATACTGTATCACTGTCATCCCATTGCTCATCCATTTGCTCAAGTGGGCACCAGTAACGTCTCCATTGTGAGACTTGTTACTGTTTTTGGCATATCAAATTTGCCACAGGTAGTTTGCCAGGCTAGGCCTTGCAGGCAGGATACTCTTGGTAGCTTGCCAGGTTCTCTCCAAGAGGGACGGAGGAATGGGACCCGGGTTGGCTGCATACAAGGCAAATGCCCTACCTGTGCCATCTGTCACCCCATTGATTGTCAGGGTTGATTTAGCTGATCCAGCTGGCTAGGTAGGTGTTCCTTCTTCCCTCACCCTCCATGTGCATCCCTCCCGAAACTGCGTGCTCAGTCAAAGAGGACGGCCTTACCCAAATGGAGACAGGCCAGTTTTTGGTTGGTCAAGGGTATACAAGTAGCTGCGCTCCCCTGCTAGAACCTCCAAACAAGCTCTTAGAATAAAAAGAAAAAAAAAAGAAACATTACAAAGCAAAAACTAAATCTAAAAGCAAAAGAGCAAATTGGTGGTTACCAGAAAGGAAGGGATACTGGATTAGTCAAGAAAACTATACAAAAGGCATTCATTGTATGGTGGAGTATAATGGAACTAGACTTTCATTAGACTAGACTTTTACTTGGGTTAGTCAAGTAAACCATACAAAATGCATCCATTGTATGGGGGAGTATGATGAAACTAGACTTTCACTGGTGACCAATGTGATGCCCACAGATGCCAAATTTAAAAAATTCTGTATACCGAAAACCTCTAAAATGTTCTAAACCAATACCTTTTTAAACTAAAAATTTATAAATAAGAATTACTTCTACCATATCCAAACAATCCATATGATTGACAATTCCATAAAGGCTGTGCCTTGCCATGTCAGAGGCTTTTCTCAGCACAGTTGCTTCTTCTAGGCATTTTCTTTCCTTGTCACCTGTATGGCACTGTAGCCCTGTAGTACTGTCATCCTGTTGTTCAATTTGCTTGAGCGGGCACCAGTAACGTCTCCATTGTGAGACTTGTTACTATTTTTGGCATATCAAATACACCACGGGTAGCTTGCCAGCCTCTGCCATGCGGGCAGGATACTCTTGGTAGCTTGCCGGGCTCTCTGAGAGGAACAGAGGAATTAGCCCAGGTCAGCATGTGCAAGGCAAGCACCCTCCCCGCTGTGCTATCACTCCTGTCCACCTGTATGGCAAAGCCTCAGGTAATCTCCAAAATGCTATAGTCAGAGTCAGAGAGGTAGTACAGTGAGTAGAGATTTTACCTTGCATACGCCTAGCTCAGGTTCAATCTCTGGTACCCCATAGGGTCCCCTGGAGTGATTCCTGAGCACAGAGCCTGGATTAAGCCCTGAGCACAGCTGAGCATGGCCCTGAAAAACAAGCAACGAAACAAACGAAAATGCAAGAATCTCCTTTTATGAAACTTTCATGATGCTCCCTCAACTAAAACAGAGTTGAGTTACATCATATTACACAATGAGTACTCACATTTAACCCACTACCGCTAGCCATTCTGTGTGTGTGTGTGTGTGTGTGTGTGTGTGTGTGTGTGTAATGTCTCCCTGTCCTTTTAAGTTCAGGGCTTGCAGGAACATTAAATGGCCAGCATCCATCCTTAATATACTACTGGCTATTCCACAGGACATAAACCTCCACTATCATGTGCAGCCAGCATGTAACTCTTGTTCAGGTCAAAGTATTTTCTTTGGAAAAATGCTCTACTAATAAGTTTCTAAGAGTTTGAATCAGTCAGTCTGATCCTGGAGAGAAAAACTATAGGAATTTAAACAGGAAGTATTTACTATGAAGAAGTCATACAGAGATTGGAAAAACAAGGAATAGATGAGTAAGAACTAAAGAAAAAAATCAATAGAATTCAGGGAGAGTCGTCAAGAGAACTCTAGCCTAAAGCTAAAATGGAGTAAGTGCTCAAACAAGACACACCCTCTTCCCCCTACCCCCTCGGCCTTATTGGAAATGGCCTGGCCGTGGATTGGAAGGAAGTCCTAAGGTCGCATGCAGATAGAACTTGCCAGAAATACATTTTCTGGAATTGAATGCTGTGTAGCAATGAACCCAAGAGCACAATCACTATATTGAACCTCATGGCTTAAAATACAAATATTATTGCCAGGCTAATACCAAATGAAAAGAAATGAGTGGGTTTTTTTTTTTTGCAGGCCATAATGAGATGAAGAGGTTTTTCCTTGCTCATAAGAAAAATTAATAAAAGCAAGAAAAAGTTGGTTCTTTAAGTCTGAACTCAACCTTTTTATACCTGTATACTGGCACCTGTCCTGCACGCCAATCCACAGATTGGCAGTAAGAACCAAGGCAGTGGACCAGTGGCTTTCAACTACTCTAGACCTGCAGATCAGGACCAGCCTATGAATCCATGGTTGAAGACCACTGCTTTACGTGGACTTCAGCCCACACACCATCCCTTTGTGCAGAGAACAACTAGCAGCCTTGCTTGAGTGGTCCAAAGTGTAGGAGACAGAATTGCCGCAAAGCTTACAGGGTTGAGTAAAATATCACACCAAGGACGTGAACCTGCCTCAAAGATATCTCCGGCACTTGACCCAGTTATCAAAGTTGTGAGGTTTCAAGCAAATCACTAAGCAACTCTGGTCCTTCATTTTCTCACGAGTAAAATGAGAAGTTCCAACTCCATTATATGTTAAATTTCTTTTTTTACAGATGCAATGTCTATGTAAGATAAGACATCACTATCTTTACTTTAAAAACTAGACCACATCTTTTATATAGGTGGCAACTTTCTGAGTAATATTCAAACAACACAGCACCCTCATCTCTGGATATTTTCTGGGTTGTAGACTGGAGTGATAGCACAGTGGGTAGGGCGTTTGCTTTGCACACAGCCCACCCTGGTTCGATTCCTCTGTCCCTCTCAAAGAGCCTGGCAAGCTCTTTGAGAGTATCCCACCCGAACGGCAGTGCCTGGCAAGCTACCCGTGGCATAGTCAACATGCCAAAAACAGCAACAACAAGTTTCACAATGGAGATGTTACTGGTGCTCGCTTGAGCAAATTGATGAACCACTGTGCTACCGTGCTACAGTGGTAATCTAATTTGCCAACTACATCAGTTCTTCTAGATGGAATTTTCTCAATTGATACAGCACAAATAACTATATAATCCCTACCCTTGAGTTTTAGCCATGACATTCAGTAAGAGCCCAAAGATGGAGTTAGGTACCTTTGGTCTGTGTTCCACAGTGTCTACACAGGCTCTGCTATAGCCCTATCCTTCAGCAGATATTATCACTGCCCCCCCACACCAAATATAAACTCTTTAAGGGAAAGGATTCTGATTTCTTGGGGGCTCTGCCATAGTTAGTACTATTCCTCTCACAGAAGACTCATTAAATATTTGAGTGAATGCAGATTTAAAGAACACTTGTAGGCAAGTATAACAGCATCATAGTTAAGACAAAGGGTTCTATAGTCAGATGGCTTAGATTTAAATCTTGGATTTTCTATTTACTACCTATGACTCTATGTGAGTGAAAAATACAGCTATGCTTTAGGTTCTTGTTTTTCCCCAAGTCTTATTGAGAAGTAAATGACATATAATACCATAATAGTTTAAAGTGTACTATATAAAGATTTTATTTACATAGATTAAAAAATGATTACCACAGTCAGTACTGTTAAGATCTATCAGTAAACATACTCTCTTAGCAACTTTGAAATATCCAACACCTTAGTAATACTATAGTCACCAGGCATACATTGTATTCCTGGAACTTATTAAGCTTATAACTGGAAGTTTATACCTTAATTTACCTCCCCTGTCTACTGCATTGTGGTTGTTGGCAACCACCAATCTGCTCTCTGTTTCTATGAGTTTGGCTTGTTTGATTTTAAGATTCCATGTAAAATGAGATCATCATACAGTGTTTACCTTTGACTTATTTCACGTAACTTCTTGTATCTTCATCTTAAGCCATAATTGTGCCTAATTCATCGGTTTGTTGTACAGGCTGCATGGAAAGTCGATAGAACTGATATCCACATGGGTAAAACCCTTAAAAATTGCTAGCCATTATTATTATTATCACCAAAAATTAATTATACTTACATAATATGTGTTTGGCAGAGGAGGGGGAAAATAAACTATTGTTTGTTCCATGACCTGTATAATTTTTGAAGAAAACACAAAAGCAAGTTAGAAAATAAAAACCTTTTCTATTATTTTACAGATTTCAAAGACTTCAGGCCAAAGTTCTCTACGAGCTTCTTATGACATGCATGTCATCTTTGGAACTGCCTGTGTGTTGGGCAAAGAGTCACTGGTGTGAAGCTCTTGTGGAGAAAGAACAGCTGTTATTAATATTCGCCTACAGTCTCACTGTTGTTATCTTAAAAATTATTTTCTCTTCACTAGACTTTTTCTTACCATGTACAAATATAAAATTATTTCCAATCCTTTGAACATTGATAAATGAGAATTTATAATTCCACCACCCAGAGTAAGTTCTTTGAGTATATTTTTGTCCAGTCACTTTTCAATGTAGGTATTATGTATGTGACTTTGTGTCTACATTTTATTGGAGCCTTGATAAAGCTTTCTTTAGTATTTTCTGATTTGCAATCACTATCACTGACTCAAATCTCTGAGTCAGAATAGCACAAATGAAAGCTCATCAGAGGGAGGCGGAGTGGTTAGCAAAAGCCTAAATGGATGAGGCATGATGGTTACGTTTTTCATTTAGATCAGTCCCTACAAAGTCCTCTGCAGCACTGAGCCCTGTTCACAAATGTCTCCTGCCTGCAAATCAGTATTGAGCCACTAGTTCCTGAGTCCCCTCCTCTCTATGCTGTTCTTTGTTCAATGTTGAGTTGCTCAAGGCAAAAAACTGTTAGTTGGTCATGCAGTTCATTCACGCATTTCATAGAAGTGATCCATCCAGGCTGTATTTACAATAATTTCCTTCACATTGGCCTTCTCTCTTTCTAGAACAACAGGAGGTGGAATCAGTCACCTATTTTTTTTTGACTAGGTCTGTGGAACAGTTTTCTACCCCGTCCTCTCTATTTACTCACACAATGGTATCATGTTTTCCCAAGTCACCACTGAACTTTGAGAAAAGCGAATCACATTTTCAGATCTTCACCTTTCCTTCTAAGAAAACCTAGACAGGACTTCTCCTTCATCAGATTAATATCCTGTACAAAGCAAAATCCAGTACAGCGGGGAGTGTATTTCCCTTGCATGCAGCCAGCCTGGGTTTGATCCCCTGCAACCCATATGGTCCCTCGAGCCTGCCAGGAGTAATCCTTGAGCAGAGAGTCAGGAGTGGTGCTAGATGTGGCCCCAAACAAAAAGGGACAAAATCCAATATCATTATAATGTCTTGAAGGGCCATGCCAAGGGACAGTCTGTTCATTTCCCCCATTCTCCCCCTCTCTGCTCACCAGAGCTGTTTCAGATCAGTGAGCACATTCTCTTTCCTGCTTTAGTCTTAGGACACATCCTCCTACACGGCCTGGAAACCCTTTGAAGAACAGGTTTTCCAAAAGCCCAGAACTCCGTGAACCTCTGCAGAAAGATCCATCTCTGCAGACATGGAGTGTCTTTGTGGACACTGTGACTTGAGTCACCACTCCATACCTTCTTCTAAGGCTCAGTTTTTCTTGTGAGTGTCTGAGGTTACACCACTTTATGGTGATTTTTTGTTTTTTGTTTTTGTTTTTATTTTTGCGTGAACTAAATTCATACCTAAAAACCCTTAGAGAAAACTCACACATAAATAGCAGCACACAGAGAAGCCTTCAATAACCATTCGTTTTCTTATTCCCAACTAATGGGTCGAAAGTGACCTGAAGAAATGACTTCATTTGTTTCCTTTAATAACTAGCAAGAGTACAAAGTACATCACTTGGGACTTTCAAGGAGTCTGCATTTTAGAGGGTGGTGGTTAAACCCTTGTTTTGAAAACTCAAGGACAGGTAGACATGGAAATGAAGGAATAAAAAGAACCACAGGCCAAGGTATGTGACCACAAAGAGAATGGGATTTTGTGCTATCATCTTTTTCTGTCCAAGACCTGCCCTCAACCTAAGACTTTTTGGTGTGTATTTCAAGTGTTTCCAGCTCTCCCAAAGAAGATAATATGGGAAAATGAAAAATTTGCAAGCTTGGTGGAAAAATACAATGGTAAATTTCAGCATTGCCTGGGCCATGTCTTAGGGAAATTCTGCTTTAGCAATAACGAGATCACTAAGCCTTTGGTAGTGACCCTTATCCCTGCATTTATTGTCCTAAAAAAATGATAACAGGTGAAAATCAGGGTTAGAGAGATAGCATGTACAGAGAATAAGGCACGTGTGCTGCATGAGGCTAACCCGGCGCTTTATATAGTCCCCAGCACCACCAAAAGTAATCCCTGAACACAGAGGGAGGACAAAGCCCTAAATGCCATGGGCTGCAACCCCAATCCTCTAGCTCAAAAAATAATAATCAGCTTCTCCGTAAATAACCTTTGAGCACCACTGGGCGTGGCTAAAACAAACAGGAAAGAGAAAGATGCAGCCTGAGCCCCATGATCTCAAGCTCTCCACTGCTATATTAATCCAAGTGGGGATGTTCCACTGACAAACTTTGAACTAAGTGCCTTGTTAGCAGTTGATGACGAGCCTAGGTAACTCACTGGCAGTTCCTTGTCATTTTCCCAGAACCTCAGAGCTTGGCAAATTACAGTAAGTTTCTCCTGCTGTTTGCAGAAGTGTGCAGGCATTTGCAGTTTCACACTTGGCCATCATTTAAGTGTCTTTTGCATGGAAACAGATGATCAGAAATAGGATGGAGTGATTGAAAGGGAGACTTAGAGGAGGACAGAAGCAGCTCTACACAGAAGAAGTCACCCAATGAAGGTCCTTTAGCACAAGAGATCTGACAGGGATTTCCAACCTCTCCAGTTGTCCTAAATGGTTGACCCTGCCTTGACAAAGCTAAGACTACAGGAATCAGGAAGAATTGGAGGGAAGAAGGAAGCACTCTGTAGTCTACCAAGACACAAAAATGTGAATTTGGGGAATAGTGTAGAAATTTACTCACTATGTCCTCTGAAAGCAGAAACACTTAGCTGTCTCATTTATCTGTACAATATTTAACTATGTGACTCCATAACTTCATTGTAACTCAACAAAAACTTTATGAATATATGATACACACCA
Source organism: Sorex araneus (assembly GCF_027595985.1). Lineage (NCBI taxonomy): Eukaryota > Metazoa > Chordata > Mammalia > Eulipotyphla > Soricidae > Sorex > Sorex araneus. The sequence continues at coordinate 361,982,267 of NC_073302.1, read as the reverse complement.
ACTTCTCTACCAGGGCCTTGGAATAAATGCTTAAGGCATGGTAAACTTAGTACTTCACATACTTCATAAATGTAAGTTTTGGCTGTAGTTGTTCCTTTAATTTCATTATTGAGTTTATTCATTTTTGTTATTTGTATGACTGTTACAAGATAAAGAACTAAACTGCAGATGCAGAGAACATAGGGTGGCAATCTAGAATATTTAGCTGCTTATTATACTATGTTGGGTAATAAGAGTAACGTAGGCTTGGAGGTTGGTGTTGCTTCATTCAGGATATTTTGATGGGTTCATTATATCTAAGGTGTCATAAATGACCTAAAGTGCTAAGTATGCTCCCAATCCTGAGAAGCTGCCCCCTTTTGTGCCTGGATCAAGATGGCTGCACACCTGAGCCCAGCAGTAGGGGAAACCAGCAGAGCATAAAATTCTGACTCTTAATTCATTGAGTTTGTGAAGCTCCAGAGTGATCACAGAATCTAATTCTTGATGGGAGAGGGGATCCCTCTGAAGATCCTAGATTCAGACCCAAACTGGAATCCTGTTTCTCAAAAGTCCTGAGCTAAGTAACACAGACCCACTTCCTGGGAATAGTATGCCTCCACCTCAGAACCAGAGTCCCAAATCTATTCACAATGAAAGGACGATTAAGTGTGCTGTGCTGTCTGGTACGCCTGAGAACATCTGAAGCAGAAGCACTGACTATCCAAAGAATTGCCTTTATTACAACTGTATACTTGGAGCCCTGAGTTGAGGTCAACAGATGATCAAGGGGAGATAGTGAGTTCTTTTCAGCGAAGGCTCGGGAGTTCAGAACCAGGCTTTATGATTTTCTGGCAGACCTGGGTTCAATTCCTCTGTGCCTCTCAGAGAGCCCGGCAAGCTATGGAGAGTATCCCACCTGCACAGCAGAACCTGGCAAGCTACCCATGGCATATTCAATATGCCAAAAACAGTAACAACAAGTCCCACAATGGAGACATTACTGGTGCCCGCTCAAGCAAATCAATGAACAACAGGACAACAGTGCTACAGTGCTACAATTTAATTTAATTTTTTTACAAAGCTGTTCGTGATTGTATTTCAGTCATACAGTATTCCAACACTCATCCCTCCACCAGTGTCCCCCGCTTCCCTCCCATCACTCCCTATCCCCCATGCCCTGCCTGCCTCTATGGCAGGTGCTTTTCTTCTCTCTCTCCTTTTGGGCACTGTGGTTTGAAATATTGATATTGAAAGGTTATCCAGAATATCTTACCTACTTTCAACCCTCAGCTTTAGAGACTGCTATGTCAATAATAGCAGGGAATGATCATGCTAGACAAGAGCAGAATCAATTTCATAGCTCTCTGTTTTGAGACTAACCTTAAGTATCTTGCTATGGGCAATAAAATGTGATAGAAATGACATTATGCCAACCTCAAGTCAATTAGCCTGCTGGGATGTCACAACAAAATATTATAAACTATATGATTTCACTGGCATCAGAAGCATCCATCGAGGACCTGATGGTGCAAGCGCAGAAGATCAAGTACAGCATCATTGGTCTGACCGAAACGAGGAGACATCAATCACATCATGCCATTTTCGACACTGGAGAAGAATTGTTCCTCGGAACATGCAACAACAGAGGCGTTGGTGGCATTGATGTCCTTGTCAACACGAACTTGGCTGTGAGCATCAATTCATTTGAATGCCTAACAACCCGAATTGGACGATTACACTTGAATAGATGTGGCTCACTGCCTGCAGTTTCTATCTTCGTCGTCTACGCACTAACTTCCAACTATGATGAAGAAGAAATTGAGAGGTTCTACATGGAACTGGAGAAGTTTTATAAAGTAGACCACACCTTCTACAAGATCATTGTTGGTGTTGGTGATTTTAATGCCAAAATAGGTCCGAGAAGGTCGCCCAAAGAACTCCACATTGGGACACATGGCCTAGAATGGAACAATCAGTGTGAGAGACTGTTTGAATTCATCATGTCAACCAAGACCATCCGTGGTAACCCACAGTTCCAGAAGGCTGAATCTAAATGCTGGACATGGGAGTCTCCTGGTGGACAGTTCCACAATGAAATTGACCACATCATATTCAATCGAAGGTTTTTCCTGACCGATGTCGCTGTTGTCCCAAAATTCCAAACGGGATCAGACCACCATCTCCTTCGTGCAAAATTCTACTTCACAGAGCGGGGAGAATAGTCTGCAAAATTTAAGTTTAAGAAGACAACTCCCAGAATGACCACCAACTGGGAGCTCTTTGGCACTATTGCAGCAACGTGGGAAGATGCCGTCCTTGACAACATCAACAAAGAATACAATCGACTGGTTCAGCACCTCCATGTCTGTGCAAAGACTGCCGAGAGTGAGAAAGCCGCAAACAGATGCCTGTCTTCGGAAACTTTCGAGCTCATTCGTCAACGTGGTTTGGCACGAGCCTCAGGCAACCACAAGCTAACATGTGAGCTCCAAAGCTGTGCAGAGATGTGATAAAGGAAGACCTCAAAGAGAGAAGAGGAGCAATGTTGGCCAGTGTAGCAGAAGCCGGGAAAAGTATTCGCAACGTTCCCCTGTCCTTCGCCAACTACAAGACCAAGATGACTGCCCTCCGATGTCCCGATGGATCTATCACATCCTCCAGAAAGGCAATGGAGAAAATTATTCACGACTTCTACTCGGATCTCTTTGACAGCCATGTCCATCTGCCCACATACCAAATTCCGCAGGATGGATATGTCATTCCCAACATTCTCCCTTCTGAAATCCGACACGCCATTTCACTGGTCAAGAGGCAAACAGCACCTGGTCCGGAGAAGGTCAGACCCAAACACCTGAAGAATCTGCCGCCAGTACTCATCAATACACTGGCCCGACTTTTCACACGCTACCTGTCTGAATGCAAGGTTCCATCCCAGTGGAAAACCAGTAGGACCGTTCTGTTGTACAAGAAGGGAGACATCCACGACACTGGCAACTATCGCCCAATCTGCCTGCTCTCTGTCGTCTACAAGTTGTTCACTCATGTCATCCTGGATAGAATAGGCAGAACACTAGATGAAGGACAACCATGCGAGCAAACCAGATTCCAAAGAGAATTCAGCACGATAGACCATATCCACACAGTGACTAAACTCATTGAAGTTTTGAGAGAGTTCAAGATGCAGCTCTGTCTAACGTTCATTGACTTAAAGAAGGCCTTCGATCCTGTTGAGACTGAGGCAGTCATCGAAGCTCTGGCCAAACAGGGCATTCAAACTCAGCATATCAAAATCCTCTGTGAGAGAGAGAGAACAAAAGGGAATTCCCTGCCATAGTGGCAGGGTGGGGTGGGGGGAGACGGGACTGGGGGGGGGAGGGATGTTGGGTTTACTGGTGGTGGAGAATGGGCACTGGTGAAGGGGTGGGTTATCGAACTTTATATGGGGGAAACATGAGCACAAAGATGTATGGATCTGTAACTGTACCCTCACGATGACTCTCTAATTAAAAATAAACTAATAAAAACAAAAAAAAAACACCAAAATCCTCTGTGAGCTGTATTGTGGATTCACCACCAGGATCTCACCATTCTACAAGGAAGTGATCATTGATGTAAAAAGAGGGGTGTGGCAGGGTGATACCATTTCACCGAAACTCTTCAGTGCCGCCCTTGAGAACATCATGTGACAACTGGAATGGGAAGGGATGGGAGTGAAGATAGATGGTCGGCAATTACACCACCTCTGCTTCGCTGATGACATCATTCTCATAACACCAAACATTAACCAAGTGGCACAAATGCTGGCCGACTTCGACCGCGAATGTGGAAAGATCGGATTGCAGCTGAATCTCAACAAGACGATGTTCATGAAAAACGAATTGGTTCCTGAAGCTCCATTTGCTCTCAATGGAATGCACATCTCTGAATGCAGCAGCTATGTGTACCTGGGTCTAGAAATCAACATGAGGAATGACTTGGTGCCAGAACTGCGCAGGAGGAAGAGAGCAGCGTGGAATGCATTCAGGAGCGTCGAAGAGGTGGTTAAGAGAACGAAGATCCTCCGACTCCAGGCACATCTTTTCAATTCCACCGTTCTTCCTGCACTAACATATGCCTCAGAAACCTGGGCCCTACGCAAACAGGATGAGAATGCTATTAGGGTATCCCAAAAAGGAATCAAAAGAGCTATGCTAGGAATATCATGTCTCACTCAGGTGAGAGAAGGAATCCGGAGTTCTGACCTCCATCGACGGTCAAGAATCAGGGACCTGTCTCGTTTGCCAAGGCATCAAAAATCAGATGGGCCAGTCATGTAATGCAATTCAGAGACGACCGCTGGACTAGAGCTGTTACCGACTGGATTCCACAGGATGTCAAAAGACCTCATGGCCGCCCACCAACTAGATGGTCAGATTTCTTCATCAAATCTCTGAATGAATGAGTTGAGGCTCTTCCTGGAGAGAGCAGATATCATTGGGCTGCACTAGCTCGAAACAGGGACAAATGGAGACGTTACTGGTGCCCGCTAGAGCAAATTGAAGATCAATGGGACTACAAGTGATACAAGTGATATGATTTCACCATCTGAAATTTATCTTCTCATAATTCTGGAAGCTACAAGTCCAAGATCAAGGGGCCTTCTTTGCCTCCCCTAATAAGGACATGGCTCTATTGGATAAAGGCCTGAATTTCCTGACCTCATTTAACCTTTAGAATTTTGTATAGATCCTACACCCAAATATAGTTACATTGGGCTTCAACATATGACTTGGCATGGGGGTTGGGCATAGTTCAGTTCATGACACCAAGGCTAGACCACAAGAGGTTTTGTGTGCTTTGATTCTGAGAAACTGCCTCCCTCCTGAGACAAGTTCTCTACCCTGCAGGAGGAGGGAGATCACCAAAAAAGTAGAGGTTAGGTGTCACCTTGAGGCCATTAGCCAATCTACACCTGACAGGAGAGTGAGTGAGAGACAGACAGACAGGCAGACAGACAAAGACACACAGAGAGAAACAGACAGAGATACACACAGAGAGAAACAGATGACAGACAGAGGCACACAGAGAAAGAGAGAAAGAAAATAAAAGAATGGAAGGGAGGAAGGAAGGAAGGAAGGAAGGAAGGAAGGAAGGAAGGAAGGAAGGAAGGAAGGAAGGAAGGAAGGAAGGAAGGAAGGAAGGAAGGAAGGAAGGGAAGAAGGGAGGGAGGAAGAGAAGAAGGGAGGGAGGAAGGGAGGAAGGGAGGGAGGGAGGGAGGGAGGGAGGGAGGGAGGGAGGGAGGGAGGGAGGGAGGGAGGGAGGGAGTGAGGGAGGGAGGAAGGGAGGGAGGGAGGGAGGGCAAGAAAGATCTTCCCAAGGACAAGAACAACCTAAGGGATCCCACACCAAAATGACTTAAAGAATTGCACACACAACTAGTTGTTTCAAACCACTAGGTTTGGGGGTGGTTTATTAGACAGCAAAACTGACTTGGCCCACATTACTTCTGTCCCTGTAAGGAGACTTTACTTCTGTTCATAAGAAACAAGATCCAAGAAATTCAGTGGCCACTCAAGCTTTTATGGTAATTCCAAGAGTGGAATTAATTCCAGCCCTTTGCTTTCTCCATTATCCTCTGATTTTACTGCAAGAAAGATGGACTCAGAGTCTGAAAACATAAATATGTGGATACAATTTGGAATGAGGCTTTCCCAGGCAAGCCAGTTGCTAAAGGGCCAGACTTTAGAAAGAGGGAGAGTATATGTAAATGTGTTTGGGTGTATACATACCTGTGCTTCCTCTGAAGTGCACAGGTCTAAGATTTATTTTGCTCTTTATCCCTAGAGAACATGTTTTTTAAAACTTTAACAGATCGAATCACAGCATGTTTGTGTCATTCTGATAAGAGCAGGTTAGTGTTTCCCAAGAAATGCTTAAAACTATTATAAAAACCAAGGTCAGGAAGAGAGCAGATTGTTCATTCATTGGGATGTGCGATATTCACTGTTTGAGAAGTACAAGGGGACAAGGACCATGAAGAGGGACATGAGTCATGGGACCTCCACTTGCGAACTTCTCCATAATTTCTTTCCTCACTTACAATCATATTTCCTTGAATCCCCTAGTAAAAATTTTTGCTAAATTTCAAATATTTTGCTATTTAGGACAATCTACTTAGGATAACTTGAGCATAATTCATTTTGCACTTGTAAAAAGGTTCCTATAAAATAAAATCCTAGACGTAACCCTGCAGAGTCAAAACACATGTGCTTCAGAATAGACCAATTTTATAGATACCTTCAAATCACTGTTTTAAAGGCTGATCCAGCAATGTAGGAAAGTAACTTTCTTCTTGACCTCACCAAAGGCATTAGCAAACTTTTTGCTACAGTTTTAAATAGTAAAACTGTTATATGACTTGAAAAAATTTAATCTTTCATTTATTTTTTTGTGAGTAAGCTTGAGCATCTTTTGGAATATTTTATTATTTTTATCTTTTGTGTACTCTTCATATCCTTTGTCTATTTAAACATCATTGGTTTAATTGTTCTATAACATTAGACAAAATCATGTTTCTCTAAATAGATTATTATTAATTATATCTATAAAATATTTAGCTGTTTTATTTTTTAACTTTCCTCAGGTATGTCTTAAAAAAAGTTTTGGAGGCCAGAGAGATAGTACAGCAGGCAGAATGATTGTCTCGCTCTTGGATGACCAGGGTTTGATCCCAGGCACCCCATACAGCCCACAGGCTCACCAGAAGTGATCCCTGAGCCCAGAGCCAGGAGTAACTCCTGAACACTGCCAGGTGTGGCTCCAAAACCAAATAAAAATTAGATATAACATGAGGCCCCCATAGCCATGCCACTGTACTCTGAGCCAAGCTGTTCCACTGGGGGGACCCAAAAGGGGGGGGGCGGGCGAGAGCCCTGCCTGCCCCAAGGGATCCAGCCCGGCAGCCAACATCCACAACCCTACCACCGCCATGCTCCAGGCCACTCCCCACTCGCTCGGGCTGAGCCTCACTATAGGATAACATAGCCTCTGATGGTTTAGATTTATTGGGTTACTCCCACGACAGTGCTCCCATTCTTCTGTGTTTATTTGTAGCTTCTTTTTTAATGCTCTGTTAACTTGTATATATTGTTTTTCTCTTCTCCTTGATCCTTTGCATAGTTTATTCAGAGCAATGTTCTTTCTGTATGGACGCAGGAAGACTTAGCAAATGCTATGCTTTTGTAACCTGGGAGTCATTTGACTCTACATGGTATTTTCCTCCTGGGCATCTGTTCTCTTGACCTAAGCCTCAGCTGCCCTTACTTCCTACCACCCCCAAAAGCAGGGTCCCAACGAGGGACGGGACAGACTCAGGGCAAGCGGTGAGTTGTGTGCTACCCTGGCATCGAGATGGGCCTGGCCAAAGTGCCTAATGCTTAATTATAAGTTAAGAGCTTGGTCATGGACAAATGCTGTCGTGATCCAAACAGTGATAACTAGATTTGGACCCTGCTAGGGTTAGGAATGATTAATCTGACCTGAGTGCTGTAGTTAGAGTGTGTGGCAAGATGTTGCCAGGAGAGCTGCCTTGCAAGCCTCAATGTATCTCTTGCTATGTCCATACAAAAATAACTAATATTAAGATGTTAATGAGTGTTTGGATGAAGGAAAGGAGAAAAACACCTTAAGAGGTATTTTGGGGGGCTGGAGTGATAGCACAGAGGGTAGGGCGTTTGCCTTGCAATGCGGCCGACCCGGGTTCGATTCCCAGCATCCCATATGGTCCCCTGAGCACCGCCAGGAGTAATTCCTGAGTGCAAAGCCAGGAGTAACCCCTGTGCATTGACAGTTGTGACCCAAAAAGCAAAAAAAAAAAAAAGAAGTATTTTGCCTGCTGACAGTCGGGAAGGGCTTTGCAATGCCTTTAGGTAGTATTGCCTTTGAACCTGGTGGCCCTCAGGAAAGGCTTTCTTATGTTGATTTTGCTACCTGGCTGTGTGTAGCCTAGAGGGCAAGGTGGAGAGAAAAAAAGAGGGGAGAGAGGAGAGGCGGTGGTAGATCCAGAGAGAGGACAGTTAGGAGTTCGGGAGGTGAGAAAGATGGAAGATTGAATAAAATGGTAACTGACCTGCAACCAGCTTGGTGCTCGTTCTTCCTTCACCTGTCCTTGGCCAACAGCCGTCCCAATCCAGCCCATACACAGCGGTTCCAGAGCACCAAACACGGGCGGTGAGACAGCCGCCTGGAGAGCCCACGAGTGCACATGCCCTTAGCATGAATAGTTTTTTACACCTCATGCATGAGTGAAGTCCCATGGAACCCATGTAGTGCAGAACTTTGTGACCTTGGATTCTGGGCTCAACGGGACCTGGGAGCGGAGATCCTCTGCCAGTTTCCCCCAGTCTCCAGCAACCCAGGGGTCACACCCATAAGACACTTCCTGCCCGAGACAGATAATCTCGTCATCGGCCACCCTCCAGATCCCACGGCTGCTTTTCCCGGAAGGGAGCATAACATGAGGCCCCCATAGCCATGCCACCGGACAATGTGCCAGGCTATTCCAATCGGGGCTCCCCAGAGGGATGCCACAAGGGACCCGCCCCAAGGGACCCAGCCCCAGCAGCCGACCTCCACAACCCAACTGCTGCCACACTCAAGGCTGCTCCCCACACGTTTGGGCAGAGCCTTACACATGAGTGAACATATTCCTGGACTGCAAGACACATCATAAGACACTCCCTACCCATTCTCCATAATTATCACTCCACATTTGATATGGATATTAAATGGATATCCATATTTGATATGGCTATGGGGGCCTCATGTTATATCTAATTTTTACTTTTTATTTGGTTTTGGAGCCACACCTGGCAGTGCTCAGGAGTTACTCCTGGCTCTGGGCTCAGGGATCACTCCTGGTGAGCTCATATTGATGGGATTCAGATAGTAGGCAACAAATCATAGAGGGAAATATATATATATGCATATATACATATTTTCAGGTAAACATATATACCAAAACTCACATCACCCAAACTTTAACATGTTAGTGATATTCTATAGAATGTCTTAATGGCTCCTGCCAAAATAGAACAATATTCACACTTTCCTATATGAATACCTTTTTGTAAGCATGTTTAGCAGTTCTTCATAGCAGACAATACAAAATATATTATTTTGGTTGTGTATTGGGATGGGAATTGGGCTTGGGATGGTAATATCCCAAATTTGGTGGCGGGAAGGTGTAATGGTGGTGGGACTGGTGTTTGAATATTAAATGTAATCAAAAATTGTGAACTAAGTTATAAAATAAAAATAATTTTTAAAGCAAAAAATTTAAAAAATGTTTTATAATTTATTGTTGTGACAGAAATTGCATTTGTTCATTGCCAATGACTGGTTCAGCTTACTAGTCAAGTGAGAATGAAGAGAATATTGTCTGGAGGCTGCGGTTTTATCTGTCATGGGTCAAATGGATGCCTCCTAAAAAACAGACTGACCCATTCCTCAGAAACTATTAATATGACCTTACTGGAGAAAAGGTTTCTGAAAAGTCAAGAGTTAAGATGATATTATCCTTATTGGAGAGGTGGATTCTATATCTAAGAGTATCTTTAGCAAGACAGGGGAGGGGACAGGGGCAGAGACAGATGGTGCTGCCACAGACTCCAGAAGAGGCAAGAAAGGTTTCTCACCCCAAATTTCCAGCGGTGCAGCTCTGCCAACATTTGATTGCAGACTTTCGGCTTCCCAAACTGAAAAAATAATTTGTGTTGTTAAGCCATCCACTTCATGTTTATTTACTGTGGCAGCCCCAGGAGCCCAATCACTTATCACTCCTATGGTGTCTAGTAGATAGGCTACTCAGCTCCCTGGATGTGAGAGGGGAAAGGAATAAAGGAGATTTAAACCATCAGGACCCAGAGGGATGCGGGGGAGGTAGTAGGGGGCAAGTGCTTGCCTTGCATGCAGTGGACCCAGGTTTGATTCCAGTCCCCAGTCTACCGACAGGAACAAAATCAGTAGAACCTTTGGGGAGAGCCCCAAAACCAAAACAAGAAAAAAGAATGAGAATGAGGAGGGGGAAAGGTGAATTGTGGAAGGGAGAAAGGGAAAATGAAATAAAGAGAGAAAAGAGGGGAGGTTGGGTTGGTTTTCGAGCAAGACACTTGGCCTTTTGCTTTGCCATCATCCTGGCCCTCTTCCTACTCTGCTCAATCTCTCCCAGCCCCCTCAGGCATTCTGCCACGCCAAGCAAGTTCATTTTTGCACCATTTGTATTTTCTGTCCCACCCCACATTTCTGGTTTCCAATCTGATAGGCACCAGTGAGAAGGTTAGAAGCCTGGGCAGAGGCACACCCCCATCCAGAAAGTTCCTCCTCCACATTCCATCAGTCACCAGAAAGAGGGGCTAGGGGCCAGGCCAGGCCCTCATCAGCCTCTCCTGCCCGGGCCCTACACTCCAAGCTCTATGAGGGCATAAGCACCCACTTGGAATGCTTCTGCGGTCACATCGGCCCACTCTCCGTGCCGCCCACGACACAAGTGAAGGAGACAAAGGCAGTGACCCAGACTTGCAAAGTGTGCCTTCTGAAAAAAAATTCCAAAGGCGTGAAGGAGGTTGAGATGATTTGTGATGTTTTTCATCTGAGTTTGACTAAAAAAGTCTTAAACAGCTTTGTGCTGCCCCAAGTGGTCGCTTTTAGTAGCACGTTCCTAAAGGACCTCATGGAAAATTCTCCATTTTGGGGAAAAGTTCTTTTTATATTTAGGAATTTTTTTTTGAAGATTGCTTTTGCAATATTTTGAAAATATTTTTATCCTCAAACTATACTCTTAAAATATTTTAGAATTTTGAGTTCTCAAGCACTTTAAAATTTAGTTCCAAAATTCAGAAAAGATATTTAAGAGAAGGGAAAAGAAAGAAGGGAAAAGGGCAGGAAGCTTTCCACCATAGGAAGGGGAATTCTCTAAGCAGGATTCCCTAGAATTAATTTAAATTAAATAAACACACCAACGTAGACTGAGATTGTAAGAAAATATTAAAAACCAAGACCTAATTATATCACTGTCATCCTGTTGATCAGTGATTTTCTCGAGTGAGCACCAGTAACACCTTTATTCATCCTAGCCCTGAGATTTTAGCAGCCTCTCTTTACTCATTCTTCCCAGTGCTGCCACATTGGAGGCTCTTTCAAGGTAAGGGGAATGAGACCCATCATTGTTACTGTATTTGGCATATCGAATATGCCACGGAGAGCTTGCCAGGCTCTGCCGTGTGAGCAGGATGCTCTCGGTACCTTACCAGGTTCTCTGAGAGGGAGAACTAGAGGTCACACGAGCCAAAATTAAATTAGGGAAAGTTGTTTCTTAGGAACTATACCATGCAATTTATTTTTCATGAAATTTCTTTTTCCTGTGGTCTCTTGGACAACAGCACCTGATTCAGAATGAAGAAAAGTCAGTATTTCTCTACATTGTAACTCATAGTGTAACTGCTGAAACAGCTTTATCTACTAAAGAGTTATGAAAGTCAGAGGAAGAGGAAGGAGATTTAGGAGAAAGAAAACCAAGTTAATGAGTCTGATTACATAAGTCAATGTGACAGTTTTATCAGAATAGGAAAATTATGTCCTGGTAAGCAACTGCAAAACCCGACTCGTTTGCTCTAAATGGATTTCCTAGGAATGACTAGATTTCCTAGTCATTTTCTGAACTTGGGCAAGCCGAAGATTGGGAATAGTAGCTTCTTCTACTTAAAAATAACGATTTGGACCAGGCTGTTAAATTATTAAGCTCCCTTTCATATTTCATACGTCACTCAGGGGTACATGCAATTGTGGACAATACTACTACCAAAGACTGCTTAGCAACATAAAAAATGTTTTAATACAATTTAAAACAAGAAAATATATAAATAGAATGTGTTATGACATAAACCACTGGAATATTGTTCTCTCATGATTGGTTTCTATTTTCTTTTATTAAGAAAACATATCATTTTTCTGTTCTAAAATACAATGTTGTTTTAACTCATCCAATAACATTTTCTTGGTAATTATGAAACTTAAATTTTTGGTTTTCTTAAACCTATATTATGAATATTTAAATTTACAGAGAAATTATTCCATTGATTTAAAATAATAACGAAACCCCCTCTTTTTCATATCGAAGTGCAAACATTCTTTAGGTGGTAAATACAACTTATAAAGTTTAAGTTTTAAAGTTATTTTTTAAAGTTTATTTTAATTTTCTTTTTGGTTTTTAGGCCAAACCTCACAGTTCTCAGGCCTTACTCCTGGCTGTGCTCATGGATGATTCCTGGCAGAGCTTGGAGGACCATATGTGGAATTAGAGATCAAACCAGCATAAAAAGCAAGTGCCTTATCTGCTGTGCTATCTTTCTGGCCCTTTTAAAGCCTATTTAAAAAATTTACTTTTCTGGAAGGTTGTGGACAATACCAGGTATTGAACCAGAACGTAAGATATACAAGGCAGACATTACCACTGAGACACATCCCCAGCTCCAAAGACAAAAGTTTATCATGAATGTGTGTGTGTGTATATTGGACTGGAGTGATAGCACAGCGGTAGAGTGTACGCCTTTCACTCGGCCAACCCATGTTCGATTCCTCCACCCCTCTTGGAGAGCCTGGCAAGCTACCGAGAGTATTGCACCCGCACGGCAGAATCTGGCAAGCTACCACTGGCGTATTTGATATGCCAAAAACCAATGACAATAAGTCTCTCAATGAGAGATGTTACTGGTGCCCACTCGAACACATCGATGAGCAACATATGACAGTGACAGTGATATATAAATACATATATATATAATTATGTGTATACAACTTGCAAAAAAGACCTCAAAAAAAAACAAAAAAACACACACACTTAAAATCTAAAGCACAGAAACATTAAAACTGTAAAATAAGGGACTGGAGCCATAGTCCAGCATCTATGGTGCTTATCTTTCACACAGCTGAACTGGTTTTGGCCCCAGCATCCCATATAATCCCCTGAGTACAGACAGAAGTAGTTTCTGAGTGCAGAGCCAGGAGTAACTCCTGAGCATTGCCAGGTATGGCCCCCAAACAAACAAACAAACAAACAAAATTAATTAATAAAATGTAAAAATGAAGAATTGTACCCTGTGGGCATATTTTTAATTTTTTTTTAAATTTTAAAGTGGGAGTGACTATATTAACATCCCACAAAGTATATTTCAGAACAAGGAAAAATACTAATAAAAAGGGACTTTACTATGATAAAAAAATACTGTCAACTCATAAAAAACAATAATTCTAATTTTTTTTGTTGGGTGAGGGATCACACCTGGAGATGCTCAGAAGTGACTCAGGGCTCTGCCCTCAGAAACATTATTGGTGGTCCTTAAGTGACCATATGGGGTGACAGGGATCAAACCTGAGTTGGCTGTGTGCAGGGCAAATGCCCTACCCACTGTACTATCATTCCAGCTCCAGCATAATAATTCTAGGTGTGTATTTTATTAGAGTTGCACAGTTGGATGAGGAAAAACCAGGATAGCAATGACAGGAGAACTCAACAAACTTAACTATAATTGGAACTATCCACCATTCCTTGCTCAGAAACTGGAAGAACAAATGGTCAGAAAATCAACAAAGCAATGAATGGCCTGGATGACACTATGAAGCAAGTTGACTTCGTATTTAAGGCACTTAAAATAGAAATATTTCATTTTCAGACTCCACTTCTGTTCGAACAACAGTTGAACACGAATTCTCATCAAGTGTCCACTGAACACTCATGTCCAGTAACCCTGCCCTATTAAGGTGCCAGTTGCAGAAGGAGGAAGACAAACAAAATAAATGATCTATTATTGGAGCAAAAAAGTCCATGGACTTGTATTCTGAGTGAGAAAAGAGGACCTTCTTAGGCTGCACAGGGAAGTTTGGGAATGGAATCCTGAAGCAACCTTGACTTGAGAGTCTCCTATGACTATCATCTTAAAATAACCTAGCAGTTTGCAGATTAGGGACCTTGAAAAACACTTCTTGATAACACTTTTACATGAAATTATTAGGGACCTTATTTCCATAAGCCAGGAAGCTTTGGAGTTTCTCTTATTTGCAAATGGTGTATGCGTGTGGAGTGGGGGAAGGGAGGAATCCTATAATAATTGACATAATACCTTAAAGCTCTTGCACCATTCCTTCCCTTTTACTTGAAATGCTTTCTCTGGTTTTAGAATAGCTGGCTTCTGCTCTAGACTTTGGCTAAAATATCACTCTTCCAAGTAGTTCATATTCAATTCAATTTAAAAAAAATTTAAATATTTTTAATTGAATCCCAATGAGATACACAGTTACAGAGTTGTTCATAATTAGGTTTCAGTCACAAAATGTTTCAACACCCGTCCCTTCACCAGTGTACATTTCCTACCAATAATGTCCCCTGCTCATACTGAACTCTTAATCTGAAGTAGCCATCTCTCATCTGTCTTCTTAAAGTTCTAAGCACAATATTTACCACTGCCTAATATTTTTGTCCATACTTTGCTTTATTATTTGGCTTCCCCAGCATAATGTGAGTGTCCCAAGTACAAAACTTGTCCCTTGCTCTATTCATACTATATCCCACATGGCAAGAACATGTTCTACCCCACACTCACTTTGCAGAGAATGTATGTTGAAGGAAAGAAAACAAACAAAATCACTGTCCCCTTGTATAGTCAAGGAAGTTAATTTGCTATAACAAAATGTTGAAACATCTGAGACAATATGATGAAACTTGAATTCATCTGGTCAATGGGTAATTCATATTTTTCTCTCTGATCATGTCTGCAGGGTATAGCACAAGCCAAAGATCCAAGTTACAACTCGGAGAAATGTCTTCCCAGGCATGGGAAGGGGGGAGGAGAACCTATGGAAGAATCCTTCTAAGTGTTTTTTTTCCGTTAAAAATTTTTTTTAAGACACCAAAATTTACAAAGTATTCATAGTTAACTTTGAGGCATACTCTGTTCCAACACCAGTCCCACCACCAGTGTCAACCTCCCCTCACCTGTGTCCCCAGGTTCCCTCCCCACTATGCTCCCTACCCCCACACACCACACGGTCTGCCTCCTTGACAGGCACTTTTTAAAGTTTGGTTGTAGTCTAGATCTCCTGCTTTCAATATTGTTGATTTTTTTGTTTATACATATATGTACATATATATAAAATTATACTACTCCTCAACACCATTAATGTACCCAAAGCTGTTGACTCCTGCTCTTTATTACTTCCTGTCCACTTCTTGCTATTCCCCGCCCCCTTGGTAAGTCTTTCTGGTGAGGTATGATCATGTTTCCCCATCCCAAAGCTCCTCCACCCCTATTTTCAATATCCCTTTGAAAATTACCAGCTGATCCAATCCCTTCCTTTGATACCAAGAGTATCATAAACTGTTGATTTGTTTCCACCTTTCACTAAACCCATGGTCTATGAGGTTAGAGACCAAATCTTCCAGTCACTGTTGTGTCTCAATACCTCAGATGCCTTTTTTTCTCATATTAGACACTTTTGACAGTTTAGCAAATATTCACCATCAGCATCATTGTCATTGAAAAAATTCGCAGTTTATACAAAATTATAAGTACGATATCTGGTTGGCAGTCACAATAATGTTCGATTACTTAGTATTATTCTCAATTTATTCATCAAAATTTACTATTTTGGACTAGAGAGATGGCTCAAAAGCCTAGTGGGCATGCTCTGCATTGGCAGGGGTCTGTGGTCCTGGGGACTGAATGGCCCCCGGAGCAAAGTGCTGGGAGTAACAACTGAACACTACTGGGTGTAGCCCAGTATACCATCACCCCAATTTAATAGTTTTAGTGTGTTATTATAAGAGATTTAAAAAGCACATTTGATTTTTTTCTCCCCAAATTCACTGATGTTCTTGACAAGGAGCAAAAAAAGTACTGGAAGTTCTCTTGCTCTCTGTTGACTCAATATAGCAAAGGTCAAAGATTACTTTATGTGTTTAAAAAATTCTTTCTGTGAACAAATCATTTAAACTTCAACCACACCTTAACAGTCCTAAGAACAGACACATTCTTAGTTGATGAACAGTTTGTAAAAGACAACCTTATCTTTTCTATTTCTCAAACTTAATTTGTACACACCGAATGGTAAAGGCCTGCATGTAAGAATTTCTTCTTGTTCTATACTTGGGAGAGGCAGGTCAGTTATTAGTGAGTTTTAACACAAGACAAGATTCCATTAAGAGACTAAATTTAAAATTGCCTTACTGAAAGAAAAATAAATTGTTTGAAACTGTTAAGTTCTTTAAAATTTATCTAAAAAATATGCATAAGATTAACAGTTTTCTTTCAAGGGAAATAAGAGCTTGAAAAGATATTAATTTTCCATGTTGGTAGATTCTAGGAATTGCAGGTTTTAGTTTCATAAGAAGACACAGTGATTTTTTCCTAATCAACTGAATTAAACAAATAAAATGCATTATAAAACTTCTTTTTTATAAAAAGCATTTAGTTTCTTTGCAAGGAAAATAAGATATTGAATACTAAGATGCATTTAGTTTTTCTTCAGTTTAATTACATAAAGGTAGGTTACATTAATATATGATCTTGATATCCATACTTAGCTTTCAAAACAATTAAAATATTTCTGCAATGGAATCTTAACTTTTGTATTTTATGCCTCCCAGGGAATACTACTTATCAAAGACAGAAACATATAGATTTGAGAATATTAATTTAACAAGTAGCACTATAGCACTGTAGCACTTATACTGATTTAATGAAGTATAAGATAAATTTGAATGTACAAAACAAATTATTTTCAAGAAAAAAAGATTTATTTTAAAAATATGCTATAAGAGGGGCTGGAGTGATAGCACAGCAGGTAGAGCGTTTGCCTTGCACACGGCCGACCTGGGTTCGATTCCTAGCATCCCATGTGGTCCCTCAGCACCACGAGGAGTAATTCCTGGGTGTACAGCCAGGAGTGACTCCTGTGCATTGCTGGGTATGACACAAAAATAAATTAAAAAAAATTTTAAATAAAAAATATGCTATAAGAAAAACTTTCCAAAAACGTTTCTAAATTCAAAACTAGCCAGCATACTTAAATTCAGAGAAGATGAAGGGGGAAAGTTCTCAAAGAAAAATATAGAAACCCCAAATTGAAGGTAAATTTTTAAGTGAAAATTACTGTATTTCATCATAAAATCTAAATATGATCAAAAATAAATTATTTCTAAACCTTTGTGTTAAATAAAAAAATCATCTTTGTTGCTATCATTTATTTCATTGCTCAAAATGTTACACATACCTTTAAAAATAAAGTTGATAAATACTTTGAACATTAAATTGTTTTTAAACTGTGAACATGGGCATATCTTGGTTTGGCTTGTGGATGGGGATCATATTTTATTTTCTATGATATAGTTAGGACTTAATGACACTTGTTGAATGAAACAATTTTATAACTAAAATGTTTAAAGATATCATGGAGGAAGACTAGCAACAATCAGAACTAGGTGGAGCTAGACTCAACATGGATGTTGCATTATCTTATACACCTTTCAAGGTCTAAAACATTTCCAAAATTTCTTAATGTCATGATCCAGATAGAAGACCAGAATTTAAACTTCAGCAGTTCAGCTACCAGCGCAGAAGCTAGAAACTTGTCCCCTGAAAGAAACTGCAAAATTTTTGTCCAACTTCAACCTTTGCAGATAAGAAAATTCAGTTGAGTCACTTATTTAGCTGACTTAGATAATGATATAATCAATGTTACAGCTAAAAATAACACCTTTTTCCACCAAAGAAGCTACTGGTTGTGTTTTCTTAATAATTCAATTAGGGGACTAGATCAAATAAGAAATGAAATTTTTGTGGAACCTTTTCTGTTTGTATTTTAGTGATTTCTTTTGCAAATTCAAGATGTGTCATAATTATGGTTCTGGGCAGAGGTGGTGATCCCAGGAAGATGCTGGGGGACTCATGGAAGGACGGAAGGCAGATGCCACAGCAAGATGAATGAAGCTGACAAAGGTCTTTCTCCACCCTCATGTGGTGACAAGGAGGGGAGATGATTTGGGAGGGTTCAGTTTCTGCCCTCCCAGCAGGGTAGTCTTTGTAGGATTTGACTCAGTGTGTCTATGTTGTTAAGGGTATTCGCTATGTTGACATAGTCAAAGAAATGTGGACTGAACTCAATATCCAAAGGCCCATTTATCAAGTAGATAAAAAAAAAAAAAGAAACTCTTAGACAGATTTCTGGAGTGAAAATGTTACTTGGAATGCACTCATATTCCAAGTAAGTGTTTTTCCTAGCATTCACTCTTATAGCCCACATACTCCCACTCTTCCAAGCAGTAGTTAAGCAACATTATCATGTTGGTGCAATCAAATGATGGTTGGTACTATCAAATGATGGAACAAAAATACTACAGCAAAGCAAAGGATAAGCACAGGAACTTTAATCCCTAATTAAGAAAAATGAACTGTGTTGAGTAGCAACATTTTTCTCCAATCATTTATCATCAAATATTAGGCTAACAGGTTTTAATTAGGATAGAGAATTGGGTTAAGGTCTCTCTTTCTCTCTCACACACACATGTTCTCACATACACAAGCACACAGACTACACTTACAAACATTAAGAACATTAAGCTGGGGCTGGAGCGGGTTAGGCTCTTGCCTTTCATGTGTCCTACCAGAGTTTGATCCCCAGCAGCCCATATGGTCCCCCAACCCCCACCAAGAGTGAGCACAGAGCCAGGAGTAAGCCCTGAGTATCATATGGTATAGCTTTCAAAAAAAAAAAACCCCAGACCATTAATTTATTTTTGTTAATAAAATAAGTTTCTGTTGTAAAGTCATCACAAACTCACTAAATTAGCTAACATTGAACCATTGCTTGTAGTGGAGATAAGAGGTTCCTATGTGCCTCTTGTATAAAATCTTTGATCAACACATCAATTCTTACCCCCTTTCTGTGTTTCTGTTTAAAGACAATGAATATTGTCAATTCATTAACTTAGAACTTGTCGTTGCTCGGAGGAAGCTTATTTAACACGTGGATTCACCCAGGTAGGCACATAACAGCTATCTTTCATTCAGTAACATTAGATAGCACTTCAGAAACTTGGGAGCCATTGAACGAGCAAGATCACCAACAAAAAATATGATAAAGTGGCACTAAATGGGTCCTAAAAAGGATAGTTATTTATGGCATGAAAGTGAAAATGAGAAAGCACTTCACTTTGTTTGACCTTAGTTGGGAAAGTGAATGTCCAACAACTCAGAGTTCTTTCAGCTCTGTGCCTGTGAGTGACTAAAGTGTCATGCATTTGAATCTTGGGGTTACAAATAAGTGTTAGCAAGTGGATGAATTTAAAAATATGGGCTTGGGGCTGGAGTTATAGCCAGAGGGTAGGGCGTTTGCCTTGCACAAGGCCGACCTGGGTTTGATTCCCAGCATCCCATATGGTCCTTCGAGCATCACCAGGGTTAATTCCTGAGTGCAGAGCCAGGAGTAGCCCCTGTGCATCGCTGATTGTGACCCATAAAGCAAAAAATATGTATATTGGCTCCATGAATGTTTTCATGGCGGACCGACTGAATATGTACACCTTACGCACATATGTAGGTACTCTCAGATTTGCGTTCACATTCCTCTGAAAACCAAGTTAGTTTTGATGTAGGCAGGTAGATAGGGAAAGGCTGGCAATGAAACTTAGATTATCAAAGTCTCTGGGGAGGAGAATCCTGAGACTGACCCACCCTGTGGATACAGGAAATGGACCTGATAAGACCTTCAGCAGACCCTGAGGAGGTTGGACCCCTCCCCATGAAGTTCCTCAATTCTGTCAACCTCTCCCTTAATCTGATTAAAATGTGATCCAGCCTAAAGAAGACCCAGCCTCCCTGGTAACCTCCTTAGCAACGGACTTTTACCTGGGAAGAAGCCCCCACGTGGGGGCAGGTTGGAGAAACCCTATAAAGGCCACCTTGAACAAAGGAAGGGTGCGCATATGCTGCCTGAGCCCATGTGCTGCTTGTGCCCACGTGGCCGAGCACATGTGGTGCCCGAGCACATGTGTCGCCCACATCTTCCCCCTTGAGATGTGTACTTTCATGCTTTCGTGTCCAGTGCTAGGATGTGTGTAGAGCTCTCTCCATCTTCGGAGGAGCCCGCGTTCTTTCTTGAGCGCGTTACTCCTACTGGTTTTTCTTTTCCACTTATCCCTTCCTCCTTCCCTAAGACCTTCTAAATAAAATCTGCTACTTCACTGCTTGTCTACTCCTGAAATTCTTTTCCGCGAGCGAGACAAGAACCCAGTAACCCTGGGTCCCGGGTGTTTGAGGCGGTTGAGGAGAAAGTGACCGTCTTTCTCCTCCCCGCTTCACGTAAGTCACCCGTGGGGCCCACCGACATCAGTTTGAACCAGTGGCATTTGTCATTGTTTGCAGTCACCATATACTTTCTACAAACTAACAAGAGAGCGCGCTGTTCTTACAGATTCAGTATCAATATATAGTATGTGATTTGAGATAGTTAAACAGCTATAAAGTTTCCATTCTTGTTCTTGAACCTTTCTGGAACTACACCTTTTCTAGAACCTCTCAAAACCCACTATTTCTTTTTGCTATATGTGAACTGAGTAAAGCAATATTTCTTACTGTTAAAATGAGAAGAAAGTCCAAATGCTGGAAACCTGAAAACCTCATCTATCTTTCTGGAGTCTGGAAGAATGAAAACCTACAGTCTTTCCCTGGTCAGGAGTTTTTTTTTTTAATGTTCCCTAGTATATGAAAAGAGAAAGGGTAAAGACTTTGATCTATTCATTGTCAGACTATTTGCTGTATGATCCACATCTGGACAATAAAAGCCCACATCAAGGCAGTACTGGGAGAAGAAGAAAGGATGCAAGTTGACTCTCCTCCCCCAGGTAACTTGGACCCCAGATAGCCCTCTCCTCTTCCTGCCCCTCTGAAAGAACCCTCACGCTGGCTCTGCCCAGCCTGGGGGACTGCCAGGGCTTGGGGACCCCCGCCCCCGCTCCCGCTTCCTGCCTCTCCACAAGCCCTTCTAACCAACCACTCCCCTCCCCCAGGTAACTCCCCTAACCGAAGTAACCCTGGGGTCCTGCCCTTTTGCTGGTGGAGGAGTGTCCTCTACGTCAGGGGGCGTGGTCTCAAAGGGGGCGTGGCCTTATTCAGGAGACCGCTAAAGCAGTCGCAGTGATTTTTCCCCCTTTCCTATACTGAGCACTTAGGTCACAATCTGTATGACCTATTTATTAGAAGTATAACCTGGCCATCTCAATCACTATATGCCAATAAACCATTAACCTATCCTGTCACTGTCACTGTCATCCCGTTGCTCATTGTTTTGTTTGAGCGGGCACCAGTAACATCTCTCATTGAGACACTTATTGTTACTATTTTTGGCATATTTAATACGCCACTGGTAGCTTGCCAGGCTCTGCCGTGTGGGCTCAATACTCTCAGTAGCTTGCCGGGCTCTCCGAGAGGGGTGAAGGAATCGAACGCGGGTTGGCCGTGTGAAAGGCAAATGCTCTACCGCTGTGCTATCGCTCCAACCCTTAATCTATCCTAATCCCAGAAAAAGTGTCAGGAATACAAGAAGGTACACAAAAGCCCTCATAAAGAGATCGTAGCCTCAAGCCTTGACTAGAAGCCCTACATAACCTAGGAAGAGCGCATTAATGTAAGGAACTATTCTAGAAGGGGAAAAGAATCCCATCATTGATTTAGCTCACCTAGAATCCCCTCCTGTAGCAAGAGGGAATAGAGATAGAGAATTGGAAGGTTTCACCTCTATTGTTCCATAACAACATGAAGAAACATCAAAAAACCACCACAAAGAGAAAATGAAGAGATTTCAGAAGCCTCAAGAGAGGTTACTCACAAATACAACCTCCTCTCAGATAAAGAATTCAGAGAAGAAATTGTGAAGATGGTTGATGAACTCAAAGCAACCGTGGAACGGACAACCAATAAATTAAGGGAGGATATGAAAACAGCCTTGGAACAGACCACCAAGAAAATACAGGAAGAAATGACAGCAGAAATTTCAAAGCTACGAACAGAAGTGACACAATTAAAGGAATCGATAGATGAAATAAAAGCTCAGTAGTAGCCCTCAACAGTAGAATGGCTACAGCTGAAGACAGAATCAGTGAGCCTGAAGATGAGCAGCACAAAGCTTACAGACAACAACAAATAATGGCAAAAGACCTCAAAATGGCTCTAGGGCGAATCAGAGTCCTAGGGGATGACCTCAAAAGGAACAACATAAGAATCATTGGAGTACCAGAAGCACAGGGAACTAATTCCAATTAAAAAAAAAACAGTTAAAGATATCATTGCCAAGAAATTTCCAGAGCTGGAGAATGCGGGTATCCAGATCCAAGGAGCCTGAAGGGTGCCAGCTAAAAGGGACCCCAACAAAAAAACTCCAAGGCATATCATAGTCACAATGATGGATGCCGCGGATAGAAACACAATACTGCAAGCAGCAAGGTTAAAGAAGGAAATCACATACATAGGAGCACCCCTTAGACTTACAGCAGACCTATCAGAGGAAATCCTCCAAGCCTGAAGACAATGGTAGGATATAGTAAAAAAGCTCAATGAAGTGAACGTCTCACCAAGATTACTCTATCCGGCTAAACTCTCACTTAAACTCGAAGGAACCATACACTATTTCACAGATAAACAACAACTCAGGAACTTCATAGACTCAAAACCAAATTTAAAAGAAGGACAAAAGGGGCTGCTGTAAGACAAAGAAAACCCCTAACAAAAACAAGAAACCCTACAGAAAGATGTCACATAATCCCATGACAATAATCTCTCTCAATGTCAATGGTCTAAATGCAACAATCAAGAGACACAGAGTAGCAAAATGGATTCGGAAACTAAACCTAACTTTCTGCTGCCTACAAGAAACACATCTGAACAGTCAGAGCAAACACAGGCTCAAAGTCAAAGGATGGAAAACAATCCTACATGCAAACAACTCCCTCAAAAAAGCTGGGGTGGCCATATTAGTATCAACAACATAGATTTCAGGCTGAAAAAGATTAGAAGGGACAGTGAAGGTCATTTTCTATTCATCAAGGTATATGTACAACAGGAAGAAATCACACTCTTAAATGTATACACACCTAATGAGCGACCAGCTAAATATTTAAAGCAATTCCTAACAAACCTTAAGGAGGACATCACTAGCACCACAATAGTAGTGGGAGACTTCAACACTACCTTATCACCTCTGGATAGATCAACAAGATCAAAACTCAGCAAGGAAACAATGACCCTGAAGGAAGAAATAGAAGAGAGAAGGCTAATAGACCTATACAGGGCTTTACACCCCAAAAAGAAAGAATATACATTTTCCTCCAGTGCACATGGAACATTCTCCAAAATAGACCACATGCTGGGTCACAAAACATACCTCAACAGAATCAGCAAGATAGAAATTGTATCAACCATCTTTTCAGACCATGATACACAGAAAATAGAAGCTAAGCACACACAGACACAGAGCATCAAATTGAACACCTGGAAATTAAACAACTCCCTGTTGAACAGTGAGTGGGTCAAGAAGGAAATCAAGGAAGAGATCAAAAGATACCTCGAAACAAATGAGAATGAAGACATGAGCTACCAGAACCTATGGGACGCGGCTAAAACTGTGTTAAGGGGGAAATTTATAGTCCTGCAAGTATTCCTCAGGAGAGAAGAAAGGGCCTACATAGAGAGCTTGACTTCACAGCTCAAGATCTTAGAAAAGGACCAGCAAACGGAACCCAAGCCATACCAAAGGAAAGAAATAATAAAACTTAGAGCAGAAATCAACGATATGGAAACCCAAAAAACAATCCGAGAGATCAATGAAACAAAGAGCTGGTTCTTTGAGAAAATAAACAAGATTGATAAACCACTAGCAAGACTCACAAAGAAAGAGAGAGAACCCTAATAAACCGAATCAGAAATGAAAAGGGGAATATCACAAAAGAAACCAATGAAACTCTAAAGATCATCAGAGGCTAGTTTGAAAATCTCTATGCCATGAAACAAGAGAACTTAAAAGAAATGGACAAATTCTTTGATTCCTACAATCTCCCAATACTGAATCAAGATGACTTGGAATACCTGAATAAACCCATTAATATCAAGGAAATTGAAACTGTTATCAAATGTCTTCGCAAAAACAAAAGCCCAGGCCCGGATGGATTCACTTGCGAATTCTTCCAAATATTTAAAAAGGAGGCATTCCTCCTTTTTAAGACAGTCTCTTGCCCGCACGCCTGGCTGTCTTCCCCGGGGCTCCTCGGAGGGGATGGGCTCCAATTTCCCTCCACACCCTGAGCAGAGCTCCTGGCGGCTGAAGACCACTGGAACCTAGCTGCAGCCATGCTGGAGACCCCTCTCCACACGTTCGGACAGGCCTCATGCCTGAATGTACCGGCAGAGAAACCCAGGTGGGTGTAATCCCATTAACGGCCAACATCCAGAGAGAGACTTAAAAGCAAGCTCCCAGAAGTGATATTTTTAGCCTACTTCTCCCTCTGGGAGAAACTGGCAATCTTCTGAGAGTTTCCTGCCCAGGTGGGAATGCTGACTAGTTCAGCCCTTTTGGAAAACAATATGGTCACTTGTCAAGAAATTAGAAATTGAGCTCCCATTTGACCCAGCAATACCACTTCTGGGAATATATCCCGGAGAGGCAAAAAAGTACAGTTGAAATGACATCTGCACCTGTATGTTCATCGAAGCACTGTTTACAATAGCCAGAATCTGGAAAAAACCCAAATGCCCAAGAACATATGACTGGTTAAAGAAACTTTGGTACATCTACACAATGCAATACTATGCAGCTGTCAGAAATGATAAACTTTGCATATAAGTGAATCAACATGGAAAGTACCATGCTAAGTGAAATGAGTCAGAAAGAAAGAAACAGACACAGAAAAATTGCACTCATTTGCGGAATATAAAACAACAGAATGGGAGACTAACACCCAATAATAGTAGCAATAAGTACCAGGAGGCCTGCTCCACAGCTTGGAAGCTGACCTCACATGCTGGGGGGAGAGGACAGCTCAGATAGAGAAGGGAACACCGACTAAAGTGTAGTGGAGGATCCTCAGGATGGGAGAGGTGGGCTGAAAGCAGATTATAGATTGAACACGGTAGCCACCCAGTATTTCCATTCAAACCATAACACCCAAAAGGAGAGAGAGAACAATAAGGAATTCCCTGTCACGACGGGGGGAGGTGGGTGGGGAGAGACAGCCCGGGTGGGAGGGTGGGAGGGACCCTGGGGCCATCAGTGGAGAAGAATGGGCACTGGTGGAGGGATGGGTATTTGAGTATTGTATAACTGTAACACAGGCACGAAACTCTGTAATTGCACCCTCAGGCTAACTCATTAATAAAATAAATAAATAAATAAATAGAAATTAAATTAAAAAATTAAATTTAAAAAAGGATGCAAGTTAAGTACTGTGCATTTGGAATTTATTGTTATTAATTGAAAAAGCAATTATGATCATGCTCACTTTAAACAAAGAGAATACACAAATTCATCTCCAAAGGGGGAATTAAAGATAAGTCAACCAAACAAACATCTGAAGACCTTCCTTGGTCGTCCTTGTTCTGTGTCTGCGAATGAGACACAGTCATGACTGTGCTGTGGCCCTAGAGAACTTTTCTTGATAAGCTTGAGCCTGTGGAAAGCACATTCTCTAACACACTAGTACACTCAGGGCTGCCAGAGCCATCAGCTGTCTAGGTATAAATGTTGCTCAACCCTCTCTGGAGCACTGGAGTTCAAGGTCCAAGTAAATGACTATGCAAAACAGCTAACCTTAGTGCTAGGGCCTGGAAAGGAAAACCACTATAAGTGAGAATTCAGTCTCGTACTTCATGCTTTTTGGTTTTGTTCTTTCTTTCTTCATCACCCCTCCAAATCAGTGATTATCGTTTGCTCTTACTAAGACATCAGAAATACAATTTTTATTATGCTGTATATAGCTTTGCTTTTTTGCTTTTTGGACCCCACAAAACTGTTCTCAGGGCTTACTCCTGGCTTTGCACTCAGGAATCATTCCTGAGAGGGGCATAGGGGACAATATTGTGTTCCAGGTATTAAAACCAGTTAGCCACATGCAAGGCAAGTGCCTTACCCACTCTACCATTGCTCCAGCACTTGAGTTCATTTTTTAACCACTCTCACAATCTTGCCTCTTTCCCCTAACCATCTTCTCCTCAGGTAACTCAAGTTTTATTGTTAGTGTGCACAGATTTGTCTTTTTGCTTTTGGTCTGTTCATCAATCTCCATGTCATTTTATTGCTCCTGTGGATGAAATATCTAAGAAATATCCAATACTTGTCCTTTTCATTCTGAATCACTGCACATAATCCCCTTGAGCTCCTTTTGTTTTGTTGCCAAAACTTCATCTATTTCATAAGCTAAATAGTATTCCATTGTTAAATATACCACAGTATGTATTCCAGGCTCTTCAGTTATGTCTATATTTAGAAACTATCAATTTATAAATGACTGACAAATCAATTATTTGTTAAATCAGTTATAAGTTCTATTGCAATAAGCATTGGATGGGTATAACTTTTTAATCTTAATGTTTCCATACACTTCAAATAGATACTCAAAATGAGTTGCTGGATCATATAGTAGCTCCTATCTTTAGCTTCTTGAAAAGCTCCATTTTCTGCTTTCCAAAATGACTTCACCAATTTACAATGCACATAGGTTGGGTGCTTTTTTCTCTATACCCTCTCCAATATATATTGTTGCTTTTGGTGTAAGGTATTCTCACAAGTATAATCACTGGTGATGAGAATTTGTTATATGAGTATCAACGATCTCTCTGCATGCTCTCTTAGGAGAAGGGTTTATTCAAATTTTCTACCCATTCATTAAATAATATCATTTGGTACATTGTTTCTATAAGCTTGTGAGTTTATTATATACTTTGGATATTAGCTTCTTACCAGATGTTTATGTATTCATGCATTTGGTTTTTGGGTCACACCTGTTAATGCTCAAGGGTTACTTCCAGCTCTATATTCAGGAATTACTCCTGGCAGTGGTCAGGAGACCAGATGGGATGCTGAGGATTAAACCCAGGCTGACTGCACACAAGCCCTACCCACTATACTACCTCTGCAGCCCCATCTTACCAGGTGTCTAATATACAAACATCTTCACCCATCCAGGAGGTTGTCCTTTCCTTTTGTTTGTTCCTTCAACTTTTGTATGCTCTATAAAATCTTTTCAATGTTATGCAATTCCAACTTCTTATCTTTATTTTTATTATCATTGTTGATAATGTCAGTTTCAACAGACAATTCTATGCTAATTCCATAGAACAGTTTATCTCTCTTATATTTTATGTACTTTATGGCTTTGGATCTTATATCAAAGTCTTCAATACACTTTTTACATCTTTGTACATGAGATTGAAGAATAGTCTTGTTTTATTCTTTCCATGTGCTACCTAATATAGTTTTTCTCACATTAGTTGTTGAAGAGACTATTAGTAAATGTATTTATTTATTTATGGGCTTTTAATTCTTTCCCATTTATTTCTGCTTATCTGCATGTTCATTTTTATTCTAATACAATACAGTTTTAATTACTGTCAATAGTATAGTTTGAAGTCACATAATACAATGTTTCTATTTTTCTTTTTCTTCTTCAAGATTACTAAGGTTTTTGTTTTATTTACTTATTTTGCTTGAGAGGGGCACACCTCCTGATGTTCAGGGATCACTCATGGCTCTATGCTCAGAGATCACTCCAGAGGGCCTTGGGGAGCATATGAGGTACTAGGGTTGGTCCTAGATCTGCCACATGAAAAGCAAGCTCCCTACCTGCTATGCTGTCTTTCCAGCCCTGTTTGTTTTAGTTTTAGTAAAATATAAGAAAGTTCACGAATTTTCCTGACATCCTTCTGTAAGAGCTGTGCTAATCTTCTCTGTATCTTTTCAATTTCAGTATATGTGCTACCAAAGTAAATACCATTTGATAAGTTTTATGATTCTATAGAAGTACTAGTACTTAGTATTCTTTAAAACATCATTGGAATTGGATTGGAGTTCCATTAAATCTGCATACATTGCTTTTGGTTATGTCAATCTTTTGACTATATTAGTTCTATCATCCACATATACAGACTGTCACCACCTCTAAATACGTATTCAATATCTTCACTGTGTTTTAGTATTATTTGTTGTACAGGTCTTTTACCTTCTGTGTTACAATTATTTCAAGTATATATATATACATATATATACACACACACATATACATACTATATACTATTACTATTACTCAGTAACTTTGGGATACACTTGTGAATAAGATTGCTTTTTTTTAATTGGATCCTTGTGAATTACAAAGTTACAGAGGTATTCATGATTGAACTTCAGGTATACTATGTTCCAGTAACAATCTTTTCGCCATATCCACTTCTGTCCACCAATGTCCCCAGTTTTCCTCCCATCCCTCTGCCTGTGTCTATGGGAGGCACTTTTTGCTTCCTTCCAGCACCTGTCCTCCTCCAGAGTGACCTTTCCCCTCCACCATCGTCTAGTGTTTCCTTACATCCTTACCTATTCCCCCAGTCCCGTGGCAAGCTTCCTATGAAGATCCGTTCTCATGCACCTATTTCTATTGCCCTTAAACATTTGTTATTGCTCTACTATGTTTCTTTATATCCTGTATACAAAAGAGATCATTCTGTCTCCCTCTGACTAACTTCAAAAAATTTTCATCTTTTCTTATAGATGAGCAGTATTCCATTGTGACGCATACTCAAAATTCTCTATCCCTCTGTCATTGGGTAGCTGGATTATTTCTAGAACATGACTTATAAATAGTGATGTGGTGAACAGAAATGTGCATTTATCTTTTTGAGTTAGTGCTTCTTGGGATAGATAGATACCTAAAAATGGATCTACCTAGAACGTGTGGTACCTAGATCATATGGCATCTAGTTCTATTTTTAAGTTTTTTGGTGTGTCCGAACTTTTTTCATAGAGGATGAACCAGTTTACATTCCCATTAACACTGACAGAGGTTTCTATTTTTCCATATCCCCTAGCACTTGTTGGCCTTCTTGACACAAGCCATTCTCAAGCCTGTGAGGTGATATCTCAATATCATTTTGATTTGCATTTCTCTGATAATCATTGATGATGAAGACCTTCCTTTGCCTATCAATCATATATCTTCTTAAGTGAAATGTCTATTCATTCTTTTCCCCATTTTTTTTTTGATGGGACTATTTTGTTGTTGCTGTTGCTGAGTCTTGTGAGTGCTTTCCATATCTTAACTATTAACTGTTTGTCAGGAGGATAGTGTGCACACATGTTGTCCCACTCAGCAGTGTATCTTTGTTTTAGTGATCATTTCTTTCTCAGCCCTGAAGGTTCAGAGTTTGATAGAATATATTTGTTCATTTTAGTCTGTTTTCTTTGTCAATGGGGTAGAATACTAAAGATATTACTGAATTAAATATAACGTAGCATTTTGTCTATATTCTCTTCAATATATTTTATGAACTTAGCTCTAATGTCTAAGTACTTAATCTATCTTTGTATATGACGTGAGATGATAGTACAACTTCATTCTTTTGCATGTGACTCACTAATTTCCCTAACACCATTTATTAAAAAGATTTTCCTTCCTCCATTTCATGTTCTTAGTTCCTTTTTCATAAATTAATTGCCTGCATACGTGAGTGTTTATCTTTTGGTTTTCAATGCTATTCCATTGGAACAAAAAATATGAGACTAAGAACTTGGGATCACAAGAAAAGAGGTAGAAATCCTTTTATAGACATGTGCTAATATAGATTACATTAGATATATTGTATGTTATATTATATCCACATTACATGCTATAAATATAATATGTGTGCAACATATAAAGAGGAAAATAGATAAATTAATAAATAAACAAATGGTTTTTTAAAAATGTATTTAAAACATACATCAACCTTAGAAGGGGGACTCTAGATTTTGGCTCTGTCTGAAAAGCCAGAGTTCTTCGAATTGATTGATTCCTATATGTTAGCCATTTTAGGGAGTTTAGAATAACTTATCCTTATGTCAATGTCTTGCAAAGTTACTGTTTTTTTGCAAAACATCCTTTGTTTTGCAAAAGTTACTTTGCAAAATACCCTTTGCACAACTAGGCCATTTCCTTTTCATAGAAGATATCAATGAAAGAAATGGAATGTTGTATAAAAATAAATAAAAGGAACGACAATCATGTTCATATACATCTACCCAGACAGGAGAGAATTCATTGATTCTTAGGTGAAACATACCATGGAAATCTCAAAAATGAAGTATTTGGAAAATATCAAATCCCAGCTATTATTGATTAAAGATATTTATTGCTACTGAGCACTATTGAGTTAACCAGACTGCCTCCAACAAACTACACCTTGAACTAATGATTAATAATTAAATTCAACATAGTTAAATTGCATATTATTTTGTTTTATAAAGCTGCATGTTTAATTATGTGTAATTCAGTTATATATAATAAGATATAAATATAATTTTTAAAGTGAAGACAATCTCTGAAAGCTACGATTTTCTAAGACATCCTGGGGTTTGTGAAGAATTCTCCCCAAATTGCTGGCAGCACACTGTCTGCATGTCCTCACTCACAGTAGAACCCTTCACTCTGACAAGCACCGTGGCAGTGACATCTCCAGCAGAGTGAGAGGACTCTGAACTCTACAGCAAGAAGGGAAAAGCACCGGCTGTTCTCAGGTCTTTGTTGCTAATTCTACTTTATTTGAAGGGGTAACCCCAGAGTTCTTAGGAAGAAAATTTCCTTTTTGCTGGTTAAAATTTTAATCAGTTGCTGCTAATACTTAACTGAGTTGGACCTGTTAGGACAAAGTTCACATTTATTTATGGGGGAAAATCTACCTTTGGGGCAAGAAGATAGCTCAGAGGGTGGGAACACATACTTGGCATGCGAAGGCCCAGAGTTTGATCTTGGCCTGCACAGATGCTGTCAGCACCCTAGAGTGTGACTGTGGTGGCCCCCAACACTGTCTTGCCAGGGCAGCACCACATGGCCCAGCAAGCAATGCATCCTCTGCAGGCATGCAGAGCTGGCACAATATCACCAGGACTGAGCCCTGGGCTCCTGAAGCACAGCCTGGATGCCCCACGGTGCTCACCAAAGCAGCTACCTTCCTCAGACAGAGAACCATATTTTCTGTGTCGTGGGCTGCAGTTGGTCCTATCGGGTTGTACATAGGTAATTGGGGGAACAAAGTGCTGCAATTTGGTGAGCACAAAGTCAGGGGAAAATATCTGATTTGCAAAGAGCAGATAGTAACTTACTTGCCACTAGTAAGGCTGAAGGTACCATATATACTGATGATCTAGACCTGTGTTTCTCAAACTTTCCTGATAGTGGCCCTCTCCTAATCTTGTTCCCTTTCTGTGTGCCCCCCACCAACCCTTTCTACTAGTAGTCCCTAGTTTCATGTTGTGATTTCCCATTTTTGCGGTTTTTGTCTCTAGTATCCTTGGCATCTCATGGAAAAAGGCTGGTCTAGCCTGAGCCTGGCCTAGAGCTGCCTGGTTTTGTTTTCTGCACCACAATGCCTACTGAAGTCAAGTCTTCAGGTCTCAAGTTTCTTATGCTAATAGTTTCCCTTTGTGACCTCCAGGATATGTAGAAGGGGCTGTCAGAGAAGTGTTTAGCTTCCAGTGTAAGGGTAAGATACTCAGGGTACTCAGCAGGAAGTCAGTGGTGATTGAATGAAACAGGAGAGGATGTCTGGCACCCAGAGGCTGTTGAGAAGAACTTCTAAGATCAAGGCATGTTGCTTGGATTTGAAAATAGGGACAGAAAGATTGTATTGCCAGTAGGGACCTTGTCTTGCATGCAGCTGACATGGGTATGATCCCCAGTATCCCAGGTGGTTCTCTAAGCCCTTCCAGGAGATATTTCTGACCTCAGAGCCAGGGGTAAGCCTGGGCACAGCCAGGTGTGGCCCAAAAACAAACAAACAAAAAAGGGAAAGTTTGGAAAATAGTATGTTACTCAGGAAACAGTGTTTTATAAATAAGTGCTTTTTAAAATAAATACTTTATGATTGTCAAAATGTAATAAGCTTAATCATCTACAAATGAGGCTCCCTGTTGAACATAACTAAAATCTTATGAAGAATAATATCCAGGTTGTAGAAATAATGTAGGGCATAAGGCACTTGCCTGGCATGAGGGATCTCTGGCACCATAGATGGTCCCCTGAATACCACCAGGAGTGATCCCTGAGCGCAGAATAGCTCCAGGTGTAACCACTCAGAATTAACCACCAGGTGTATCCTAAAAGCCACGATAAAAAAATAAAGTGAAAATGAAAATCCTTAGAAGTGCATGTCATTGTTGTTTTGATTTGCATCTCCCTGATGACTAGTGATGTGGAGCATTTTTTCATGTGCCTTTTGGCCATTTGTATTTCTTTTTTTGAGGAAACTTCTGTTCATTTCTTCTCCGATTTTTTTTTAAGAAATATTTTATTGAACCACTGTGAAAAAAAGAAAAAAAAATACAAAGCTTTCAGGTTTAAGTCACAGTCAAATACTGATTAATCCACCATCCCTTCACCAGTGCACCCGTTCCACCACCAAGAAACCCAATACA
The DNA here is from genome assembly GCF_027595985.1 of Sorex araneus. Taxonomy (NCBI): domain Eukaryota; kingdom Metazoa; phylum Chordata; class Mammalia; order Eulipotyphla; family Soricidae; genus Sorex; species Sorex araneus. The sequence goes on along the minus strand of NC_073302.1, from coordinate 361,949,561 downwards.
CCCCCCTCCCACCCCACCCCCATCTAAGTAGCTAATGATATTCCCATTATTCTCTATATATATTGAGTACATTCCATATTTCCATACAGAACTCACTATTATTGATTGGAAATTTTCCCCAACAATCAGGCCTGCTGAATAGGCATCATCTAATAATTTCTCTTCATTGCTAAGAGTGAAGACTTTAAGTCCGCGCGGCCTAATATTTTAGCTCAGTTCACAGTCAAAATGGATGGCTGGAAGAATCCGCTCTGGTGCCAAAATGGGTTAGGAGACCTCAGGATCACAGTCAATAGGCGCAGAAGGTCTGTTTCTCGTGCCGCGGCTCCCGGTTCATCTCTGGGCGGAAGGCGTGCCGGGAACGCCCCTCTTCTCCGATTTTTTGATGGGGTTGGAGGTTTTTCTCTTATACAATTCTACAAGTGTCTTGTATATCCTGGATATTAATCCCTTATCAGATGGGTATCGGGAAATATTCTTTCCCATTCTGTGGGCTCTTTCTACATTTTGATCACTGTTTCTTTTGAAGTGCAGAAGCTTCTTAGTTTGATGTAGTCCCATTTGTTTGTTTGCTTCCACTTGCATGGTCAGTGCCATTTCGTCTTTTAAAGATGCTTTTAGCTTCAATGCCATGAAGAGTTCTTACACCACAGAGACTGGCACACATTCAAAAGAACAGAAGCAACCAGTGCTGGCGTGGATATGGGGAAAAAGAGACGCTCCTTCACTGTTGGTGGGAATGCCAACTGGTCCAGCCTTTCTGAAAAACAATATGGACAATCCTTCAAAAACTAGAAATTGAGCTTCCATATGACCCCACAGTACCACTTCTGGGAAGATGTCCCAAGGATGCAAAAGAGCACAGTAGAAATGGCATCTGTACCTATATATCCATCGCAGCACTGTTCACAATACCCAAAATATGGAAACAACCTGAGTGCCCTAAAACAGATGACTTGTTAAAGAAACCTTGGTACATCTACACAATGGAATACTATGCAGCTGTTAGGAGAGATGAAGTCATGAAATTTGCTTATAAATGGATAGACATGGAGAGTATCATGTTAAGTGAAATGAGTCAGAAAGAGAGGGACAGACATAGAAGGACTGCACTCATTTGTGGAGTATAAAATGACATCACATGAGGCTGACACCCAAGGATAGTAGAGACAAGGGCCAGGAATATTGCCCCATAGCTGGAAGCCTGCTTCATGAGCAGAAGGAAGAAGGCAGATGGAATAGAGAAGGGATCACTAAGGAAATGATGGCTGGAGGAACCAGTTGGGATTGGAGATGCATGCCGAAAGTAGATAATGGACCAAACATGATAACCTCTCAGTGTCTGTGTTGCAAGCTATAATGCCCAAAAGTAGAGAGAGAATATGGGGAATATTGTCTGCCATGGAGGCAGGGGGAGGGTGGGAAAGGGGGGGGTACACCCGGGATATAGGTGGTGGGGAATGTGCACTGGTGGAGGGATGGGTGTTCAATCATTGTGAGATTGTAACTGAAACATGAAAGCTTGTAACTATCTCACGGTGATTCAATAAAATTTAAAAAAAATAAAATAAAATAAAAAAGAAGTACATGTCAGTCACCCACAAAGGTTGATATCAAAATCTGTGGACTTGCATTTGTTTCTATCACTCCAAGGCCATTTTATCACTCTTATGGCCCAAGGGAGCAGGTGGCCTGCACATGAAGTCTATAAGACCTCTTGCTACCTCGCTATCTGTTCCCTACTTACCCAGCCATCCCACAGTCAGCTTCTCCCACGCGTTCAAAGTCACTGTGTCCTGACCACGCATCTCAGATTAGATCTCTGTCCAGTGTCGCTGAGGAGCAGCCAGAACAATGTTAGAGCATAAGAGTTACAAAGTTTTGGTTCATATTGCCAAATGCACTTTGCAGTGAATGCCCTTTGTAGCAATTCTGGAAAATATTAAAATTCATAAAAGCAGCATTACCAATAATTTCTTGTCCTCAAATAAAGATCCGTGAGTTTTATTTCTTTAAAATGTTTTTTCATTTAGTCACCATGAATTACAAAGTTGCTCCTGATTAGATTTCAAATGTATATCATAGCAGCACCAACCCCTTCCCCAGTGTCCTTTCCCTCACCCCCAGATTGCCTCCCACCCACAAGTCTGCCTCTATGAGAGATTCTTTTTTTAGTAATGTGTGGCATTGCAGTATACAGTACTTTCTGATAGGGTTTCATGCATAACACTTTACTACTTCACAGTTAAAAACTTCCCTCCACCTTTCAAGTCTTTTCTCAATATTTAATGAGACAAAACTTGCACAAAACTTTATACAATTTTATATTTTGTTTTTATTTACCATATAATAACTGCATTCATCATTAAAAATTAAAATACAATTTTTGGTGATCTTAAGTTTTGTAATGCCCTCTGTATGAAATTTACTAAATATGAAATAGCTTCATTATTTTCCTGGTTTTGTGTTATAAGTAAACTGAAGAAAATGGGCAGGTTACATGTACTAACAGTTCATAATTTGAAATACAGGCACCAGATAATTCCGTCATCGGCCACCATCCAGATCACATGTCCTTCTCTCCTGGAAGGGAGCATAACATGACACTAGCCATAACCCTGCGCCAGGCTGTTTCACTCAAGGTGCCCTGGAGGGGGACAGGTGAGAGCCCTCTCTGCCCCAAGGGACCCAGCCCCATCAGCCGAAAACCTGCAGAACTCAACTGCCGCCATGCTCATGACAACTCTCCCCACACTCGGACCACACAGCCTAGCCATACTCCAAGAGTACCACACCACACTTGACAGGGTTCAAAGTAGGAGGCAACCAATCTTAGAGGGAAATACTTTTTTAAAGACATATATATGTATATATACACATATATATACATATATATACATATATATATATATAAAACAGCACTCAAGGCTCAATCTTTAACAACATGTTAGTGATCTCTTATAGAAGGGCTTAATGGCCCTGGGTGAAATACAACAATCTTCACACTCTTTCCTCTAAGGATACTTTTTTGTAGCATTGTCAGTGGTTCTTCATAGAAAATAATACAAAATATATTGTTTCAGTTCTGCTTTGGGGCAGGGATTTGGGTTTAGGATGGAAACATCCAACATATGGTGGTGAGAAGGTATAATGGTGGTGGGATTGGTGTTTGAGTGTTAAATGTAATCAAATATTGTGGACTTCTTTATAAAATAAAAAAATTTTAATTTAAAATACAGATGGCCAAAAAACATAAAATACATTTAAATGTATTAAAGGACTGTAAATTAATAATAATAGGACTTAATTTTCAATATAAATTGAAAAACATTAAAAGTACTTAAGAAAATGGGCAGGTTACATGTACTAACAGTTCATAATTTGAAATACAGGCACCAGATAATTCCGTCATCGGCCACCATCCAGATCACATATCCTTCTCTCCTGGAAGGGAGCATAACATGACACTAGCCATAACCCTGCGCCAGGCTGTTTCACTCGAGGTGCCCTGGAGGGGGACAGGTGAGAGCCCTCTCTGCCCCAAGGGACTCATCATGTTGGCAAGGACATAGAAAAAAAAAAGTTTTCAAAACCTAGACTTAGGTCACCCTTGACCCCAGTGTTTAGAGAGAACAACAGAGAAGGAAAGAAATCAGGGGTGGGGGGGCAGGGAAGGATGAAGAAGAGAGCTTGACTACCGAGAGTATCCCGCCCGCATGGCAGAGCCTGGCAAGCTATCCCTGGCATATTCGACATGCCAAAAACAGTAACAACAAGTCTCACAATGGAGATATTACTGGTGCCTGCTCGAGCAAATCGATGAATGATGGGAGGACAGAGCTACGGTGCTTTTAAAAAGGAGTCTTTTTTTTTTTTAAAAAAAAGAAGTTTGGGAGAAAAAAACTAAATATAAGTAATTAATATACCATCTTCATTGCTTTATGGCAATTGCACTGTGACTCATAATAGAGAATATTGGAAACAACCGAGATATCCATTAATAAGAGATTAATTAGGAAAATACAGTAAATTAATTATGGAGACATTATTTTTAGGATGACATATTTAATGTGTGCTGACATGGAAAATTTCCAGAGTGTGTTGAAATATTTTAAGGGCAAAATTGAAAAGATAATGCAAAAATACTTTGTACTTACAAAAACATACTTTAGTTTGTGTGTGGGCTGGTTACTGGAAATGAGAGCTTTAGCCGAGTTGGCTGATTATGCAGAGCATTACATCCCTGCATGCAGGGAGCTGTATTTTCACATTCTATGCTGGCAATTGCTTTCCCCATCCTTAAATTCCTTGAGGTAATTGCATGATCCCAGCTACAGTTCATGTCACTGTAACCCCATTCTTCCAGGCTTTGATGGCATTTATGATGCCCTTCATAATGTCAGAGAGTTTTCACAATCACTAATTGCCTGTTAATCTTTATCCTCTGTTCCCTTGATTGTTCTCAAAGTACTTTGATGGTTCACAGCACTTTCATTTTAACTTCTTGCCTGATTTTGTCTATTACTTTGGGGCACATGTAGCATCATTAAACACACGTAAATATTCAAGTATTTAAGTATTGAAGCACCAGTTAACCCTTTGACCAGTCAATAGTATGTAAACTATCTTCATAATTCAAAATAAATGGCAGAAAAGAAAACCACAGAAGAACACATAGAATGTCTTGCATAACAATCGTGATAGTCTGGGCTCTCATTGGCTAAGAACCATAGCAGTACAGAGTGCAAACTCTCATTGGTCACGAGTGTTGCAGCAAATCTTCTCTGCCCAGGAGTGTAATATAGTAGAGAAAATGCATGAAGCTAAATCTGTATTCTATGCTAAATTTTAGTATATTTTTGGATAATATTCAGAGACAAATTATAATTTTTCAAAGCACATTATTAAGGTAGACTAAATGAGCTATTTCTATCTAAAACAGTCTTTGTAAAAAAGGAAAATATATTATATTAATAGTGTAAGTATATGCAAAGAAGTGTATTTAGAAAAGCACAAACCAACTAGTATCTATATAACAAACTGACCTATATCAGAAATATAGAACTATTCACCTTTTTCTTTACTATTTTAAAGCTTTACACAGAACACAATTGCTTTCAAAAAAATAAAAACAACAACAATGTGATTTCTTAAATCATTTCTGTAGAGTTTTCTATAAATATTTGTCTTTCTGATAATTTCCTCCTGAAAGACTTCTAGCGTTACTGAAAAATTTGGTTTATTGCCAGTTGTACAAAAATCAAAACATTGAAAATAAGGAGGAGCTTTCACCAAAAAAACAAAACAAAACTTATTTCAGGGGACACCAACTTTATGTCATGAGAATGACAGAGTCTTTATCCAAAAAATCAAAACACACACACACACACACACACACACACACACACACACACACACACACACACACACACCTGTCTTCCTGAGTGTAAGGCAAAGGAGTTTTAAGAGGATGAAGCTGGAGTAAAAGGTTCAGGTTCCTTATAAAATTAGTTTGACATCAACTTGATGAACTGGTTCTGGTTACCTTGATTCACTTGCTTACAGTTAGATACCTGATGTTGCCAGCTGCCAATTCCGGGAACAAAGTCTAGAAAGAGAATGTACCCCAGACCACCTGGCGCCGGTAACTTGATAGAGCTCCTGTTGTGTTCAGTGGAAGGTTAACCAGGTTCAACCAGAAGAATATGGCTAATTATCATTGAAATGAGGATGATGACAAGATGGTTGGTGCTATATTCAAGATCTATGGGTAATCTGAGGGAATTTCTGATTCTTACTATCCCCTTAACACTAGAAATACAATATTTTTAATACCTGCTTTATTTTTAATTCATTATTTCTATTTACTATAGTTTAGGTAGTTGAGAGTTTGTCAGATTTTTGGTACTAATATGAAAAATTTCTACATTCCACCACCACCAATGTGCCCACGACCCTTCACCACTATCCCTGCATCTCTTCTAATCTGTGCTTCTCTCTTTGCCTCCCCTCACTATCTGGTAATTGAATTTGTATTCCATTGTTTGTCATATTTCCAGACTAACTATCCTCTTGTTTTGACTTTCTATGTTCCAGAGATGAGTGTCCAGTGTTTCTGATTTATTTCACTTAACATGATACCCTCCGATTCCATCCACTTACAGCAAACTGCATGACTTTATGTCATTTTACAGCTGCATAGTATTACATTGTATACATACACCAAAAATTCTTGATCCATTCATTCACAGTTGAACATTGGATTGTTTTCATACCCTGGCTATTGTACTAAGTGCTGCAATGAACATAAGGGTGAATTAATGTTTTTGTGTGGGGTGTAAATGCTAAGAAGAGGTATCACTGGGTGGCATGGGAGTTCTAGTCTTACTTTTTTAAAAAAGATACCATATGCTTTCCATAGAAATTGAACCAAATGACATTCCCACCAACACTGAATGAGGGTTCCTTTTTTTTTTTTGCTTTTTGGGTCACACCTGGCAATGCACAGGGGTTGCTCCTGGCTCTTGCACTCAGGAATTACCCCTGGCGGGGTTCAGGAGACCATATGGGATGCTGGGAATCAAACCCGGGTTGGCTGCGTGCAAGGCAAATAACCCTGCCCACTATGCTATCTCTCCAGCCCCATGAGGGTTCCTTTTAACTACATCTCTTCTAACACTGGTTATTTCCAGTCTTTTTCATATATGTCATTTCTCACTGGTGTAAGATATCTCATTTTTGTTTTGATTTGCTTTTCCCTAATAAAAAGTGACAAAGAGCATGTTCTCATATGCCTACTACCTGTTTTCACATCTTCCTTAAAAAGTGCATGTTTATACTCTTTCCCCATTTTTGAATGAGGTTATTGGAATATTTTTTGTGGAACTTTGTGAGTGCTTTATAAATACTAGATATAATAGCCCTTTACATGATAAATTGTGCACAAATTTTTCCACTAATTAGGGTGTCTTTTAATTTTAATTCAATTTTTGTCATTTAAAAATTTTGATGAGCCCTATTTATTTTTGGATTTTGTAGTCTTTGCCTTCAGCATTAAACCATTGAAGACAACTCAGTGATTTGATTTCCCTGGTGATAAAATAATACGAACATTCTTCAATAAATTAGAAATTGAGCTTCTATTTGACCCAGCAATTGCACATCTTGGACTATATCCCAAGAACCCAAAAGTACATGGAGAAAATACATTTGTATGCCTTTGTTCATTGCAGCACTATACACAATAGCCAAAATCTGAAGAGTTATTTATTGGAGAGTTCTGCCTATGTTCAAGGAGTACAGTATTAAAGGCAAAATGTGTGCAATTGTGTAAGTCTCCTCATACATCCAGTTGTGCTGCTCTTTATTAATATACCTGAGAAATATTTATGTGATTCTTATGTACCTGCAGTCTGGCTAGAGCTAGGGTTACCGCAGTAAGCAATCTAGACTTGATCTCTAACTTTCTCAGTCTTAGAGCCCCCTCTGTGCTTTCTCCATGTCACCAAGCACTATTCCAGCTGCGTTATAATACAATTCTACTCAAATCATACACAATTTTATGTAAAGATATCATCAATAGCATAAGTTAAGGATTTAGTTCCATATTACTGCCGCAACTTTAGACAAAATAGCAAATCCAGTTTATTATCTGTGCTGCCAGATAATTATTATCTCTGCTACTGGCTATGAATAGGATATTCCAACATCACTTTACTTCTGTTCAATTTATTTGCTAGAGTCCTTCATAGAAAAAACTCAGAAAAATATTTTACTTACATTACTAATGACTATGACTAAGGAAATCAGGTAGAAGAGATGTGTGGGAATGGTTGTGGATTCCCCCACCCTATGAGTTAACCACTTTTCCTGAGTCGCAACATGATCACCAACCTGGAAACTTTATCTTTTTATGGACACATCGTTGCATTCACATGACCGATTAGATCATTGGTCATTGGTAATTAAACTTAACTTCCAGTCCCTCTCCTGATTCCAGAAGTGGGAATGACTATAAAATTTCCAACCCTTTAGGTAGGTGGTTGATTCAGAAGGTAAGAATATCTTGCCTTAGGCTACCTAGAGGCTTCCTAATGTCAGCTAGCGCATTGGCACAACAAAAGAAGCTTTTCTTGCTTTATCACTTAGGCATATATAAAGACACCTTTTTTACTTTAAAAAATCACTTAGGAATTCTATGTCAACAGATTGCTAAAATGACTATTAAAAGTTGAATTTCTTAGTATAAATTATAAAGTATTAATCAAATAGATATTTTAAAATAGTGGTAAATGCTCTAAAGAAAGTAATCGACTCTATAAAGTCCCAATAGTGAAAGGAAGGGGAAGTAGAGAGTTTCCAAAAAGACTGAAGCTCCTTGGTGTCCCTGAGTATAGAAGGTGGAATAACCAGAGTCAGAAAAGGAACTCTCGGGGTTGGAATGTAAGGAAAATAGGTAAAGTGTGACACAACCAGGCCCAGAGTACATTTATACTGAGATGCAAATCTTTAAAAGGTCAATATCAAGAACACTATATCAGTTATAAAATTTAAAATTCAAGAATTTGAATTAAATGTTATGGTTTAAACTACTAGGATTTTAAAATAACATATTAAGAAAAAATCAAGTGGTAGTTTGTATAATGAAATGACTATCAAAAGCAAAAAAAAAGCATCTGAGTGCTGTGACCTAACCAAGTGACACACAATAATAATTCCTTTTTTGGTTTCTTTTGGTTTTTGGTTCAGAGCCATATCCAGAAGAGCGCAGGGATTACTCCTGGCTCTGTGCTCAGGGGATTGAACCCTGCATACAAGAAAAATGCTTTATCCTTTCCACTATCTCTTTGGCCCTGATAATTCTTATATCCAAAATACTTTTGTTACTCTTGTATTTAAAACATCTTGCCATTATGGATTTGAATTTTTTTCAAAAGAAGTTCTTTTTATCTATGTTAAGTGAAGAATTTTTCACATCACTAGAGTGTTGTTCAGGATAACCATCTGGCTGAGTTAACATTCTTATTTCCATGATATTTCTCACTTAAAAACACCTGTCAGTCCTAATTTAGATTTGTCCACACAAAACTTTATATTTATTACTTTAATTTTTTTTCATTTTCTCTTTCTTCATAGAAAACATCTACGAGTTTGATCCCCAGCACCCCATATGATCCCTAGAGCCAACTAAGAGTGATCCCCGAGCACAGAGCCTGGGGTGAGCCCTGAGCATAGCCCGAAACAAACAAACAAAAAAATGAACAAAAATATCTTTAGAAAACATCTAAAGTTTCCTTGTTCCATTATTGGTTTGATTTTATATCTTTTAATTCTCTTCATTGTTATTGTAAAGGGAGTTTTTATTCTTCTAATGGAGAATTTGTTTAAATATAACCCTTTGGGAGAAGGCAAAATTGGCTTCCTTTATTGGTTTGATTTTTCACCTTTTAATTCTCTTTATTGTTAGATTAAAGAACAACTCTTTATTGTTCCTTTTATTGGAGGATTTGTTTCAGTATAACTCTCTGGGGAGAGTAGAGTGGGGTCACTCTGACAGTGTTTGGGGCTAACCCTGGTCTGCCCTCAGATTTCTCTCCCAGCTGTGCTTAAGGGGCCATCTGGAGCTAGAGATAAACCCCAGGCCTCCTGTATGCAAACCCAGTGCTCAGCTCTTTGAGATATGTTTGGCCCTATATATAATCCTTTTTTAAAAAATATCTTAACTAATTGAACCTCCTATCTTTTATTTTCCTATCGTCTTTTATCTTGCCCCATTGAGTTAGCATATCTCTCCACACCTTTTCCATAAATTATTTGTTTAAATTTTATGGTTTTACTTCTGGGAATATATCCCGAGGATGAACAAAAGCACAGTAGAAATGACATCTGTACCTATATATTCATCGCAGCACTGTTCACAATACCCAAAATATGGAAACAACCCGAGTGCCCTAAAACAGATGACTGGTTAAAGAAACTTTGGTACATCTACACAATGGAATACTACACAGCTGCTAGGAGAGATGAAGTCATTAAATTTGCCTATAAATGGATAGACATGGAGAGTATCATGCTAAGTGAAATGAGCCAGAAAGAAAGGACAGACATAAAAGGACTGCACTCATTTGTGGAGTATAAAATAACATCACATGAGGCTGACACCCAAGGATAGTAGAGACAAGGGCCAGGAGGATTGCCCCATAGCTGAAAGACTGCTTCATGAGCAGAAGGGAGAAGGCAGATGGAATAGAGAAGGGATCACTAAGAAAATGATGGTTGGAGGAACCAGTTGGGATGGGAGATGCATGCCGAAAGTAGATAATGGACCAAACATGATGACCTCTCAGTGACTGTGTTGCAAGCCATAATGCCCAAAAGTAGAAAGAGAGTATGGGGAATATTGTCTGCCATGGAGGCAGGGGGAAGGTGGGAAAAGGGGGTATACCTGGGATATTGGTGGTGGGGAATATGCACTGGTGGAGGTATGGGTGTTCAATCATTGTGAGATTGTAACTGAAACATGAAAGCTTGCAACTATCTCATGGTGATTCAATAAAGTTAAAAAATAAAGGTAAAAATAATTTTGGTTTTAGCTTTTTATTTACAGATAAATGCATTTATCTATTTCTGTATCAATATGAATTTATAAAATCATATCTAATACAATGTGTATAATATATTGTTTTCCTAGATATTATTTTCAAAACCAAGCTGTTTCATAGATTTCTCAGAAACTTGTCCCTTTTTCCTTATGCATCAATGGGTTTTTGTGGGTCCATCTTTCATATTCTTGAGCTCATCTTTGAGCACTAATCAAGGTCATGAGTTTACCAAGGACTAAGAGATGAGATAAGACGAGCTCATGGCCTTGCTCAGCATCAGTGCGCATGCTGACTGATGTTCAGAATACCTGCCCAATTTCTCACACCTCATATATCTTAATCTTACTTAGCTTTGTTGGACCTCTAGGAGCTTGCCTTGTCCTGACTCTTACTGGTCCTCTCTAAAGTAATTTATATTAGTTTCTATATCATAAGTACTGCCTATGTCACAGAGAGACTGCTATGTCTGTTTCTCGCTGGTTTTCTGTTTTCTCATTAATTAGGCATCCACTCTGAAGTGATGTCCTATATCATTTTAGGCTGGTTGGTTTGCTGCTAGTTTATGTGACACAAATCCCAGGGCCTTAGAGTAATTGCATGACTTGAATCGTCTGAAAATGAGCAAACTAAGAAAGTTAGTCTGATGGTTTCTGTTTGGGGTTGTCTTGATTTTAAGGAATAACGCACCAGATTACATTAAACACATTTGAAATCAACAGTTCTTTGCTTCAGAAGATGATTATTTTCTGATTTTGTCTGCTGCCAGGCTAGTGTGTAGGAGCAACACAGCTACTGAACAAACAGTGCAACTACCCAACACTTATTTCTCCTTGCCATTTAGTTGCCCGCTATTTTCTATTGTATATCCTGTATTTCTGCTGAACTGTTTTCGAATTGTGTTTCTTTGTGGAGGAAAATCTCATTAAATGAGAAATTAAAAAAATTACCAGTATTTGAAATGACCTAAGATATGATGTGTGTAAGATTAAGTGAAGAAGAGGTAATACATGGAAAAAGCAAGAATGAACATAAGCATCTTTGGATGTGACCATTCAGGAATTAAAGAAAATCTTAGGCCCATATAAACATCAAGAGTCTCTATGCCTACTGCACAGGAGGGTTAAGATCTTAATTGATTTGTTTAGGTGAAGATTGTGGGAGATCTAAGTGTATATTTACATGCACCTATATTTTGGGTTTCGGATCCCACCAGATGGTACTCAGGGTTAAATCCTGGCTCTGTGCTCAGGGGACCTCATGGGGTGCTGGGAATTGGACCCAGGTCTGAAGAAAGCAAGGCAAGCACTCTACTTACTGTACTATCTCTGGCCCTAGGAAATATAAATACTTAGATCCAGTTCCATGATTTAAAACCCACTACTGCAGAAAGTCAGCTGATAAGAGAACACTACTGTTCTATCACTAGTTCTGTTACTGTACACATCTGCTGGGGACCGAAAGGAGATGTATATGGTGGGTTGTCAGTGCCTGGTGCTTTTCAGGGACTTCTTGAAACATACTGAGAACAACACAAAAAGTGGGAGAATCTGGGAGGACTCTGGGGAATGACAGTGAGGTGGGCAGGGCCAACAGTCTCTGCTGCAGCAGCAGGGAGGGAGCTGATGCCCAGGTCCTGGCCTCTTCACCACCCTCTTCGGCTTCCCTGGCAGACACCAAACTGACGTCCACATCACAGCCAGGACCCAGACTGACCTGGAACTAGAAAGTTGTAGAATCCCACTCACAACACTACTGTCTTGAGAACCAACTGTTGCTGCCCTCCCAACCCAGTTTACCCCACTTGGGTGTTGTCTCTTGACTTGGAGAAATAAATGAACGGTCATGTGTACTGGTCTTGCCATGCATTTTTCTCAAACCATTGGGCAAGAGCTCCTCACTGTGTGGACTCCCTGCTGTACTCCTCAGAGCTCTGATTGTCCATGGCAGTGGCCTGCTAGGAGCACTGAGAGGCCATCAGAGTGGTCTGGGCAGTGTAGTACTGGGATTCAAATCCAAGGTCTTATACATGCAAAGCACACACTCATGCCCTTTGAGCTCTCTTCCCAACCCTCAAGGCTCCCACTCAGTAAGCCTTTTCTATGTGTCAGATATGTGATAAATACATGATATACATTAAACCATTTAATACTCCATCAGATTTGTATTATTATTTCCAGCTACACTTCTTAAGGAAATAAAAGTTATGTGTTTAAGGTAAAGAAACTGGAAAGAGCAGTGTTAGAGTGGACTTTTCTAGTCATACCTCATGGCCCCTCCTGGTATATTAACGATGTGCCATAAACGATACCCTGTTTACATATGGGGGAAAATACATAGAGTGGACACCATTTCACCTCAGGATCCAGTAAGAATAGAATAAAGTGTTTTATTTTTGTGCTTTTGTTCTTTATTTTGCTTTTGGGCTACACCTGATGCTGTTCAGGGGTACTCCTTACTATGGGCTCGGGAATAACTCCTGGCAGTGTTCACAGGACCATATAGGTTGCTGTGCTGTGGATCAAATTCCAGTTGGCTGTGTGCAAGGCAATTATTCTACCCATTATAATATCTCTCTGGCCCCAAATGTAGTGTTTCTTAAGAATAAGATAAATTCCTGCAATACCACTTCTGGGAATATATCCCAAGGGTGCAAAAAACACAGTAGAAATGATATCTGCACTTCTATGTTCACTGAAGCAATGTTCACAATAGCCAGAATCTGAAAAAAAAATTGCCCGAGAACAGATGACTGGTTAAAGAAACTTTAGTACATCTTCACAGTGGAATACTATGCAGCTGTTAGCAAAGCTGAAGTCATGAAGTTTGCTTATAAATGGATGGTCATGGAGAGTATTATGCTAAGTGAAATGAGTCAGGAAGAGAGGGACAAACAAAGAATCGCTGCACTCATTTGTGGGATATAAAATAATATAATATAAGACTGACATGCAAGGACAGTAGACACAAGGGCCAGGAATATTGTTCCATAGTTGGTAGCCTGTCTCATGAGCTGGGGTAAAATGCAGCTGGAATAGAGAAGAGATCACTAAGTCAATGATGGTGGGAGGGATTGTTCAAGATGGGAAATAGTGCTGAAAGTAGATAAAGGACCAAATGTTATAGCCTCTCAGTATCTATATTGGAAATCATAATGCCCCAAAGTAGAGAGAGAGTATGGGGGAAATTGTCTGCCATGGAGGCAGAGGGAGGGCTGGAATGTGAGGTGGGGGGAGGATATTGGGGACATTGGTGGTGGAAAATGTACAGTGGTGGAGGGATGGGTGTTCAATCATTGTATGACTGAAATTCAAACATGAAAGCTTTGTAACTGTATCTCAAGGTGATTCAATCTTTTAAAAAAATAATAAGGCAAATTTGTCCTGCTTAGACTACTTTGCTTAGACTGCAGACCAACAGATCTAAGTAGCCCTCAATAAATTGGACTAATCCACAATGTATCTCCAGTGCTCAGTGATACACAGAATCCTTTGCTTTCCATTGATTCCCTTAGAGAATTGCACCCAACTGTTGGCTCATTCAGATAGCTGTTTAGATATAGAGTGTTGGGAGTCAATTTAGAACCACTCAGAACAATTTCATTTTGAGATGAGAAAACTGTAGCACTGTAGCACTGTCATCCTATTGTTCATGGATTTGCTTGAGCAGGCACCAGTAACATCTCTTTGTAGTTAGTGTTTTTGGCATATCGAATAGGCCACGGGTAGCTTTGCCAGGCTCTGCCGTGTGGGCAGGATACTCTTGGTAGCTTACCAAGCTCTCCAAGAGGGATCGAACTCGGGTTGGCCGTGTCCAAGGCAAATGTCCTACCCACTGTGCTATCGCTCCTGTCCATGAGAAAACTCAGGGGAAGAAATAGTAAGGAATATATGTAAGGCCCCAACATGGCTAGTGAATGAACTAAGATGAGAGTCCAGTCATTTGTACTCTCACTGTAATACCATGCCTCTGGTTATGAAAAGACAACTTCGTCCTACCTTGGACACTGTCATAAGATCTGCCTGTCAAATTTTTAAATGATTATTAATTAAATAATCATTAAATAAAAGATTAATTAAATAAAAGATTAATTAAATCTTTTCTGAAGGGAGTGAGAATCAACCTCTCTGTACCAGAGCTCCCTTCCAATATCACAAAAAAGTAGCTGTAGGGCTTGAGAGATAGTACAGAGGGTAAAGAGCTTTCCTTGCATACAGGTGACCTGAGTCCAATTCCCAGCGTCACGTACAAGCCCCTGAGAACAGTGTCACGAGATAGCCTTAAGCACTGGCAGCTGTGGCACACCCCACCCCCATCCTAAATAAATAAAAAATGAATTTTAAAAGAAAGTAGCTGTAAAGCAATATAATCTGGATACACACTTGAAAGGAGATCTGTGTTGCAGAGAAAATGGCTTACAAGGCTCTGAAAAGGAACACCACCTACAGCACACAAAGTGAGTCACGGGGTGTGGTACGGGAGCAGAAATAGCAAACTGATAACCACCCAGCAGGCACAAACAACACCAATACCTCAGACTCTCCTTTCTCTTCTCAGGGAGAAAACTCATTCAGAGGCACACAGTGTTACAAGGCTGGTGGTTCATCCTCTGCATCAAAGAAATTGAGGCTGTAAGAACTAAGTGCACAGTGGTTTACATCCCCTCTGCTCTTTCTTCCACTTTCTCACAAAGATTACCTGGGCCTGAGTCACTTAGATCATCTGAGAAATCACCTCCTTGCCAGGTCCTTGACTTCAGACAGAGATTCATCAGATTAATGCTGATCTCTTGGGGCAAGTCTGGTGGTCAATGTGTCCTCTAGATCTATCTCCTAGGGCAAAGTCCAAGTTCTTTAGCCACCAGCACCTGCATTACCCTGGGCTGGCTAATCTGTCGGATTCTTATCCATGAAATCATCTCAGTGTACCCCAAGAATGCAGGACACATTTCTATCTTGACTTTCATCCCTGAGATTCACATCTTCCTTCCCCTTCTCCAGATGCTGCTTTTCCCAAACCTTCAGACACTCCATGATTCTCCTTGAACATCCCGGTCCATCATATTGGAGAATTCTGGGGCTACTATCAATGGTGGAGATAAATAAGATGCACTGAGCATCTCTGCCAGGTGCTGTGTTAAATGCTCCTTGAGATCATTTCATTGAATCTACGTAAAAGAGGGAATTTCTTGGTGGGAACTCCAACTCCCTTAAGTGAAAAACTTAGAGAAGAATATGGCTGCCATGTGCCTATCAGTCCTTCTTTGGGTGTGCATCAGCTTCAAGAGTGTCTCCTTCTAAAGCATTAAGAAGAACAGCCAAAATTCAAGCTCTTAACTCTCAACACCCAGTTCAGGAGAAGGCAGTGGGGAACTCTGCCAAAATTCCCAGCCAAGGTCTCCTTCTGTTGGCACTACTATGAATAGACGATTTACCATCTGTTCTCTGAGTCAACTGTGACCAGAGGAATGAGGCTTGTGATTGACTTTGTCTACTTTCACATGTCCTGCCCTTACCACCCGCTCAAGCACATGGGACAAAGTGAGGAAGAAATGATTCTGGAAAAGGAAATAGAGTTGTTAAAATGCAATGAAACCACACATGTCATGTGGGAGTCCATGAAGCACTTTGACAGTGGAAGAATTTTGGCACACTAAAAATAAGATGGGGGGGCTGGAGTGATAGCACAGCGGGTAGGGCGTTTGCCTTGCACGCGGCCAACCCGGGTTCGAATCCCAGCATCCCATATGGTCCCCTGAGCACCGCCAGGGGTAATTCCTGAGTGCAGAGCCAGGAGTAACCCCTGTGCATCGCCAGGTGTGACCCAAAAAGCAAAAAAAATAAATAAATAAAATAAAAAATAAAAAAAATAATAAAATAAAAATAAAAATAAGATGGGTCCTGTGATTGTCTAGACAGCACAGAGAAGAGTTTGAGAAGTTACGGTGACAAATAACCATTTGGAGTTTGCACATCAGCAAGTATCTCCCAGTGTTGACTTCAGTTAAGCCAGAAAATAAAAAACATAAACTCAGTTTCCAAGTCCACTCACAAAACATTACATGAAGTCTAATGAGAGAGAGAAAAATTATTTAGAAAATCATTTGCACTCCTTAGTTTACACTATCACTAGCCACAATAGCCAAAAACCCATAAACAACCCAAGTGACAAAATCTAATGATTACATAAGGAAACTGTGGTACTTATATACAATGCAATACTTCTCAGCTTAAGAAAAAAATGAAATAATGACATTTTTCTGCCCTATGCATGGAGCTGGAGTGTCTTTGGCTGAGTGGGATTAGTCAGAGGGAGGGGGACATGGCCAGAACCATAGTACACAGAGTAAGGAGCTTGCCTTGCACATGGCAGACCCAGGTTCTATCCCCAGCATCCCATGTGATTCCCAGAGCACCAGCACTGTCAGGAGTGATTCCTGAGTGCAGAACCGTGAATAACCCCTGAGCACAGCTGGGAGTGGCACACAAACAAAGACAAATCAAAAAGAAGGAGAGGGATGGATACAGAGTGACCCCTCTCATATGCCAGGTGTGAAGAAACAGAGAGGAGGGGGATAGAAGATTCCCAAAGGCAACAAAACTGAGAACTTCTCTCCTTAGGAATTTTACTACTGGGTTGGGGAGGGTAGGTGAGGGATCCTAGGACAACAGTGGAGGGCCTCAGACACCTGGGTGGAGGGTGTGGTGCTGGAATAGTTTATGTATGAAATAATACTAATAATAGTTTGTAAAATACAGTGTCCAAAAATTAAAAAACAATTTAACATAAAACCAAATTCATTTAAAGGAAATGCTTCAAAGTTACAAGTTATTCTTTTCCTAAGAGCACTGATAAATAATGTAACATATTTTAATGTTTAATCAATAAAATTTAGTCAAAAGATTTTTTAAAGACGTTACAGTTAGTGTTAGAACTCCCACGAAACAGACTTAAAACATGTTCATTTTCCTTTGAGATTTCTTAGACTGACTATCTGAGTCGATTTTACTTTATTGAGTTCTAATCTACTCAGGTACTAGTTTGTGCAGAATATTTGTTTACATGTCGACCAAGATGACTTCCCATGAGGCACCTGTAAAGCACATTTGCATGTTATGGCTTTTGCTAAGCTTCCTTGCTATAGGTAGCAGTTCTTTCTTCTCTTTTTTAGGTCTGTTTAGCTTCCAACTAACACAACACCTTTGTAGTCCTCCTGTCAGTTTTTATCAAGCTCTACAGACACTCATCTCAACTGTACAAATTGCTATTCAGAATCAATATTAACTTAACCTCTACAAGAAAGCACACTAATTTGTGTGTTCATGGTCCAATATATTCACTAAAGGTCCTTTTGATATATTGGGCTAAGGCAAAATAACTTTTCATTATAATAATCATAACACAAATAGCCTGTGTCAGGCATTGGGCTAAGTCCTTTCTGTTATCTCCTCTATGATTTATGGGTGCTTGACAAAGCAAGCCCTTTATATGACTCCACCTGACAGATGAAAGGACCAAGGTCTGAAGAGATTAAGAGAACTGCTCAAGGAGATCAGGCGAAGACTTAAATCTAGACTCTTCGCCATCAGCTCCTAAACAAACCTAAATGCATAGAATATGCAAAATGACCACTAAGCAGGCCTTTGAAACCAAGAATATGCACTAAAATAATACTATTACCTTAACAGAAAGGGTAATAATGGAGGAAAGTGTTGGAGAGATAGTACAAGCAGTAAGGTTCTAGACTTGCATGTGGCCAACCCGGGTTCAATATCTGGCACTGCACATGGCCCTGTGAACACCACCAGTGGTGGTCCCTGACTAGGAGTGAGCCCTGAGCACTGCCATAAAGTACTTTGATTATTCATATACTTGTATAGTAAGTCAGGTTTCTCCCTGATGTCAGGAAAAATATACCTCATGCTCTTGGGTGGAGTTAATTACAAAAATATGATTATAGGATTGTAAAAGCATTACATTATCAAAGTTGCACATTCACAGATGGGCTCCTTTAAGTTTTTTCCTCTCTGGACCAGGCAGTAAATGTTTAGCCTCTCCTCTCCAATCTCACCCATAGAACAGAGGAGGCAAAATCTTCCAACTATGTCATCAGAGGCAGAAATTATTTCTATCTTGCCTTAAAGAGTTGCTGCTCATCTTCCTGTACCCACATGCATTCCCAGATTCTGACAAAGTGAATGAGGTGTTTTTAAAGAAGACCAGACTCTCTATCACAGCAGTCATGATTTCCATGTTTTTGACAAACAAGGCAGCATTAGAAAGAATCCAAGGGGCCATTTGGGAGATCATCGAGTTTTTCGCCTTTGTTTTAGCTTGCTTTGCAATTCCTATCCCCAATCTCAGACAGTTCATTCTCTGAAAGAACTCACCTTAAGCCTGAAAACTGCTCAGTCATAATTGTCAAAGGCTAATTGGTAGAGCTAGTTGGTTAGTTGGTAGAGTGTAGACCTTGCACATGTGAGGCCCTGGTTTGATCCCTGGTACCACTTCTCCCACACCTGCCCCAAGCACTCCCATATGTGGATACACAACTAAAAACAACCAGGAATTATCTATGCATACCTTCCTTCATCATGCAAAACTTTCCATAGTCCCATGCTATATTTTCATATACCTTACCCCTAACTCTGCAATGGAAAGAGAAGAAAATGTCTTTGACCATTAACCAGTTTGCTAATTGGGTTCACCCAATTTTTGCCAGGGTTTGCTTAGCTCTGATATTCAAAGGCTGAAGAACTGGATATATTAGCCTGCCCTCCAGCGAGACACAGCTCAAAAAGCCTCCTGGTTGCAAAGATACGGAGACATCTCTTTGAGGCCCACAGCTGTGAAACAAAAGAGAAGCATTTGCCTTTTTAGTCAAATATTAACTCACGTCCTCTTTCCTTCTCCCAGGCTCTCTTATTTAACCGTCTGCTCATCACTCGCCCTCCTTCAAAGACCTTTTATTAGGCTTTTCTTTCATGCTTTTTGTCTCTCTGAACTCTCCTTTCTGCCTCTGCTTCCATGAGCTAGATTCTGTACTATTTATCCTACAGGACTAGATGAAGCATACGTCTTGCTAATAGAGTAATGCCAAACCAAATAATTCACCCTTCAATGATGGGACTTCAGCCAAAAAAGAGGAATCCAGGTAAGATGACACACGCTTAGGTAAACATTGAGGAAATGGACTGGTAGACAGAGGTAGAGGGTTGATGTTCCAAATTAGTGCCACCTAGTGGCTTACACAAGTAAAGTCTGCAGCCCAGGTTCATTCAAGTGCAGAAAGGGGACGGGAAGCATGTTCATTGCTTAGTGGGGTGCAGTGGGCCTGAGCCCAGCAAGATGCTGTTTGCCATGGTCTGGTTTTAACGCTCTCAACATCCCTGAGGTGTGGGTGTTATGGCCTCCAGGAGTGAGACGTCCAGGAGTAAAGGACCATGTCAGAGTGGAATTCTCATCCTCACCAGTCTACTATAGTTCACAGGATTTGGATCCCAGAACTTAGTAGAGGTAATGCTTACTTTTAATTTCCAATATGTTCTTAAATGTCTAGAACAAGTTAAGAGGAAGGTTTCAAAGGTTATATTTTTTTGTTTTGTTTTTACTTTTCTTAAGTACAAAATTAGGACAGAGTGATGGTACAGATAGTAGGGCACTTGCCTTGCACGAAGAAGACTTGGTTCAGTCCCTGGCACCCCATATGATACCCTGTCCCTCCCCCCATACAAATCCCCCCTCACCAAGAGTGATCCCTGAGTACTGAGCCAGGAACAAACCCTGAACATTCTGGGTGTAGCCCAAAGATTTTAAAAAATTATTTACTAATAATAGAGATAAGATTGGGGAAAAAAGTGAGATAAATTCTCACAAATTAATTGGAAGGAAACTCATTGTTCTAATACAACAAAGCAAACAGTTATTCAAATATACACAATGTTATCTCTCATAGAAATGACGTCTTACAAACCCAGATCTCTCGTTAAGTCAGTCAAGTTTGCGCAAAGCCTTACAAAGCCCTTCAGAGCCTGGCCTCTATGCACATCCTCAGGATAAGCCACTCTGGCAGTGGTCTCTTCACATCTCCTTGAAAAATACTATTTCTTCTCACCTTAGGATTTTGTAAATGGTGCTCTTGATGCTTCAAGTGCTTTCTCCATCATTTTTTTTTCTGCCTAAGTCCACTCTATTCTTCGGGCCTCAGCTGAAATAGTCTCCCCTCTGTAGGGAACCTTGGAGACTCCTAATGAGGTTTGGGCCTCCTCCTAAGTCTCTGACAGTTCATCCACACTATCATGTAACTCTGGATATTTTCCTTTTGTAACATTTAATTGAAACATTTAATGCAATTATAATAATGTAATATTACTCTCTCCCACAGATAGAAAGTTCCATAAGGAAAGAATGCTCTCTCATGCTAAATAAACACCATATTAGCAAGTACTCCACATAGTATTTGCTATGAGGTAGTCTTTTATCCCACAAACTGATATTAGTACTTCTCAAAGGAGGAAGTAAAGAGTCTTTTCAAGATTGTGACTTGGTGGTAGGGACAGTGACTGACTATCCAGAGAGATGAAAGAGATTAGGGCCGGCTGAGTGGAGAAGCAAGATGGAGCCCTGAGAATCTGGAAGATGAGCCTGTCCCACTGTGCTCCACCCACACTCCCTCTCTGGCCCAACAAGGCCCCCTGAATGCCCTCATCTCTTGAAAGGATGAGTTAAACCTCCAAGCCCATAACCAAGGCCAAAAGAATTTTGTGGAATGTGAATGTGCCCATAAAACAGACCACAACTCAACAAGATTGGACTTCAACATGCAGACTGTATTCACATAGTCTACATAGTCTTTAACTTAGGAAGCTTAAAATACACAAACTTCATACTGTTGTTATTGTCTCTATCCAAGTCCTGTGAAGCTGCCAATACAGGGAAAGGCAAGAAACGCACTTAGACGCTGGTTCTCCTCTCTGCGATGAGCCGAGATCCCAAGGGAGACCATTTTCTCTCCTGATAGAACAACACTCTTTTAAAAAATTTTTTGCAGTTCTATTCCTTTCCTTGGTTCGCCCAATCTACAAGCCTTCATTAGGTACATTTTCTCATTGTTCAAATCCTAACCCTTATTTCTGTGGAGGCAAAAAAAAAAGTAGTGTTCCCCCCAAAAAGTAGTGCAAAGTGTTCTGACTTGGAAACCAGTCCCGTGACTTCTTCTTGACCAAAGGTTGCTCACTAAGTAATTTCACCCCTTCTGAAGATTTGGAATAAACTGACCTGGCAACTTCTCAAAAGAGAGGCACATCAAATTTGTGATTTTAGTGGTAGAGAGAGTGGCTGAACTCAGACAAGTCTTCAAGGTGCACCAAGGAGGCGTCCCTGTTGGTCCCCTCCCTCCACACGCCCCCTTTCCTCGATCTCAAAAGCATGACAGTGAGTACTAAAACACATAATAGATACAGGACTTTCTATCCCCGTTGCTGACACTGATCGTTAATAAGATCCACTTCTGTTTCTAATAAAGAGTGTATCGTAGATCACCCTTCAGTGTTCAGGTTGGAAGAGTCTTGGTTTACATTTCTGTTCTCAGAATTGTGCCAAGTTGGAATTCTCACCAACCAAGAATAAACCATCTCCACCACTGTGTTCTTTGTGATTACAATTAAATTTAAATAAATACCAACATTTACATCAAAAGAGCCAACCTCAAAAAAAGAAAAAGATTGGAAGTTTTTCATGAAATATCATTGGAGGTTATTAATTTTAAATTCTAATTTTAAACAGCAGGATTCTCAAATCCTGACAAACAAAACTAGGGGCCATACCAGAAGACCCTCTGAGGGTGAGCGCGAGGAACCAATGCTGCCTCCAGGAGGAAAACAAACTGTTGGGCCATCACGAAGGTGATGTGTTCCTGCTCCTCCCAGCAGCGCCGGCCGAGGCTCAGGATGAGCTTTCATAGCTGGCATCTGCCTCGATACTGGGGAGCCTGGAACAACTCTTCGGACTCCCCCAAAACAGAATTTCAGAGAGAGAGGAAGGAGGATTAACGGGAAGTGAGAGAGATGGGTGAATAAAGAGGGGAACTGGGGTTGTGGTGGAGAAAGAACGGAGTGAGAAATAGGAGAGGAGAAAAGGAGGTGAGAAAAAGAAAGGGAGGAGGGTGAGAGATCCCAGGGCAGAAGACAAGGAGAGGACTGGAAAGACCAGAAGGTTCCTGCTGGCCATCATTCCTGGCCCACCTGGGAGAGCTCCCAGGTCCTGTGTGTAGAAGTTTTTGCAGCCAGCCCCATGCCCTAGTTGCATACTAATGAGGGTTGCCTGGGGTGTGTGGGCAGACAGCTGAGCTGATCTTGGGTTTCCTGGCCAGGCTGGAGGGGCAATAGGAGGGGGCCTCCCCAAGGCACCTGCTGTCCAGTGTCCCTCATGGATGCCAGAGGTGCAGTCCCTGGGAAGGCAGAGAGAAGTGCTCCCACCTCCCTCCACAACCCCAGCGGGGACATGGGGTTCCCGCTAAACTAAACGCCGTGAGAACTGCAGTGGGAGTGCTGTGTGTCTGCCCCTGGGGAGAAGGGGGAGCCGGAGCCCCTCCGTGACAAGTCTGGCCAGAGTCTGGCTGCAGTGCAGTCAGGCATGAGGGCTCCCGTGTGTGTGTGTGTGTGTGTGTGTGTGTGTGTGTGTGTGTGTGTGTGTGTGTGTGTGTGTGTAAGTAAGGCCTTTTCTTTCTTGTCTTCCTTCTCATGCCTCCTCCCCCACAGCAATTGCCAGAAAAGGTTGTTTCAAGCCTTTTCAAAGTTTCTAGAAACTCCAATTTCACTGTGAACCAGAGAAAGCAAAAGATAGTGCAAAAGGGATCGAGGTCAAGGAGCTTTACAGGGCCAGAGACTCGGGGGAATCGCCCGCAAGTACTGACTTTCGCCACAGAGAAACAAGATGAACAGTGGATGGGAGAGGATCACTTTCCCCCCACTTACCTCTCCTTTGGGAGTTAAAGGAACTGAAAGAAACCTCAGCAATCATCTATTTGAATCTTTCATGCAATGGCAGGGGATTCACAATGAGACCACACGGGAGGCCCCTGGTCCCAGGCTGGGCAGCTTGTCACCCAGGCTGGTCAGGTGACTGGGACACTGGGTGAGTGGCACCAACCAGAAGGCTAAAAGAATGCATGTGGCAGTGATAATGGGGTTGGAACCCTGCTCAGACCACTTTCTGCATTCTGATACAGGCCAAGGGAAGAAAGAAAGGGGGTGGTCCCTCCCAAGGGGCCTGAGTATCTAATTGCAGAGCGGTCTGGGAATCTGCCTTTTCCCTTGAACCATTTTACCCACCTCCATGCCCAGCCTGAGGCACACACAAGAGGAGGCAGCCTGTGGTCTGTATCCCCCTGTCCCCCTCACCATCCAGCCGTGCTGGTGCAGCGCAACACTCTGGCCTCGGTTTCCCTCATTGATAAGAGGTAGCCATTGGAATGGCTACTTGAGCTGTGCTTCCTCCAGTTGGCATTATCACGGGCCCAGAATGGATCCACCTTCCCGCTGATCGCCCCAGGGCTCCACAGAGCAGAGCTGCAGCTTAGTCTCAGCCTGTGCAGGCCAGAAAGGGGTTGGGGCTCACTGCCTGTCACCTGAGCTTGCTCTGGACCCAGGTGCTGATAATTGCTGTTCCTGTTGTGGGCTTTGTTTCTGTTTCCTGTCATCAGTAAATACTTGTGGGATGAAGGAATGCATGAATTCAAACATTCCTTAGGTCACATCATTCCGAACTGTACTGTCTTGTTTGCTTTTAGTGAACTTGGAGTTTAGCGTTGCCTCCGCAGTAGGAAAATAAGGCAAATGACAGAAGGTCTGGAAGTGGGGAGGCAGCAGAGGTCAGCCCAGGCTCCACAGACTCCTCTCACCTGGAATCATGGCAATGGGCCAGTAGCTCCCAAGTCACCTGTTGTTCTCAACACTTCCTGCTCAGGTGACTCTGGTTTCTGGAGTGCATGAGACCTGTGAGTAGAATAAAGTTCCAACTAGTGGGATCTAGCTCTGGATGCAAGAATGACAACCAAGCTGGCCTTTGGTAGTTAATTTATATTTCTCCAACCAAGGCGCATATTAACCATAGGAACTGAAGGAGCCCCGACCCTTTGCTCTGAAGGAGCCCTGAGGTTCTCAAAAACGGGGTCTGGACCAACTCTCCATCACTTCTCAAGTGAGGCGGGACTTAGCTTCTCTACTAGGGGTGACCTGGGAGAGCAGCAAGAATCATTAGCATTTCCTTCCTTCCTCCCTCCTTCCCTTCTTTTCTCCCTCCGTCCCTTCCTTCTCTTCCCCCTCCCATTCTTCCCTACTTTTCTTCTTCCTTCCCCCTACTTCCTTTCCTCTCTTCCTCCTTCTTTCTATCTTTCTATCTTTCTTTCCTTCTTTCCTTCTCTCTTTCTTTCTTTCTTTCTTTCTTTCTTTCTTTCTTTCTTTCTTTCTTTCTTTCTTTCTTTCTTTCTTTCTTTCTTTCTTTCTTTCTTTCTTTCTTTCTTTCTTTCTTTCTTTCTTTCCTCCTTCCTTCCTTCTTTCCTTCCTTCTTTCTTTCTTTTTTTCTTTCTTTCTTTCTTTCTTTCTTTCTTTCTTTCTTTCTTTCTTTCTTTCTTTCTTTGTTTTGGGGATCACACCTAGCTGTACTCAGTGCTTCCTTCTGGCTCTGGCTTAGGAATCACTTCTATCAGGGATAGGGGTACCATATGGAGTTCCAGACATAAACCCTGGTCAGTAAGCAAACACCTTACCTTACCTGCTGTACTATTCTTCCATCCCCAAGAACAATTGGGTTTTCAAACTCCCAGTTCACTTTCCTTCCTTCCATGAGTGGGAAGCAGGGAGTAAATCTGATTGAAAATTAAGTAAGTTTCCTTTTCCTGGACCTCAGGCTAAACCAGAGATGGAAAAGCAGTAGCTTATACCTCTAGTCCTCAATAGGAACAAGGGCTATCAATATAATAGTAATTATAGCATCAATATTGTAATAAACCACCAATAATACTGGCAAGCCAACTGCCAACCCAAGACATTTGCACATGCTCTTACTTTTGCCAGGAATCCTAGTTCTTTATTTCTTCTTCCTCAAATGTAACCATCTCCAGAATACCTCCCAGAAACATTGATTTATAATGCACCCACTTTCTTTCCCTTTCAGCTGTGAGACTCTTTTGTTGACCTATCATGGATTTTTCTTACTTAGTTTGCTGGTTGTCCTTTCTATCGTCACTAGAAGGGAGAGTGTTTCTTTCCCAACTGTCACTGACATATTCCCTCCACCCAAATTATGCCATGCAGAGTGTAGAAAACTTCTTTTATACTTCCTGAATTAATAAAAGGCATAGTTCTAGAACTCATTCCAATTGCTAGGGAGTTGGACATTAAAAAGTTACTAATTAAGCTCACATTTACCAAGCATTTTCTAGATGCTAGTTTGTAAGTAGCTTAGATGAATTTGTTTATCCCTAAGATATATATATGTATTATCCCTAAGATATATATATGTATATATACATATATATAGTAATGTGGCTGGAGAGATAGTACAGCAGTTAATACACTTGTCTTACACACAGACAACCTGGGTTTGATCCCTGGCCCTTACACTCCCACCAGGAGTGATCTCTGAGTGCAGAGCCCTGAGCACAGTCAGATGTGACCTGTGGCCTACAAAGTAACATAAAAAGGCACATGAAGTATGGATCCTGTGCCCTAGAGTCTATTATTTCCTTCTCCCAGATGGTTTCTCTAAACATGGATCAGTATGTGCATTTCTTCCCTTGTTTCTCAGCATATCTCATTGGGTCTCGAGGCCTCAATTATCTCCTACACCTTGACTGTTACTAAAATGTATAGTTCCTGCCTGAGGTCTCTCTCCTAAAGTCCACATCCTTTACCCAGCCACATTCTCTCTGAAGTCTATGATGTATCTCAAACTTAACATGTCTAAATCTAAGACCTGGATTCTATCTCCGCATCCCCAAATCTTCTACCTCTGTGCAAAGAGCGATTCTCCAGACTGGGGGAATTGTTCTCTGTTGTTGTTCTTGCAAAGGGCAGGTGGTCACTGGCCCATCCTCGGTGACCTGAGTGTATTGGGGGGCTGAATCACCAGCCCCCACTCCCATAAGCCAATGGTGGCAGGTGAATTAAGGAGGGAAATGGGGTCCCCAGGCTGGTCAGTAATCAGTCACTTTTTTTTTTTAATTTATTTATTTTTAATTAGAGAATCACCGTGAGGGTACAGTTACAGATTTATACACTTTTGTGCTTATACTTCCCTCATACAAAGTTTGGGAACCCATCCCTTCACCAGTGCCCATTCTCCACCACCCGTAAACCCAGTGTCCCTCCCACCCTCCCCAATCCCATCTCCCCCCCACCCCACCCTGCCACTGTGGCAAGGCATTCCCTTCTGTTTTCTCTCTCTAATTAGCTGTTGTGGTTTGCAATAAAGGTGTTGAGTGGCAGTCACTTTTTTTTTTAATTTTATTGAATCATCATGAGATAGTTACAAGCTTTCATGTTTGGGTTACAATCTCACAATGATCAAACACCTATCCCTCCACCAGTGCACATTCCCCACCACCAATATCCCAGGTATACCCAACATTTCCCACCCTCCCCCTGCCTCTATGGCAGAAATATTCCCCATACTCTCTCTACTTTTGGGCATTATGGCTTGCAATGCTTTATTCAAGTCTCACAGCGTTTGTTATAAAATCACAAAGAATTGAGGGTAACAATTATACATAGATGTGGTTGAACATTATCATAAACAAGGAACAGATGTAAAGCCCTTTCTTCAGGGGAAGTTCTAAGAGATACTTACCTAAGGACAAAAAATCTCACCTTTAGTGTTCAGCTCTCTAGATTCCTGCTAAGAGATCTTCCCAAGGACAGAATTCCATCTAAGGGTGTATCGCCTTCTTTTCTTAGCCAGATGATTTAAACAATTGTCTTAAATTTACTTCTTAATATTCTAGGAGGAGAAGGAGAAGAAGGAGGAGAAGGAGAAGGAGAAGGCGAAGGAGAAGGAGAGGAGAAGGAGAAGAAGAAATTTACTTCTTAATATTCTAGGAGGAGAAGGAGAAGAAAGAGAAGAAGGAGAAAAAGAAGAGGAAGAAGAAGAAGAAGAAGAAGAAGAAGAAGAAGAAGAAGAAGAAGAAGAAGAAGAAGAAGAAGAAGAGGAGGAGGAGGAGGAGGAAGAAGAAGAAGAGGAGGAGTATAAATACTCACACAAAGTATGTCAGATAAAATATTAACATCCAAGATATAAAGCACTCACAAAGATTAACATCAATAAATCCAATAAAAACATTTGGGGACATAAGGTGGTGGGATTGGAGGTGAATTGTTGTATGCCTGGGTAAAGTGAATAAACACTTCTCAGAAAAAGACAGACAAATGAAAAGAAGTTAATCTTTTATCAGGGAAATTCAAATCAATGTAACAATAAGATATCACCTCACAACAGTGAGAATTGCATATATAAGAAAAAATAGGAATAACCTGGGCTGGCATGGAGGTAGAGAAAAGGGAACTCTGCTGGAGGAATTGTCTAATTCAGTCCTCACGAAAAATGTTATGGAGATTGCTCAGTAAAATCTCTATTGAATAGAGCTACCATATGACCCAGCCATCCCACAGGTTGGTACCTATCTACAAGGCAAAAAACATTCATTCAAAAAAACATATATGCGACCTCTATTCACTGCAGCACGTAGTACAGTAACCAGGTGTTGGAAACAACCCAGGTGGCCAAGGACAGAGAGTGGATAGTGAAGCTGTAGTATACACACACACAGGAATACTACTCAGCCCCAGAGAACAGTGGGATCATGCCACTTGCTATAACACGAATGGAACTGGAGGATCTTAAGTGAAGCGAGTCGGTCAAAAGAACAAGATCAAACATTGGATGTTCTCACTAAACTATAGTCTATAGACTAACATGTTTGGGGAATGCTAGGTCGCAAACATGGTCAAAACACT
This sequence comes from Sorex araneus, assembly GCF_027595985.1. Lineage (NCBI taxonomy): Eukaryota > Metazoa > Chordata > Mammalia > Eulipotyphla > Soricidae > Sorex > Sorex araneus. Next base: position 361,920,952 of record NC_073302.1, on the reverse strand, counting down.
GGCTCTAGATTACAGAAACAAAAATTTCAAGAAAAAAGTAAAATGGAGAGTGGGAAAGCAAGTGAGGAAGTCCAGAAATAACATAGCAGCAAGGGTTATGGGGCTTTGGGCCTCTCTATAGTATAGAGGCAAAATATATTATGTATCAAAATCACTAGATCCAACAGTACTGTAAGCACAGGGCCCACACTACCACAAGTAAAGTTAAAATTTTAACTTTCAAGGAGTCAGGTTGAAGAGTGGGAGGGAATCGGGTAAATGGGGGATTGGGGACATAGGGTGGTGGGGTTGGAGATGGGTACATTGTATACCTGAAAGTTCATTGTAAGTGACTATGTCAATCCATAGTCAAAAGAATATAGTCTATATCACAAAGATTGAAAAGTGTAGTCTATATCACAACTATTGGCAGAGGTGTGGAGGAAAAAGGAACATTAGTACACTGCTAGTGGAAATGTGAATTGGTGATGCCTCTAGGAAACAGAAAAAAGATTCCCTAAAATATAAAATGAAATACCATTAAATCCAGCAGTACCACTACTAGACATTTCATATCTAAGAGATATGAAAACACTAATTCACGTGGATATTTATATTCTATGTTCATGCCAACACTGTTTACAATAACGAACACATGGAAATTAATCTAAATGTCTATCTATAGATGGCTAGATAAAGTAATATTCCATATATTTAATGGAGCACTATTCTGCATTATAACTGTATCACTGTGTCACTGTGATCCCGTCATTCACCGAGTTGCTCAAGTGGGCACCAGTAACATCTCCATTGTGAGACTTGTTACTGTTTTTGGCATATCGAATATGCCACAGGTAGCTTGCCAGGCTCTGCCATGCAGGCAGAATACTCTCCGTAGCTTGCTGGGCTCTGGCCCATGCAAGGCAAACGCCCTACCTACTGTGCTATCACTCCAGCCCAGTCTGCATTATAAAAGATTAAATGATGCCTTTTTGGATAGAAGGAATGGTCCCTGTGATGATTATTCTGACAATTATACTGAGAGAAATAAAGGTAGTAAAACAATTATTATATGATTTTAGTCACATGTGGTATATGAATATCCAATCGAAAAAACAAACACCAAAAACCAGCTAGCTCCTAGGATTGGTAAGAACTATGTAAGCTGATAGTGGGGGGAAAATGGAAGAGGAAAAGTGTTCTTTTTGCCAGTGGGATGGTCCTGGAATTTGATGGTTAGAGTATTAAAATTTATACACATATAGAGATGTGAGGCTAAACTCTCAAATTCCAAAATATTAAACCAATTAAAATTCATCAACTCATTTTTATTTCATGCATTTTTAATCTACTATATAGCTTCATATTTTCTCTAGGTTGCATTGTTGAGATCTTCAGCGAAAGGGAACAGAGTTGTCATTCCCATAGGTAACAGCTCATTGTCACTGTGATTTATCTGTCCCTGATAATCACTGCTTTTCCTTGCCTGTAGTTTTTGTTAGCAAATTGTCTTTTCAACACTTCTCCCTACCTTTGATTGCCTTGTTTGCTTTATTATTGCTGAGTTTTATGAATTCCTTACTTAGCTTCCATAATAGCCCTTTGTCTATTTATGGTGTGGTAGATTTTGTTCCATTCAGTGGGGTGTCTTTTAATCTTAAGAGCTTCTTTGTGCAGAAGTCTTCTAAATTGATGCAATCTCACTTGTTTATTTTTGCTTTTGCTTCACTTATAATGACTACATTAAAAAAATAAGTTACTAGGGTTTGGAGAGATAATAAGATGCATTTGCATTGCATGTGACTGATCTGGGTTAGACCCCTGGCACTCAGTATGGTCCCCAAGCACTGCCAGGAGTGAATCCTAAGCACAGAGTGGGGTTAGCCTTGAGCACTGCCTGGTGTAGCCCCAACAACAACAATAACAAAAGATAATGCCAAAAGCTGGTGAATATTTTGGCCAATAGAAACTCACACTACTAACAGGGTCACAGAATGATTCATCTATTTTAGAAAACAGTGAAGAATTTCTCATAAAGTTAAACAGATACTTATTATATGACCTGGTACATTCATTCTCTATTGTTCCAGTAATAAATCTTCACTAATTTAGTAGTGTAAAGCAATATAAATTTGTTATCTCACAGTTTTTGTGGAGCTGTATAAATCTAATATGAGTTTCATCAAGCCAAACCCAGATTCAGCCATGCTAGTCATTTCTGGAAGCACAGAAGGAATCCTTGCCCTCAGCTTCTCCTCGTGATCCTTAGTTGTGTTCCGTTTCTTTCCTCCTCAAAGTCAGCAACATCACATCTCTGTGACTTTTTTCTCATCACATCTCTAAACACTTTCAGAAAAGTTTCTCCATTTGTAAGGATTGTTGGGATTCGATTGGACATCACGTAACCCAGGATGAATTTTCTTATCTCAAGGTCAGCGGGTTATCTTACTTTAATCTTTCCCCCTTTGTCATATAACATAAAATATGTACAAGTTTTGGGGTTTGGTAAATGAACATCTTTAAGGGATCAGTATTAATACCACAACTAGAAATCATATTCCTGTCTCTATAAGCACATAGGGCTGGAGTGATAGCACAGCGGGTAGGGTATTTGCCTTGCCCACAGCCAACCCGGGTTCGATTCCTCTACCCCTCTTGGAGAACCCAGCAAGCTTCTGAGAGTATTCTGCCCGCATGGCAGAGCCTGGCAAGCTACCCATGGAGTATTCAATATGTCAAAAACAGTAACAACAAATCTCACAATGGAGATGTTACTGGTATCCGCTCAAGCAAATCGATACAGTGACACAGTGATACAGTGATAAGCTCATAAAGATTATGTTCAGGAAAAAAAGGGGATATATGTTTGTATTTTGATTTGTAATTGCTCCAAACTTGAAACAACCCAAATGTCTTATAGTAAGTAGTGAATAGATGAACACACTATGTCCTATAATAATACTCATCTCTAGAAGGTATTGCTATGCACACAAAAATGATATTACAATGCACATTAACATAATATGCATCTCAAATACACATACATATGAAAGAAGTCAAATTCATAGTCATATATTGTGACTTTATGATGCCACTATATGATATTCTGGATAAATTAAACTTTATAGATAGAAAATAAATTAGTGGTTTCCAGAGGCTAAAGGAGAGGGGAAAGGTTACATAAGAAGGATAAAAATTAAGGGTCTACAACCTTGGAATCCAGTGGCTTCTGGCAGAAATGCATCTGGACTGAGCATAAAACTATGGTGCTGTGCCACCCCGGGTGGGGAAAGGTGTTTATCCCTTCCACCTTTTCTCCCCGGCAGCACAGTGGCTGCCACCTTTTCAGAGCCTATTGGACAGTCAGGTATGAGACTGCAGTGATGTGACAAGCGAGGCCTCAAGGGATGGTGGTTGGAACCAGACCCTCTTCCTGCCCCAATGAGGCCCTGAGCTGCCGCCCACGAACATCTCCTGGCTCCTGAATGGTCATGATCCCAGAGGCACACAAACCAATCCTGGAACTCAGCAGCTTTTGAAAGAAATCCCTCCAGACTTATTACTAAAATATCAGAAATCCAAAATGCTCTTCATATCAGCAATAGAAAACAAATTATCTAAGAATGCCTTTTCGTCAGGTCTGATTGCCGGGGGAAATTCCAAATAATAATGGTGGGTCTTTTGTCGAAATATTGAATGTGATCAAAGTGGAGAGAGAGTAAGGTGGAAATCATCTACGACATAGGTGGGTGGAGGGATGAAATGGGGGGTATACTGGAATTCTTAGTGGTGAAGGGGGTGCACTGGGGAGGGGATGGGTGTTTGATCATTGTATGACCGAGATTTAGATTGGAAAGCTTTGCAACTGTTCTCACAGTGATTCAATTAAAAGAAAAATTGGGGGTCTATATCCTAATTATGGCAATGAGTTTCTACTACAACAAACCCTTGAATATCATAAAAGTGAGGTGCACCCACTTGGTGGCAGTCAACTTTGTTGTATAAATTTGCTCTAAACTTTATTAATGACTTGCTCTTGAGCAGAACCTCAGTGGACTAATGCATGTTTCTTATGTCTATGTATTAAGCACTGCCTTCTTGCAAAGGAATAACCTAGAAAAAAGAAAATGTTGAGAAAATCAGAAGAGAGTGTTTGTTTCCTGTGCTCTGCTTATCCATATTGAAAGTTTGTCTTATGTTTACAAGAAAATCCACACATAAGCAAAGCCAGGACGTTCAAACACAGGTTGTTCAGGGATCAAAAATGTATTTCTCAAAACTCATGGACTTCTTGGTCCGCAAGAGTGTCCTGAGCCCTAGAAGTATACCTCATGGAAAATTCAGCATTGCATATGACCTGAACCTGCCAGAAAGGAAAATCAGGTTAATAATTTCCTACCAGTGAAGGACTAGGAATAGAAATTATGCATCCAGCTGTTAGTGTGGTCATTGATTTTCCAATTATTTCAAAAAAAAAGCTAGTTAACCTCTCGGGGTCTTAGTTCCCAGTATGTGAAAAAGGAGTCACTAATTCAGCACCCACTTAGAACCCACTCCTAGAATCTTAGATGTTCAAAATTCATTCACCAAATACTTGTTCTATATCACTTGCTGTGCAGTAGATGTAGAAATAAAATAAATACTACAGAATCCCTGAATTTAGTACTGCTTAACTTTGTGCAACTAGAGTGCCGAAGAACAGAATGAATGTAAAAAGAAATTATGGTACGTTTACCCAATGGAATACTATACAGCCATTAGGAAGAATGAAGTCATGAAAATTGCTTGTAAATAGATGGACATGAAGAATATCATACTGAGTGAAATGAATCAGAAGGATAGGGACAGGTAGAGAATGACTGCATTCATTTGTAGGATATATAAAATATATATTACAAGACTAATATCCAAGGCCAGGATAAAAAGTGGCCAGGAGGACTAGTCAATGGTTGGAAGTTTGCCACAGGAGTCTGTGTGTGTGTGTGTGTGTGTGTGTGTGTCAGGGGTGTATATGTAGGGCAGTTAAGATAGAGGAGAAACCAATGAGAATAATAGTTGAAAATTATCATTTTGGATAGGAACTGAGTGTTGAAAGTAGGTAAAGGGATATACCTGACAACCTTTCATTATCTGTATTGCAAACCATAGGCCCAAAAGGAAGTGGTGTGTGTGTGTGTGTGTGTGTGTGTGTGTGTGTGTGTGTAAGAGAGAGAAAGAGAGAGAGAGAGAGAGTCAGTTGGGAGAGAAACTAGGATCATTGAGGTGGGAAAAGTACAGTGTTGAAGGGATGGGTGTTGGAATTTTATATGACTGAAATCAACTTTGTAAATGTGTATATCACTGTGATTCTATAAAAGAAAAAATAATTATAGTTTAGAGGACAAGTAAAGAGAGGCTGCTAAAATCTCAGAGCCAGGACAAATGGAGACATTACTGGGCCCGCTCGAGCAAATCGTTGATCAACAGGATGACAGTGATACAGTGATACAGTGAAAATTTTTTTTTAAAAAATTCATCCTTAGATGTATACTAAATCAGTGCTGAAGCAGTAGCTCAAGTGTAATGGCCCAGCATGTGTAAGGTTCTCAGATCAATCCACTGCATCACATGGTACTGAACCATTAGTCAGGTGGTATGCATCACTGGGAGTGGTCCAAGGCCCCATGAGCAACTCTGGGTGTGCCTCCTGCATGTGGAAAAAAAGGTGTTCAAAACAAAGGATTCTTGAATAGGTATTTGATTTTCCTGGGTCTATTTTGTTGTTGTTATTCCTTTAAATACCAATCATTTTGCATGTAAATGTGCTTGTAACCATAGAGCTTAATCATGTATACAAATTTTATTGAAATTGTTTCAGTGAGAGATAGTACCTGCAGGATAACATTTGTTTGTGCTTTCTGTCTTGCCACAGGGAGCTTAGGTTTAGTGGGTTACTCCCATCTCAGTGCGCCCATTCCTCTGTATTTATTCATAACTTCTTTCTTTGTGCTCTGCTTCCCCAATTGCTCAATCACCTTTATCTCATAATCAGACTTTGTTAACTTGTAAACATTGCTTTTCTCTTCTCCTTAGGTCCTTTGCATAGTTAATTCAGAGCAATGTCCTTTGTGTATAGACACAGGAAGACAGTTAATGCTATGCTTTTGTAACTTGGGAGTTAATTGACTTCAAATAATATTCACTCCTTGGCATCTGTTCTCTCAACTTAAACCTCAGTTGTCCTTACTTCCTAGCACCCCAAAAGCAGGGTCCCAACGAGGGACTGGATGGGCCCAGGGTAAGCTGTGTGCTACCCTGGAATTGAAATGGGCCAGGCCAAAGTGCCATAATACTTAACTATAAGTTAAGAACATTGTCATGAAAAAATTCTGTCATGATCCAAAAAATAACAGCTAGATAGGACCCTGCTAGGGTTAGGAAAGATTAATCTGGCCTGAGCACTGTAGTCTGAGATCTATAGTGAGATACTACCAACAATTCAAGCAAGGGCTACACAATATTATATTCCTGTAAAGTTTTTCTGAATGTCTCATAAATCAATGCATGTAACTTCAATAATTTTTTTATCTTTGCTCTGAGCTATAGCATTCAGCACTGACCTTAGTATCTTAATCTCAGCAACTCTAAAAGTGCACACCTACCTCTTTCTTCTTCATAGAACAAATCTTAGCATTTCTCCACAGGTTTTAGAATCTTCAGGCATGTACTTTACTTTTTTTTTTTTTACTTCCATAACCCAAGTTGCCTGTGTCTCACTCTCAGGGCAATCAATTAACAGCAGCAATCATATTCCTGGTTTTGAGCGTCTCCTCGGCTCTTTCCTGCAGAATCAATAGAAGCTACAGTGACTGATCTCAGAAAGACTCAGGAGAAAGGCTGGCCTGTTCATGAGCTACTAGGGACTGTCTCCTTTCTAGGATTCCATTTAATATTTATTCTCCCTGCATGGTAGCTGTAAAGGGGAACAAATGCGCTGTTACTCTCAGCTGCTCTTAAAGGACTCATTGTCTGTTGAGCAAAACCGAGATGTGAGAGTAGAGTCGAGTCAATGTGACCAGAGTTAGCCCACGTACTGGAACAAACCAATGATGTGAGCTTGTGGGGAGAAGGATGTAATAGACCGGGGAAGATGAATAGAGGCAGTACAGTGAGTGACTTGGCCCTGGTGAAAGGACAAATGGGAAGGGCCCCTAGGCTGGTGGTTCTCACCCTTGGTTGAACATTAAAATCACCTGGGGAGTTTTGCAATGGATGCAGAACCTCCACACTTTCTGTCTTAATTGCTCTGGTTTGGGGTTCAGACAAGGATATTGAAAATGTTCCCAGGCAGGTTAGAATAAAGTCTGTGGTGTTGGGTTACAAGGGAAGCTGTCCAAATGAATTGGTGTTGGCTTTAACACATTGAGTGGCAGAAGCATACAGAAATGTGAATCTGTGTGATCCTGGGTGAACCTGTATTTCCTGATGTTGCTTGCTGAGTGGTCCCACATGGAACTAGAGTACAGTAACAATGGACATTCCTGACACCAGATCGTAGTTTTTAAGCACATTCTCCAACAAAGTGAAGTAAGGACAGTATAGGAGGGAACTTGGGATATATTTTCCACACCAGAAAGACAGAAAATCCTTCTTAGAAAAGGTCTGGATGGAGGCAGGGAAGCGGGATGAGGAATGTGTGACAGAATGATTTAAGACCAACCCCAAAGAGACCCCACTAGTTAAATCTGGGATAACCTGAGCAACAAATACATGAGAATATTAGGTTTTAGCTCCAACATAAAACAAATATCCATGGGTTCACACTGGTGAATATATAATTGGGTCATTAAATAAGTTTAATAACTGAGGAAGGGGAGGAATCATCGTTTAGAAAGAATTCTGGGCAATGTAGAAAAAAAATGAAGCAACAGAAAATCACCTGTGAATTGCAGGGTAAGCATTGCTTTAAGCTAAAAGCACAGATAAATATTAAAATCACATGGTAAGACCTTAAGGAGGAATACAAGATTTGTATAGTCTTATGTATCCCCTCAAAATATTTGTAAGTTACTATGGTAGTTTTAACCAACTCCTCATTAAAAAATATATATTTCTTCCCCATGAAACTTAATTCACTTCCCATTGAGTAGGGACTGGGCTTAGTGATCTCTTCACTACTAGGTTTGAGAAGCAGTAAATTTACAATGGAAACACAGGCAACCATCACCTTGACCCAATCATCAAGGTGAACGTGACCAGAAAAATGTTATGTTGTAGTCATGTGTCTCCTGAGATGACGCAACAAGAAGGTATTCCATGCTGTTCTTCTGTAACCTAGCTATAACCTAGTTTAATCATAATGAAATATGAAGCTAATCCCTGAGGGCTACTCTACAAAGTACTGAGTCAGTGCCCATTACTGCCAAATAAAGCAAGATTGAGTTTTCACAGATTGGCAAAGTCGAAAGAGGCACCTCAAGTAAAAACACTATGATTGTGCAGTTTGGATCTTTGAATAAAACAATGGTATTAGTGGGAAAGCTGGCGAAATCCAAATGAAGGCTGTGGCTCAGTTACTAATATGCCTGTGTCAACTTCTAAGTAACATAGATATGCTTTTTTAAAAAAATGTAGGAGTACTGCTATTTATTCAGCCATTGATTAAGCTGATTGAATTGGGCATGAACTCCACATTACTTTTTATTTTAATTGAATCCCTGTGAGATACAGTTACAAAGATTTCATGTTCAAGGTTCAGCCATACAATGATCGAACACCCATCCCTCCACCAGTGCACACTTTCTACCACCATGTACCCAGAATATCCCTACCCACCATCCCAGTCCTCACCCTGCCTCCATGGCAGGCAATTTCCCCAATATTCTCTCTCTACTTTCGGACATTATGTTTTGCTCGAATTTTCCCACCACCATTCAAACTTGCCAGGGGCAGATGCTAAATCAATTATTGTCCATTGCTCATTCTGAATATCTTGGGTGTCGCAGCTGTGCACTTCTGGAATCCTAGACTGTAAATGGTTGGGTTCCGGAGACATTTCTGTAGGGCACTAATCCATTTTGGGATTCAGTTGGGCATCTCTGAACCAGGGCTGTTGGTATGCTAAGGTGGCGCCCAGAGGCACATTGTGGGGGTGACAGCCAGGCCAACGAGTGGGCAGGGAGCCTGGGAGGGACAGCCTGGTGCCTCTGCTGCCATGCAGGCCATGCAGCATGGAGGTTTAGTCCTGGAACCCGCACACCTGGTCCTTGCTTGTGGAAGCTCTTGGTCACTGGGATTCCATCTGGAGTAGGCAGGGAGACTGCAGCTGCTCCAACTGGGTCCCCTGATGAAATTGGCTCTCTATGGGGCCTGGAGAGAACTCCGGCTCTGTGATGTCTTCTGGGTTTCACTGCTGTGTCTCTGCCATTTGATCTCTTTTGAGATCTATTTATGGGTCTCTGAAGCAAGGCCAGTAATAGAGTTTACAGGATGGTGCTGGAGTTGGTTTGTGGGGGTGACAGTGCGTCCATGAATGTTGGGATATGGGGGGAGGTAACCCATCCCAACTCCGTGAGAGCCTGAAGATTTCAGTCACAAAACCCGCATACCCTAATTTCCAGCAGATTATATCTTGGTGAGGTCCATCCTGAGATGGTGGAGTGAGATAAGGGGTATGGCGGTGAATTTGGATTGTGGATGCAAGCAGCTGCTGGGGACTCTGCTTGGGCAGACACAGGCCAACCTGCACCCCTCCAATTTACCCCAGTCTGTTCAGCCATGCACAGGTCTGAGATTAACTGTGGCTTTTGGTCTCTTTCAAAATTTATCTATGGGTCTCTGAAGTAAGACCAATAAATGAGATTGTATAGCTGAGCTGGAGGTGTTTTGTGGGCATGGCTCCCACATACCTAACTTTTGGCCCTTTAATTCCTTGGTAAACTTGGTCCCAAGTTGTTGGGGTCCAGCCAAAGGCAAAGCGGCAATTTTGGGCTGTCAGGAAGCCTGAAAGCACCATCAGGCTGCTGATGCACTCACCCTGCAGGTATAGGTTGACCTGATGGCGGCACCATACCCCCAACATAGATATGCTTGTGTTTATTAACATGAGATGCTAATTTAGGCGAAGTTGGTAGAGGGGACACAAGAACTTCATGTACTATCTATTGTAAAAAACTAAAGCACGCCGAACGGGTGTGTGCACTCATGGGCTCTCCAGGCAGCTGTGTCTCACCGCCCACGTTCAGTGCTCTGGAACCGCTGTGTGTGCTGTTGGTCAAGGGCAGGCGACAGAAGAAAGAAGGCCAAACTTGTTGCTCGATCAGTTAATTTCATTCTCTCTACTTCTCTCCCAGTTCTGGATCTGTGGATCTGGCCCCCCACCCCACTCTTACAGCCTAGTTAAATCCCCCCAACATGAGGGGGTTGGGGCATACACATAGGTGTGGTCACAATCAGTAGGGTAAGGTTCCTTTCCCTCAGGGGATGCTTTTCCTAGGACTGATTCTTTTTCAGCAGGAGGATCCACCCAAGGATGGAGTCCCATGAGTGTGTTTCTCCTCTTCTCATCCAGCAAACATATAAGCATTCATAATATTAATCATTTTGTATGGACACAATAAGAGATGCATTAAAGCTTATAGAATTGCTCTCCTGGGGCCATCTCAATCTCAGACTACAGTGCTCAGGCCAGATCAGTCTTTCCTATGCCTAGCAGGGTCCTAGTCTCATCATTACTTTTGGATCATGACAGCATTTGTCCATGATCAAGCTCTTAACTTATAGTTAAGAATTAGGCACTTTGGCCAGGCCAGGGTAGCACATAACTCATCGCTTGCCCTGGATCCATCCTGTCCTTCGTCGGGACCCTGCTTTTGGGGTGCTAGGAACTGAGGGCAACTGAGGCTTAAGTGGAGAAAGCAGATGCCTGGGAATGAATAATATTTGGAGCCAATTAAGCCCCAAGTTAAAAAAGCATAATATTGTCTTCTTGTGTCTATACAAAAAGGATATTGCTTTAAAGTAAATTATTCAAAAGGCATAAGGAAAGGAGAAAGGCAATATTAACTTATAATATATAAGTTCAGTATCCTAGAAAGGTCTGACCTTACAAATTAGCAGAGTCAGATTAAGGGAAAGCTGATTAACTCTTTTTGGGGAAGAGAGCATAGAGAAGTGATTACAGCTAAACAAAGGGATGGGTAATGTCATCCTACAATCTATAACTGCTATATAACTGCTATAAATTAGTAACCATTTAAAAATTCTACATTTAAAATATAATTAGGCAGCATTTAAGAAAAAGTTCTCAGTTGATGCTAATGAGCGGTCAGTATTGAAAATCCCTATTTTAGGTAAAGGCAGAAATTTGAGTTGAGTCATATAAAAATAGAATATCGTGAACTGTGTGGAGTTGATGAAAAATTTGTTGTTTTAACATTTGTCTATAGTGCACATCATAAAGGATACAGGAATAAGGGCTGGATTAAGGTGGGTCTGGGTGGGGTTATAAACAGTTATCTTCTTCAGAAAAAATAGGGGTACAGGTCCTTTACCTCTCTTAGGAATCTACTCTTTGTTTTGTTTTTTTGCAAGAAGAAAGTGAATCTAATATTTGGAATTAGTTTTTAGGTAACTCTACAACATAAACACTTAACTGTTACTTAAAAATTGATTTATTATAATAACAATTACTTAATAAACATTAACAAATTAAATTTTTCAAGAATGTGAATTTGAATATGGGTGTCATAAGGGAACTATTTGTAAAAATATCAGAGTGCTCTATGCATTTCTACAGTATGCCTTCTCAGGTCTTCCAGAGTTGAGAAGAATTAGCATTGTAATAGAAAAGCAATAGGAACATAAGAGTTAAAGATAAACTTCCTACTTATGCAAAGTAGGAATTATTGGAAGCAATTTACAAGCTAGGCTGAGCCAAAGGAATAAGCACATGGAAGCTGTTATATTGCAGAAGGGGAGTCACAGCCAGTCCAGAAGTGAGTCTATAGGAGTTTAGAATGTTCCAGAAACAGATCTCCAGGAGAAGTGGGCCCTCTGACAATGCACCTATGCATAGAGACGGAGGGTTGCTCAGTGAGGGCTCTGTGGCTCAGTGAGCGGGCTGGGCAGGTAGGCACCCTTCCTGCTGGCAGCTTGACTACTGTTTCTGAAGGAGCACCAGAAGACACATTCCATGAGGTCAGAAACTCCTTGCACAGTGGGTATGCCACCCCTCGTGAGTGGTTCTGTGTTCTGATATCTTAAACCTATATAAAAGATGATCTCTAAGAGCCAAGATATATAAAGCACTGGTAAAACTTTACAAAAAACCCAAACAATCCCATCAAAAATGGGAAGAAGAGATGAACAGAAACTTCCTTAAAGGAGACATACAGATAACAGAAAGAAAGAAAGAAAGAAAGGAAAGAAAGAAAGAAAGAAAGAAAGAAAGAAAGAAAGAAAGAAAGAAAGAAAGAAAGAAAGAAAGAAAGAAAGAAAGAAAGAAAGAAAGAAGAAAGAAAGAAAGAAAGAAAGGAAGGAGGGAGGGAAGGGAGGGAGGGAAGAGGGAGGGAGGGAGGGAGGAAGGAAGGAAGGAAGGAAGGAAGGAAGGAAGGAAGGAAGGAAGGAAGGAAGGAAGGAAGGAAGGAAGGAAGGAAATGAGGGAAGGAGGGAGAGAGGGAGGGAGGGAGGACAGAAGGGAGGAAGGAAGGAAGGAAGGAAGGAAGGAAGGAAGGAAGGAAGGAAGGAAGGAAGGAAGGAAGGAAGGAAGGAAGAAATGAGGGAAGGAGGGAGAGAGGGAAGGAGGGAGGACAGAAGGGAGGAAGGAAGGAAGAAAGGAAGGAAGGAAGAAGGAAGGAAGGAAGGAAGGAAGGAAGGAAGGAAGGAAGGAAGGAAGGAAGGAAGGGAGGGAGGAGGAGGGAGGGAGGGAGGGAGGGAGGAAGGGAGGGAGGGAGGAGGGAAAGAAAGAAAGAAAGAAAGAAAGAAAGAAAGAAAGAAAGAAAGAAAGAAAGAAAGAAAGAAAGAAAGAAAGAAAGAAAGAAAGAAAGAAAGAAAGAAAGAAAGAAGAAAAGAAAGAAAGAAAGAAAGAAAGGAGGGAGGGAGGGAGGAAGAAGAAGAAAGAAATACTCTGCATCACTTGTCATCAGGAAAATACAAATTAAAACACTACAGGGACTGGAGTGATAGCACAGCAGGTAGGGCGTTTGCCTTGCATGCAGGTTCGATTCCCAACATCTCATATGGTCCCCCCAAGCACCACCAGGAGTAATTTCTGAGTGCAGAGCCAGGAGTACCCCTGTGCATTGCCCAAAAGCAAAAAACAAAAACAAAAAACCAATGGGATATTATCTCACATCAGTGAGACTGGAGCACTTCACAAAGAATGAAAACAACCAGTTCGGTGGGGATGTGAGGAGAAAAGTATCCTCATTCACCACTGGTGGGAATGTCGACTGGTCCAGCCTTTCTAGAAAACAATATGGACAACTGTCAAAAAACTAGGAATTGATCTTCCATATGACCAGAGATTCCACTCCTTGGTACCCCAGGGCCAACAAATCTATTCAGAAAAGATAACTGCACTCCTATGTTCATTGCAGCACTAGAGAAAATAGCCAAAATTTGGAAACTACCCAAGTATCCAAAAACAGATAGATGACTGGATAAAGGAACTATGGGATACATAAACAATGGAATACCACTTAGCTGTAAGAAAAGATGAAGTTGATGTAGGCTGGTAGTTAGGGAAAGTCCCTTGGCAATGAAATTTAGGTTATCAAAGTCTCGGGGAAGGAGAATCCTGATAGTGACCCACCCTGTGGATACAGAAAACAGACCTGATAAGACCTTCAACAGACCCTGAGGAGGTTGGACACCCTTCCCCCATGAAGTTCCTCAAATTCCCTCGACCTCTCCCTTAATCCGATTAAAATGTGAACCAGCCTAAAGAGACCTTCACCACTCCCAACCTCTCTGGTAATCTGATTAGCAACGACTTTTACCTGGAAAGAAGCCCCACGTGGGGGCAGGTTGAAGAAGCCCTATAAAAGACACCTTGAACAAAGGAAGCAAAGTATATGCTGCCTGAGCGCATTTGCTGCTTGTGCCCATGTGGTGCCTGAGCACATGTGTTGCCCGCATCTTCCCCCTTGAGATGTGTACTTTCATGCTTTCATGTCTAGTGCTAGGATGTGTGTAGACTCTCTCCATCCTCAGAGAAGCCCATGTTCTCTATTGAGCGCGTTACTCCTACTATTTTTCTTTTCTGCTTATCCCTTCCTCCTTCCCTCAGAAACCTCTAAATAAAATCTGTTTACTTCACTGCTTGTCTACTCTTGAAATTCTTTTGCGCAAGCGAGATAAGAACCCAGTAACCCTGGGTTCCAGGTGGAAGAGGTGGTTGGGGAGAAAGTGACCATCTTTCTCCTCCCCACTTCACGTAAGTCACCATGGGGCCCACCAACATCAAAGTCATGCAATTTGCTGCTATGTGGATAGATTTGGAGAGTGTCATGCTGAGTGAAGTTTGTCAAAAGGAGAGGAAGACACACAGAATGATCTCTCTCCTAAGGGGGATATAAAGAAACAGAGTAGGGTATAACAAATGCCCGAGAGCATCTCAGAGACTGAGAACTGGTCTTCAGTAGGAAATTTACCACAGGGCAGGAAAGTGGGGTAACAGGACAGGGGAGGCGGACACTGGGGGGCATCAGTGGAGGGAGGGAGACCCACTGGTGGAAGGTTTGGTGCTGGAAGGTGTTATGCATAAACCTCTACCACCAACAGTATTATAAACCTGTTGGTGGTTTATAATAAAATTAAATTTAAAAAAAAATTGAGTAGCCAGAGCATTAGTGCAGGGGTTGGGCCATGGTGCTTGCTGGTGAACCTGGAGTGACTCTCAGCACCGTATGGTTCCCAGAGCAACACTGGAGAACCCTGAGCCCAGGTAATCCCCCGAATGGCTGGGTCCAAGCAGCATTGCATCCTTGTGCCTCCCCTCGTGGGCCCCCTGAGCACCCTTGAGAGTCCCGTCCCCTCCTGTGCCTCCTGAATGCAAGCAGACAAGTAGGAAGGAGGCCCTTGTCTAAGACCATACTCACAAAGGTTCCGGCTACATTGCCTTGGTCTTGTTAAAATACCCATTGTGGAACAGGGAATGGGTGACTTCCCCCCATCTCCACATATTTCCTGTAGCTTGGTAGTCACCCCCACAAGCTGCCAGTGGTGCCTTATAATCTCATTAAGGCCATGATCCAGAGGCTCAGTAGAAATCTCTCAGAAGAGAACACAGAATGACACGCCATAGCCATGCTGTTACTTAATCATTACAAATGATAATGGTGATACAGAGTTTAGACTTGTAAAGACATCTGTAAATATCTTCAAAGGAAGGAAATAGTTAGATTTGTCTCTGGAATCCTCCAGTTCATAAAAATAATATGTGAACTTGTGCCTGATTCTGTGTTTGCTTGGTTATTCCCAGAGAAAGTCTGTGAAAACATAGATTTAACAACTTTAATCTCTGGGAAATGGTGTTCTGGGTCCTGTGTTTGTTTTTGATTACTTGTTTGATCTTGGGACATCTAGCAATGCTCAGGACTTACTCCTAGCTCTGTGCTCAAGGATCCTGCTGGTAGTGCTCAGGGGACCATACATGCTGGCAGGACCACACCCAGTCAACTGCATGCAAGGCTAGCACCTTACTTTCTGTGTTATCTTTCAGGACCCTGCTCTGGTTCTTTTTCTTTTACCCTTCCTATTTTGTTTTCTTTGTTTAATTTCTTTTATTTTTTTCACTTTATTTTAGTTGGACTGGAGTGATAGCACAGCGGGTAGGCAATTGCCTTGCATGCGGTTGACCCGTGTTTGATTCCTCCATCCCTCTCGGAGAGCCCTGCAGGCTACCGAGAGTATCCCGCCCGCGCGGCAGAGCCTGGCAAGCTACCCATGGTGTATTCGATATGCCAAAAACGGTAACAAGTCTCACAATAGAGATGTTACTGATACCCGCTTGAGCAAATCCATGAACAATGGGAGGACAGTGCTACAGTGCTACAGTGCTTATTTTAGTCACCATGAATTTCAATATGATTAGTGGTAAACTTTGTACACAAAATATTACAGCCCCAGCCCCTCCACCAGTGTCCACTTCCTCCTTCACTGTTGGTAATTGTTTACGTTGTAGGACTGGAATGATAGCACAGCAGGCAGGGCGTTTGCCTTGCACGCGGCCGACCTGGGTTCGATTCCTCCATCCCTCTTGGAGAGCCCTGCAAGCTACCTAGAGTATCCCTCCTGCACAGCAGAGCCTGGCAAGCTACCTGTGGTGTATTCAATATGCCACAAACAGTAACAACAAGTCTCACAGTGGAGTTACTGGTGCCAACTGGAGCAAATCGATGAACAATGGGATGACAGTGCTACAGTGCTACAGTTTTATAATCTTAAAAACCATTTTTATTTTGAAATAGAGTATTTGTTATGTCTGTAAAAGTGTTTACTGTGCTCAGAGTGTTAAAAACTCTGAACTTTTCTTCTGCCCTTAATTATAATTTGAAATAACCATTACATTAAAAATGTCAAATTAATAATTAATAAAAATAAATACATGAAAATAAAATTTTGTAGAGTCTTTTTTCTACAAAATTTCTCCAGTGCTGGGCATTAGGGTCATGTCAAACTTTGTTTTTTGTTGTTTTGGTATTTTGGGGTCATATCAACTATATTCAGGGCTTTCTCCCAGCTCTGCACACAAAGATCACGCCGGGCAGGGCTCAAAGGACCATATGATGTGGTTCCAGGGATAGAACCAGGATCAGCTACATGCTAGGCAAGCACCCTACCCACTGACTATCTCCTGACACCTCATGTCAAATTTTTGATAAGTTAATTCTTATATGTTAATCTTTAAATTTCTGACAAATCCACTTGAATATGCAGGAAAAAAATGCTGAAGCAAAGGAAAATTTGACAAGCACAACAAAATGGCCAACTAAATTTTACCTAGTTATCTCTGCATACTAGTTTTAGAAAAATCTTTGTCAATTGACAATTAAAGAGAAACAATCATTTAAATTCAACTTGTTTAGTCCCTAGGGAAAGCAGAAATTTTGATGTATTATTTGCTATTTTTATAAAGTATTTATGAATTGCTTTTTTGTTGTTCCTTGTTAATTTAAATTTTTGGAGCGATTCCTGTTAACCTATGTGAAGTCAGTCTATAATAAGCTCCTATAACACTTTTGTAAATTTTTATTGAATTTTATATTTTTATTTTATATCTTACAATTTTAATGTTATGTATCAGAAGCAATAACATGTTTTACATCATCAAATTTATCACAGATTTTTATTTTGAAGTTTATTTAACATTTTTATCTCATTTTCCATTGATTTTGTGCTTTAAAAGTCCTTCCCAACCCAAACTCAGTTTATTCTTTGTTCTTATTTTTTTTATAGCTTAATCATTCATATCTAATTCCTTAGTTCATCTAGAATTAATTTTTTATATATAAGATGAGATGAAAATCTAAATTTGCTACTAAAATACTATATATCATTATGTCTTTCTTCTAGGTCTGCCTCATGTGGGTACCTGTTGCTACCTTACCAGTTTGAAGGATCTTTCTTCCCAAATTATTTGAAGAAATTTGTTTTCTTGCTACAATGATACACACTAGAATTATTAGTGATTACTCTTCCCTTCACCTTCCCTGGTTTTACAGGGTCTACACTTCTATTTACCTTTCTGCTTCTACAGCATTGAGCCACCTTCCAAGCTTGCCCTCCCCCTCCTGTACTGCATCACTTTTCACTGCACCCCTTGAGTAGAAGTAGACAGAGCAGTATTGGCCTGAGTCTATGGAGTCATCCCCAGTGACAATGTAGTAATTTATGGTTGCTCATCTATGGAGATACCGATTATATCTGGAGCTTCAGGGATATAAGGAAATATTCTTTTTCTTTTTTTTTTTTTAAATTGGTACCGGCAGAGGAACCCAGGTGTGTGTAATCCCATCAACGGCCAACATCCAGAGACTTAAAAGTGACTCCCAGATATCTTGTAGCCTATTTCTCCCTCTGGGAGAAACTGGCAAGCTTCTGAGAGTTTCCTGCCCACATGGGACAAACTTGCAAGCTCCCCATGGTGTATTCATATGCTAAATCCAGTAACAAGCTGGATCTCATTCCCCTGACCCTGAAAGAGACTCCAGTGTGACATCATTGGGAGGGCTGAGTTGAGAGAAACTTCTAAGATCTCAGGGAAATGACGAATGGAGAGGTTACTGAGATCGCTCGAGAAATCAACGTTTAACAGGATTTCGTGATCGTGATCGTTAAAATTGAATAGCCATGAGACACACAGTTACAAAGTTGTTCATTTCTCAGCACCAATGTCCCCAGTTTCCCTCCTGCTACCCCTGGCCCTAGTCTCCCAGTCAGCCTCTAAGGCAGACACCTCTCTCTCTCTTTCTCTCTCACTCTCTCATTCTCTCTCTTTCCATTTGTGCATTATGGCTTGCAATATAGGTACTGAAAGGTTATCAGTAACCTTTACTGAAAGGTAAAGGTATATCCCTTTACCTACTTTCAGCATTCAGTTCTTGTCCAGAGTGATCATTTCCAACTATCATTGCATGGAAATATTCTTTTTTTATTTTTTTTTGCTTTATTTTGTTGGGTCACACCTGGCAATGCACAGGAGTTACTCCTGGCTCATGCACTCAAGAATTACTTCTAGCAGTGCTCAGGGATGCTGGGAATCGAATCTGGGTCGGCCACTTGCAAGACAAATGCCCTACCCGCTATGCTATCGCTCCAGCCCATCATGGAAATATTCTCCAAATAAGGCTAATCCTGGAAAATAACAGATGATTACCATTTTTAATTTTTAATTTTATTTTAGGGCACTATGGTTTGCATTATTATTAATGTTAGGGTTCCTTGCATAAATTATATTTAATTTTGGTCGCAAATAGTAATATGTTTATTCCCTAGGGCAGCTGCAATTTATAAGTGATTTCATGAATCATTTTATGAAGTGGGTATTTTGGGATGCAGGGTGGCTAATCAGCAACTCTGGTGCTTAAAATCTAGCCAGAAGTCTAGTAATTATTTTCACGCTAAATGTTATTTATTTTTTAAGCAAATAATTTTATTTAGGAAACATGAGAAAGGAGAGAAAGCACATCCCATAAAGTAAAGCAACAGTGCATTCCAAGTTGGGCTGTGCAGGCAGCTCGAAAACAGAGTGGACTCAGGATTAACTTTTCCTTTTTTCTTTGCTTTCAGTTTTTGGTGGTGCTCAGGGCTAACTCCTGGATCAGAGCTCAGGGATCACTCCTGGTGAAGCTTGGGAGGATCATATGTGGTGCTGGGGATCAAACCATATTGACCGTGTGCAAGGCAAATGCCAAACCTGCTGTACTATTGTTCAGGCCCCTAAATTTCACTGTAAGCATCTCTTTACAGATGACCTTTTTTTTTTTTTCTTTTTGGATCACACCTGGCATTGCACAGGGGTTATTCCTGGTTCATGCACTCAGAAATTACTCCTGGCAGTGTTCGGGGGACCATATGGGATGCTGGAAATCGAACCCAGTTCGGCCATGTGCAAGGCAAACGCCCTACCTGCTGTGCTATCACTCCAGCTCCTATATAGGATTTTATGCTTGCTAATACATTTATTTACTAATAAATTTTGATATATATTAAACCTCTGGAACATCTTATATAGTGCTTTGTTTTACTACACATATCTTGGATGGTTTGGATTTTTTACCTGATAGTTTAAGCTTGAAAGGTGAATCTTAATCCTTATAGTCTTTGTCACTTAAGCCTAATTATACCTAATTTAAAAAAGAGAGAAGACTGCCCACCAAAATAATACATTTTATTTCCTAGACTCCTCTCATATGTCTTCACCCAAAACTAAACCTCTTCACTATAAGCTTTTCCAAATCCTAGTTTTTGTTTTTATTATTTTTGGGTCACAGCCAGCAATACTCAGGGTTTACTCCTGGCTCTGTGCTCAAGGGTCACTCCTGGTGGGACTCTAGAGACCATATGCCATGCTGAGGATTGAACCTGGGTTGGCTGTGTGCAAGGCAAATGCCCTACCCGCTGATGGCTCCAATCTCAATCTTGCTTTTTATCTGGAAAAAAAAAGGTTGCTTTGTTTTAACACAGGTCTAATTCTTCATGTGTCTTCAATAACTGTGTTGTTTAAATGGATCTATTAGAAGTAATAGCGTTGTCTCAGTTCGATCTCCTATGCCTTCAAGCAACTTTTATTCTGGGTTTAGCACAATCTCTCCTTAGTGAATTAATCTTTTAATGGAATTTCTTCTGCTCTAGTTAGTAAAATAACCCTCACTGTAACCCACCCTCCACATGTAATTAGAGATAAGTATGGTTTGTTTTTTTTAAAAAAAATTGATTTAGACACCGTGATTTCTTTTTAATGCATTTCTGAATATTCTACTCTTATTCTCTTGGGTCACAAATAACCAGCTGAATCAACCTGCCTTAGGGCTATGGAGGCCAGATTTAAAACTATAAATATAATGCTGAAGCTCTGATTCATCGAACTGTGCAGTGACTCAAGTTTGCTTTCTAAAGGGACAGAGAATAAAAAAGCTAACAGATTATCCTGAAATTTCCCATCAATGGCGCTTCCTTCTTCCTGCCAGTACCCCAAACTTACTGAACCCAAGCTTGCTTCAGCTACCTCTTTTGGCATCATGGTCACCTGGCCCTCATCTCCACCCACGCCCATCTGGTACTAGGCTTACAGATATGTGTTCCTACCTCCTGCCGTTCCCATTAGTATCTGGCTCATCGAAGGTCAGTCCAAACACTGTTTATGAGACCAGTAATGATGCTTCACGGACATGCTTTCAATGCCAAAGGCATACTGGAGCCAGACTAAGATTCATTTTTTAAGAAAAAAAAAAACTCTTAGAAACAAAAGAAAGCTCAAAGTTCTTTGCAAACAAAAGTATACTCTACTGTCAACATTAAGTCGACTCCACGGAAAACTGAAGAACTAGACATGTGTCACTTTCTTTTCCTTGATCCTGAAAGGGTTTTTTTTTTATTAAATCCCATGCTTTTGTCTTTGTTTTAATTTATTTAATCTGGATCTTAGATAACTCCTGCAAAAGGTTTAGAGCAGTATTTCTCAGACTATGGTCCACAAACTGGTGTTAGTGTCAAGCTAGGTAAGTACTGAAATGGAGATGATCCCCATCGCTGGCAAGGTCTGGCCCGTTGCTGAAGGGAATGAGAACTAGTACGACGCTCTGGAAAACATCATGACAGCTGTCTTATAGTTAGGAATCTGGGGGCTGGGAACGTGGTAAAAAGCATACCTCATATGTGTGAAACCCTGAGTTTGTTCCCTGACCCCACATTCATAAGACAAAACAAAATTTTTTAAGTTACCATATGATCCAGAAATCCTACTCTGAAGTAAATATGTGAGATAAATAATATGTATGTAGCAGCGTTAAATTGAAAAAACCCAAATTTCTATTCTGACAACAAGCAAACAAGCCATATTATGGAATATTCTACTGTACACAATAGAAATACACATATACAATCACATGGATGAATATGCATTTTTAAGGTAAAACAAGTATAGCAAATAACTACATATTGTGTGTTTCCATTTATGTAAAATTTAACTAGAAGTAAAACTATAGTTACCAGAAGCAAATTGGCGATGGTCTAGTGCTTTGGACCAGAGTGAAGGAAACTATTGCAAAGACAGGAGAGAATCTTTTAGGGTGATGGAATCATCTCTAAGTGATTTTTCTGGAATTTTAATAACTATGATGTATATAATCATCATAGTTCACTGAAATAAATTAAATGTTTTATTGCACATACACTCTTTTTGTTTTGTTTTGGGACCATGCCCATTGGCACTCAGGGATTACTCCTGGCTCTGTGCTCAGGAATCACCCCTGGAGAGCCTTGGGGGCCATGTGGAGTGAAGAGAATTGAACCTGGTTTGGCTCCATGCAAGGCAAGTGCCATACCTGCTGGACTATCTGTCCATTCCCAATATACGTTATTTCTTTATAGGAAGGAAAGAGGAGGGGAGGGGAGAGGAGGGAAGGAAGGAAGGAAGGAAGGAAGGAAGGAAGGAAGGAAGGAAGGAAGGAAGGAAGGAAGGAAGGAAGGAAGGAAGGAAGGAAGGAAGGGAATCTTTATTCTGAAGTAAATAAAATGCTTTCAAGGAAAGAAAAAAATTCACTCAACTCCAAAAAAGGAGACCACTGAATCATAATCAATGAGCCCAAAGGGGAGGCATTTTTATTTCATGGTAATGATGAGTTAATAGTCCTTTGTAACCTGGATACAGAGGACAAAACAGATATCCACATTTCAGTCTTGCTTGATCAAGCCAATTGCTGAATCGAAAAGCACCATTCAATTCACTGAGGTGCACAATCATATGCTACATTAATCTTCAGGTCAGGTCTTGAGTAGGGACCACTTTCTCTGCAAATAAAACGCCATTCTTAAGTTAACATTTCGTTGTATATTCCTTTTCTACCAGCACCTCAGAGAACAGCATAAACACTTTGATGTTTACATCAATGAATCAAGGGCTGTTTCCATAGCAACACCTCTAATTCTCCAGAACTGCAATTTGATGTCAATTTACTATTAATGGAAGACGAGACAAAAGAAAGCAGACAGAACACCAAAAAAAGAAAACCCCACAAGATCTGAGTGACATGCAAACAAGGAAAAAGGCAAGTAAATGTGTCATTTACAAGGGTTTTTAATACTTAATGGGTTAGGACATTTTTCAGCAGTTAACCATTTCTTGCTTAGATGCCTATAATGATTTCACAAGACCTTAGGGACTTTGAAGGAAAAAAAAGACCTTCAAAACCATTTGAAACCCTTTATTTTAATACCAGAAAAACTCAGCTCCAGAAAAGATAAGGAATTTCAAGAAAATCATTGAGGAACTAAAGGGCAGAGTCAAGACAAGAATAGAGGTTATATTCTTCGACTTAGAGCTTCTTTCCTACACACAAAATGTGAAAGACTCTCTATTAGGTTCACTAGCTGAGGCGCAGCCACATTTGTTTGTGGTGGAATCCTTCCTTTTGAATAGCAAAACTTTCCCTGGTCTACCAGCAAGGAGTGAGAAGCCATAGGCTATGGCCATGCAGCAGCTGTCTTGGAAGAAGAGTAACCAGAAAACAGTAAGCAGGGATGTTACTGCTTAGTTTATGTGGGTCAGGGAGCAGGAGCCCAGGGACAGAATAGGGTCGAATATAAGGAGTCAGAACTTTATGGCTCCCGTGGAAGGATGGGAAAGTGAGACTACAGGCTCTGTCTCTCAGCACCACACTCAATGTCGTGAAGATTTAACCCACCAGCAGTCCTGACATCTGTCTCAAGCAGGACAGTGGAAATTCAAGGGAGTGTCACTGGAATTAGTAAATACTAGTGCAGAAGAAATCCAGGATCAAGAGACAATATCCAAACATGGAGAGTATCATGCTGAGTGAAATGAGTCAGAAAGAGAGGGACAGACATAGAGGGACATTTGTGGAGGTAGGGTAGCATCACATGAGGCTGACACCCAAGGACAGTAGATACAAGGGCCAGGGGGATTGCCCCATAGCTGGAAGACTGCTTCATGAGCGGAGGGGAGAAGGCAGATGGAATAGAGAAGGAATCACTAAGAAAATGATGGCTGGAGGAACCAGTTGGGATGGGAGATGCATGCCGAAAGTAGATAATGGACCAAACATGACGACCTCTCAGTGTCTGTGTTGCAAGCCATAATGCCCAAAAGTAGAGAGAGAGTATGGGGAATATTGTCTGCCATAGAAGCAGGGGGAGGGTGAGAAAGGGGGGTTCTCACCAGGATATTGGTGGTGGGGATGTGCACTGGTGGAGGGATGGGTGTTTGATCATTGTGAGATTGTAACTGAAACATGAAATCTTGTAACTATCTCATGGTGATTCAATAAAATTTTAAAAATTAAAAAAAAGAGAGAGACAATATCCAGAAGTCAGTAGCACCTCACCATCTCCCCATGTGGAGATTGGACCATGGACCATTTTAGATCCATAGAAATTTTAGGAAAAAATTACCGTCATTGTTTGATCAAACCCCACATCAGAAATCAGCTCCCCAAAACCAGGAAAAGATGCTTCAACTTCCCTGCCACTTTCAAATGCCAAAACTGACTCTCATTGGTAGGACCTTGTCAGGAAAGTATGAAAAGCAGAGTGTTTAGAAAGCATTCCTGTTTCTGCCATCCAGATCAGTGCACTCAAAGGGGAGGAACCGAATATTGACTGGAACTAAGTCAGACAGTTCATTCTTCCTGCTGGATAGTGGATAGCCATACAAATTCAAACAACTGGGAATGTAACGGGAGAAGTAGAGTACTTGATGACATTGGGAAATGAATACCCTACAGTACGGGCAGGACTGGGAGATGAATAGGCTACTTGGTACTGAACGGAGAGACAGAGCTCCTCTTTCTAGCTAAGAGGTGAATATGATGTTGGTCTGAAGGACTGTCACCTCCTCCCTCCTGTTGCCAGTACACAGATTTGAGGAACACCTGAAAACTATGACTCAAGAGTGAGAAACCAGAGAAGAAGCTGATTCCGGAAGGCCCACAGCAGAGACAGGGACTCTGAAAACTAGAGGGATGAAAGCAGGAATGGATGCAGAGAAGAGATGGAAGTTTCCAGGCAGACACTCGTGTCTGTCCTGCCTAAATTTAGTGAGACCTGATGAGCCCGTGTTGTCGGGG
Source organism: Sorex araneus (assembly GCF_027595985.1). NCBI lineage: Eukaryota > Metazoa > Chordata > Mammalia > Eulipotyphla > Soricidae > Sorex > Sorex araneus. Next base: position 361,896,185 of record NC_073302.1, on the reverse strand, counting down.
CAGCTGGCGCCTGGGACCAATCTGTTCCATGGACAGCTTAGCACTGACTGCCAAGCAAATGCACCCTCTGTTTCCTCTGTTTCCTCGGGTTTCCTTGCTGCTGTGGAATTGCTACTAAGCATTGCCGCTTCCCTGGCTAGCAGGAGGCGGCCGAGCTGGTTGTAAATTCACATTTTCGAGTGCTACAGATTAAAGCTGTTTCCTTCTTCCTTCTGAGGTTGATGGGGTAATCTTGACTTCCAATCTACGGATTTGTTCAATGAGAGACAGATTTACTTTGTTAGCTGCAGTTTTGGGAGAAATACTCCTAATAGCCCATTGCATTATTATCCAATGTTTTCGGTTATATTTGCCATACAGTTACCACTGAATGAGCAAATCAAACTGAGATATAGCAACATAGCTCTCTATAAAAACAAAATTACTAAGGATAGTTGTAGAGCCTTTGAATTAACTACAATTTCAATATAGTTTTATTGTTGTAAGACAGCATCCAGATTGTCGAAGCCTTTACATGGGTTTCTTAATATTACCAGACAGAAATGTGTTTTGCATAAATGACAGCAGAGGGCGCTCTTCTTACAGATATTTTCCATCTTCCCTTTTCAAAGAGAAATGGTTGTTAAAAATGCCTTTGTGGATGGGTATTCGAGCATTGTATAACTGAGATTTAAACCTGAAAACTTTGTAACTTTGTAACTTTCCACAATAAAAAATTAAAATAAAAAAAGAAGAAATACAGAATATACCATTAATCTCTGCCTAACTGTACAATGTATACAATATTAATATTTGCAACATATTTTTATACAATATATCTCTAACTAAAAACATTGTGCATAAAAAAAAATAAAAAATAATAAAATAAAAAATAAAAAAAAATAAAAATGCCTTTGTGTGTTACCAAGTTTAGTCTTCCTCCTTAGTATGTCTTTTCATTCTTATATGACTATAATTTATGTATATATTGAATATTTTTCTCCTTAAGCACATTAACTTCTGGTTTCATCTTGAAAACTTTTCGTCTTAAGCTAAAATAAAGGTGTTTTATTTTTTTTATAAATAAAATAAATATTTTATAAATAAAATAAATTATTTTATTATTTTATTTAAGAACCCAGTGCCTGAGTTCTTTCTTGGGGTCCCCACTGTGGGACCGCAGGTGAGTCTGGAAGCCTTTTGGAAAGACAACGAGGTTGATTGTTATTTTGTGACATGGTTTCAGTAAGCTACAAAGTGCTCCCCAGCCCCTCCTTGTTCTTGACTGCCCTCCTCACTCTTGGGATTCCACACTTTCACACCTCCCTCCCTCCCCAAGGCCACAGGTGTCACCATCGAAGCCAATTGCTACTGTGATCAGACTCCAGAATGGTCTGGGCCATCCCTCTGTGCCTTCAACAATAAGCCAAAAGCTTCCGTGCCCTGAGTAAGTACTCGGCACTGTAAGAATGAAGGTGTGTGACTTGCAACAGTCACAAAAGACACACACATCTTCTTAGCTCTTTCTTGGATTACTGAGCAAGATTCTGTGCTTCGAGAAAACTCGAGTAGTTCTAAGGAGGCACCATGTTTCTCATTACTGAGCTTTCCTACCAACAGTCAGCAGTGCCTTGTCAGCCTTGCAGTGAGCCATCTTGGAAGCAAACCCTCCAGCCTAAACAAAGATTCTGATGCCGCCCGCACAACGTCTTGACTACAGTTTCATGGGAAACCCTTGTGAGAATCAGCCACCCTCATTTCTTTTTAATAACCCATCCTGGGAGCTCACGAAAATGCTTATTGTTCAAGCCAACTTTAGAAAAAGATTTACCAGCTGTCTCAAAGCTTAGTTCCCGTGTATTAAGTGAAAAGACTTTGAAGAAGTTCACAGAGTTGTTGTTTTAAAGATGGAGCCAATGAGCTAAATAAATAAGGAAAGAAATAATAGGGATACGTAAGAGTCAACACTAAGAAACAGTTGCTGAAAACTGAGTCATCCAGCCAAGTCACTTATGAATGCCTGACCCACAGAAGCTGTGAGATAATCAATGTTTATTGTTTTAAGATGCTAAGTTTAGAGTCATTTGTTATGCAGCAATAGAAACTAATTGTCCTTTTATCATGCCTAATGGCACGTCTAACATTGATGTCTGTGATTTCACAGGCTGTGAGGAAAGCTCTCCGTGAGTCATCATTAATTTCAGGAGAGAACCAAATCCCTCGGGGTGGCAGAAGATCTTTGTGGCCCGGCTTCCGCCTGCCTCCCTGCGAGGCCCACTGTCCCTTCTGTACCTGCCTGAATCTAGCTATTGCAACCCAGTTACTACCACCAACATGAAGAGATAAAATGGATGAGAAATCCAGACTACCCAGTCAAATTTAAATTCCAGGTGAATTTATGTAACAAACAGCGGGACTTAATATCTCTACATTCTCAGCAATGGAGAGCCATCAAATGCTTCCTTGATAGTGGGACTGTCTTCTCTTTTTTGGGGGGAAACCCTAGCAAGAATAGTGAGTTATGTGTTGAAACATGGACTGTAACCAAGATAAAGCGTAAACGAAGTGAAACTTATCACTTACAAGGGCGGGGACTGGGGAGGCGGGGACTGGGGGGGCGGGAGGTATAATGGGGTGGTTGGTGATGGAATATGGGCACGGGTGAAGGGAAGGGTGTTTGAGTACTGTATAACTGACATAATCCTGAGAACTTTGTAACCCTCCACATGGTGATTCAATAAAATTTAAATTAAAAAAAAAAGAATTTAAATATTTGGTTTTGTGCTGGCGCGAGCCACAAATGAACAGCGAGAGACATCTCAGGACAGGAGAGTATGTTTATTAGAAGCTCAGCGCCAAGGACCCCAAGTCAAAAGAGAAAGAGACTTGGAGCCCTGTTTGCTGAGAGGGTCTCCCTTTTATCCTCTAAAGATGGGCTACAAACTATGTATGTTCTTGTCAGTAAAACAAGAGTTACAGGGGGTTGGAGCAATAGCACAGTGGGTAGGGTGCTTGCCTTGCACGTGGCCAACCTGGGTTTGATCCCCAGCATCCCATATGGCCGGCCAAGCACTGCCAGGAGTAATTCCTGAATGCAGAGCCAGGAGTATCCTCTGTGCATCGCCGGGTGTGACCCAAAAAGCAAAACAAACAAACAACAACAATAGGAGTTACAGAGGTAATTGGCAAAAAACAATTAATGCATCTTTCTCACATGGTGCTCAAAGGGAAAACAGCTGGTGTCAGTTTATCTTGCCGGTTTGGTGAGACCTTCAGGGGCCTTCTCCCATGCGTTCCCATCAGTCTGTCGGGCCCAGTACATTCCCAGAAATCTGGTGGGCTGGTGGGCCATTAACTTCATTAACTGGGTCATAAAAGAAATGTTTCTCCCACCCTTCTCTTGTTAACACGGAGGGTCAGTTGCAGTTTCTCAGTTCCCATCACACTTTCCTGGCAGTTTCATAATTCTCATTGCATACAGCTTCTTATTTGTCATTACACTTGGGACTGCTACATAAAATGCTGTCCTACAGGATATGGGGGCTATAGCTAAGTTAACTCTCAGGCTTCAAAAGTTGCTTTGTTGCTTATTAAATTCCAAATAAAGTGGGATGTTCTGTATTTTCACTTGCTGCGTCTGGCCACCCTACATATGTGACTTGCTTTCTTTCAGCTTTTGCTAGTCCCCTGTCCTAGGTCCCTGCAGTGATCCTAGCTGGTTCCTGTCCTAGCAGATTCGGTCCAGAGACCACAGCTCCACGAAGTCTGTGCCTGCTGCCTTCCCACTCCAAGTGAGGCGAGCTGATGTAGGCTCTGCACTTTGCACACACATCTCAGGGGTGAGTTTGCCTGTCTCTGCGTGAATCCCCATTTTGGATTTTGAACTCTCTTTTTGTTTTTTAGGAGAGCCATACCTGGAGGTGCCCAGGGCTTTCCCCTGGCTCTGTGCTCAGGGATCATTCCTGGTGGTTTTCAGGGGACTGCAGGGATTCCAAACTTATTAAAGTCAGATGCTTTAATTCACGCTGTGCCCTCAGAGCCCAAAATGGTATAATCTCAGTTTGTAGTTATTAATCATCTACTTGTCTCTTTTCTAGGATATTTGTATATAAAACTCTTTGAATCTTTATATAAGCTTGAAAAAAAAAAAAACAATGTTTTTACTCCTGTGTTTTTACTTTTGAGGAACCTGAAGCCTAAAGAAGTTATGCTATGTTCATTCACCCATGATAGGCTCATGTTCAAATCCAGGAGCCTAACCCAGAATCCAACCCCAACTGAAGAGCAAGGAGGATTGGGTAATTTTAATGGAACGCATGCAAGAACCAATGATTTAGTGTCCTCAAATACCATAACTGCCCTCAAAAGGGATTTTGTTAAATCTGGCCCTCTCCACTACCCCAATTTGTTCTCTCCATTTCTCTAGCCACCCCTACCTAATATAAAACATGGTGCCCTCTTTTGTACCAATAACAGAGAAACTTTTTTGGTCTGTTTGTTCCTTTCTAAATTCTAGCCACAGATCCAGCATACCACAGTGAATCATGCTTCCCTGAAGAAAGGACAAGGTGGGCTGAGGAGACAGGTAGAAGAGCTTAGTACACGTGAGAACTAAGCACTTCTAGCTATGGCCTTGCATCTGCAGTACTGCGCCTTTGCATCGAGCCATTTGCAGATGCCACAGGGCAGAGAACTCTAACTTGTGCATCACCCAAGCACCACAGTGAGGATGTGGGTGGGGGTGCAGCATTACAGAAGAAAAAATGAAAATAGTTGGCAAGGCAACTGTCTGAGAACTAGGAGGAACAGAAGCTGACTGGGCACTCACTGCATTCATAGGGTGAGTTCCAGGAGACTTTGCATGAGGTTTTGAGATGGAGATTCCTCAGCTCTGATATGGAGATGATAGTTTTTATTTCATAGGGTTGTGTGGTAGATTAAATGCTGCAGCACTGTAGCACTGTCGTCCCGTTGTTCATCGATTTGCTCGAGCAGGCACCAGTAACATCTACATTGTGAGACTTGTTACTGTTTTTGGCATATCGAATACACCACAGGTAGCTTTCCAGGTTCTTAAAAAATCTTCCAGTATGGTGCCTAAATCATAAGATGTAAAATACTGGGGGTGGGGGGCGTATGGGGGGGAGAAGTTACATGCAAATTTGTTTTTAAAAATTCAATGAGGCGAATAGACCAAAAACCCACTTAAATGTACCCTTTCTTGGATACATAGTTTCCATCTGCTGCTGAGGCAGTCTGTGATCCTTTCCCGCTAATGCCCACCAAGGGACTCTGGAACCCTTATTCTACCCTAGTAACACCTCTCCTTCCTCCCACACCTACTGTCCTCTCCACCCTCAGCAGGATCAAGGTGTCCTCCTAGAGTCATCCAAACCAACATGGCCCCTCCAAACAATTTTCCATTGTGCTCAGAGTGATCTTTGTGAAATGAAATGTGAAGACATGTTTGTGTCTTTTTTTTAAAATTTTTTATTTTATTGAATCACCGTGACAAAAGTTACAAAGCTTTCAGGTTTGTCTCAGTCATATAATGATCAAACCCCCATCCCTTCACCAGTGCACATGTTCCACCACCAAGAACCCCAATATACCTCCTCCCACACCCACTCCCCCACTTGAGTGGCTAATGATCTTCACTTTATTCTCTCTATATTTTGAATCACGATCACGAATCATGAAATCCCGTTGATCGTCGAATTTCTCGTGTGGTCTCAATAACCTCTCCATTCCTCCTATCTCTGAGATTTAAGAAGTCTCTATCTACTCGGCCTTCCCAACAATGCCACATTGGAGGCTCTTTCAGGTCAGGGGAATGAGATCCAGCTTGTTACTGGCTTTGGCATATGAATACACCATGGGAAGTTTGTGAGGCTCTCCCATGTGGGCAGGAAACTCTCAATAGCTTGCTAGTTTCTCCCAGAGGGATAAATAGGTTATAAGATATAGCTTCTGGGAGCTTGCTTTTAAGTCTCTGGATGTTGGCTGTTGATGGGATTACACACACCTGGGTTCCTCTGCTGGTACCTTCATGCGTGAGGCTTGTCCGAATGTGTGGAGAGGGGCCTCCAGCATGGCTGTGGCTAGGTTCCGGAGGTCTTTGGCCACCAGGAGCTCTGCTCGGGGCGGGTAGGAAAGCTGGAGCCCATCTTCTCCGAGGGGCCCCGGGGAAGACAGCCAGGCGTGCGGGCAAGAGACTCTCTGCATCACTCTCTTCTGGGAGCTTGCTTTTTAAGTCTCTGGATGTTGGCTGTTGATGGAATTACACACACCTGGGTTCCTCTGCCGGTACCTTCATGCATGAGGCTTGTCCGAACATGTGGAGAGGGGCCTTGAACATGGCTGTGGCTAGGTTCTGGAGGTCTTCGGCCGGCGAAAGCTCTGCTCAGGGCCGGGAGGGAAGCTGGAGCCCATGCCCTCCGAGGGGCTCCAGGGAATACTTTGAATACATTCAATATTTCAACAGAGAACTCATTATTATTATTTGGAATTTTCCCCCAACAATCAAACCTGCTGAAAAGGCATCATTTGATAATTTGTTTTCCATTGCTGAGAATGAAGATTATATGAGTTCGAGCGGCCATCGCAGTTTTAGATTTCTGATATTTTAGTTCAGTTCACAGTCTAGATGGATTTGTATAAGAAGCTGCGGGGTGCCAAAATGGGTTAGTAGACCTCCTGGATCATAGTCTTTAAGGAGCAGAGGGGCCGTATTATGTGCAGCTGCTCCAGATCTCATCTGGGCAGAGAGTGTGCCGGTAACACCCCCATCCCATGATCTCTTGTGCGCCACATCACTGCAGGCTCATACCTCTGGGTTGTGAGTTCTAGAAGATGGTGGATGCCACGTGGGCATTGCTGCTGCTGCTGCAGTTGCTATGTCCCCGTAGAAAGAAAGCGTTGAGAGAGAAAATCCTTCCCCCTCCCCAGACGGCATGGGGTCGTAGCTCAGTTCACAGTTTAGATGCATTTCTATAAGACTCTGGGTGCCAAAATGGGTTATAGGCCTCCCGGATCATGGTCTTTAAGGAGCAGAGGGTCCATGTTGTGTGCAGCTGCTCCTGATCTTATCTTGATGTTTGTGTCTTTATCACTATAGTTGCTAACAAAAAGCTTCACAAATAGGATTTAATAAAACAATACTAAGACAAAGTGAATTCACAAACTTAGAAATGATTTTGGAAAGGCCTAATCATTAGGACCAGTCCTAATCTTTACATGGTCCTGTAAGAAAAGGATCAAAAAGTCCTAAATCTTTCAAATATATTACTTCCTTCAGAGGAGCTATTGATCAAATATGCAGTCTATGGACCATGGATGTGGCTCCAAGCTAAAGCACATGCCTGACATATTCAATCTCCAATGCTAAAAAAAAAATGTGTATGTGTATGTAGCTTTAAAATGACTAACATTCTGAAAAATTATCTTCCAAACAAATATGAAAACAGTAAAAATGCTTCAGACTTATAAAAAGTATAAATACTATACAAGGTATAATGCACAAATCATGATGCAAGGTCACATTTAGAGTGCAACTTATAAACTCCTCAACTTATTAAAATATTATTATAAACAAATATTTTAAAGTTTTCCTCAGAAATCAAGTTACTCAAAGTAAGTTTGAAGAGTTCTTGTCAGACTAAAGACAGCCAAGTTGAGACAAAGGACATGATTCACTGGTAAAGCACTTGCATGGGTGAGAATGTGGGTTCAATCACTGACACCACATGATCTCCTAGCACCAGGAGGACTGCCATGGGCACCAAGCTGGCAGCAGACTTCCAGTAACTGTAGGTAAAGCCAAAATCATCATCATCATCATCATCATCATCATCATCATCGTCGTCGTCGTTGTCGTCGTCGTCGTCATCGTCGTCGTCAATGTGGCTAGCTATGAAATCAGAAAAAAACACCACAGGTAACAAATGTCAGGCTATTTATAAACTAAAAAAGGGTAACAATTCTATGCCATAAACCTCCCACCTACACACTAACACATGATCAATCACTTATAAAATTGCCTTGTGTCAACTGTCAAAGTTGAAGATAACTACATCCTCTACTTCCAAGAGTTCCATTTTTACTTCAAGGGTCCAAATGTAAAGGCCAGTCAGTAGCAGAATACTGACGTTAATATTTAAATATTGGCAATATAAAGAAAAAAATAACATTAAAGCCATAAAGGAAATGAAGGGAAAGAAAATAAAAGGGAATGAATAACACAGAGGACTCAAAGGAAAAGGAAATAAAGGAAAAGGAATAACAGTAAAGTAAATTCCCTTTTAAAAAATTTAACTGAGGGCCAGTGAGACAGTACAGGAGCAAGGCACTTGCCCTGCAATGGCCAACCCAGGTTCAATCCCAGGGCTCCCAGGTGGTCTACCGAGCACCTCCAGGACTGATTCCTGAGTGCAGAGCAGTATCCAAGCACTATTTTTCCCAGGTCTTACGTTGGGGGGAAAAATTTTAACCAAAACCAGACTGAAACAAAATTGCTTTCTATGTGAAATCTTTCTGTTTGACTGAAATGAGTATGTTTTAATTTTCAAGGGCAAGAAAGATATGAGCTGATGCATTTAATCCAGAAGGCCTAGCTTCAATATTCGGAGTATCTTTGTAAAACATTGCCATAAATGACACCAAGCGCATAGTCAGGAATAGCCCCTGACCATTGCAGGGGGTTTCCCTCTCCCTCAAAAAAGTAAAATTTCAAATTTCATCATGCAAACATCAAAATGAGCCATACACTTACACACTTTGCTTTCTAGTTTTGACTTTGCTTTCTAGTTTTGTGGTGGATTAAATGCTTTTTTTTTTCTTTTTGGGTCACACCCGGCAGTGCACAGGGGTTATTCCTGGCTCTGCACTCAGGAATTACCCCTGGCGGTGCTCAGGGGACCATATGGGATGCTGGAAATCGAACCCGGATTGGTCGAGTGCAAGGCAAATGCCCTACCCTCTGTGCTATTGCTCCAGCACTGGATTAAATACTATTTTGAAAAATTTCAGAATCTAGAGTTTTTTCATGTATTCAATAGTGTCAGACATTATAACTGTCATTATCATGTCTCTCAGCCCACTAACCAGGGCATGCTCACAAATATGTATGGTTTACACACAAACACACACACATATCCATCCCTGATGGAAGTTTCTAAACTAGGATTAGCATTGTGAGCCTCTATTCTTTCGGATCTCAAGGCTCAGCCTCAGAAGTTTAAATGAATACATCAAAATCAGGAATTCAGAGTAGGGAGCAAGCAGGCCAGAGAGCCGCAAGACTAAAGCCAGAGTAGCCATGGCTCTCACTTCCTGCCTCACATGTGGAGCCAGGTGGCCAGTCTTCAGCCTGAGGCCAGAAAGAGCCCAGTTTCTTGCTGGTTCCCCCATGAAATGTCTCCACCAGGGAATCTTCACTCTTTCTCAGAGTCCTCAGTCACACAGAATCACACATCTCCAGTGGACACCTCTGCCAGCCAGAACACTCCACTCCCCAAATGGTCAGACTTACACAAAATTTTTGATTCATTAAGGAGGGCTCTCTGGTATGATTTAAACATAGGGGTGACTGAGATGAACTGATGCCTGAGTTTTTTTTTTTAATTGTGTAACTATTAAGTCATCACTTTAACTATAGACATTCCTTATTCCAACAGAAGCCCCACCAACATTGCATCTTCCCACCACCATTACTTCCAAATTTCCCAACCAACCTTAGGCCTGCCCTCATAGCAGGGCCCCAATAATTTTAATTTTATATAGCTTGTTACAAATGATTTATTTTCTTTTGGGGGGGGGTTCACACCCGGCAATGCACAGGTTACTCCTGGCTCATGCACTCAGGAACTACTCCTGGCGGTGCTCTGGGGACCATATGGGATGCTGGGAATCAAACCCAGGTTGGCCACGTATAAGGCAAATGCCCTACCCGCTGTGCTATAGCTCCAGCCCCAATATAAATGATTTCTTTAAGAGTACACAGCACTGTCATCCTATTGTTCATCAATTTGCTTGAGCGAGCACCAGTAATGTCTCCATTGTGAGACTTGTTGTTACTGTTTTTGGCATATAGAATATGTCATGGGTAGCTTGTCAGGCAGGATACTCGTGGTAACTTGCTGGGCTCTCCAAGAGGGATGGAGGAATCGAATCCGGGTCGGCCACGTGCAAGGTAAACACCTTACCCACTGTGCTATCGCTCCAGTCCTGTGCTGTTTCCTTAGAAGAAAGTTGGTGAAGATTGTTGTATCTCACAATGGGGCCCTTAAGCCCTTGTGTAAGAGACTACTAAGATGTTACAGGTGAAGCCTTCTGTGCATAGCTTTTGTTAATCAAGATTGATTGCCTTCTACATTACATCACATCCAATCTGGTGTGCTACTCCTGATTATCAGTATTTTAGAGTTTGAGATGTTGCATGACTGCAAATGCAACCATGCAGTCTAGGGTGTCCAAAATTTTTAACGATGTGATACAGCTGAAAGTAAATTTTTAACTGGGTGGCAGCTTTGGAGCCTGTGCATGACTGCCAGGGCTTCCAGAGGCACAGGAGATGGGAGAAGGTAGCCCATCTTGACTCTGTGAAAGCCTGGAGATTTCAGTCACAAAACCTGAGTTTTTCAACAGATTAATTTCTGGATGAGGCTAGTCCAGACCTAGGCTCAGCTAGGAGGATAGGAGGCTAGTCCAGACCTAGCCTCAACCAGGAGCATGGAGACTATTGTGAAGTGTGGAAGGTTTTGGCTGCCCGAACTCTGTTTGGGCGGGCACTGGGCTTACCTGCCCTGCTCTGGGATGCCCTGATGATCAGCCTTGAGCAGGGTCCAGGAGAAATACTGCCACTTGTTGATCTCTTTCAAGATTTATTTATGAGTCTGTGGGTCATGGATGGTGAATGAGCTTACTTGGACACTGGGCTCACCCACTCCACTCCAGGGTGCTCCAGACAACACAGTCTTGCACAGGGTCTGCGAGAAATTCTGCCATGCCTAACTTTCTTTTTTAGCTCTATGTGTTCCTTCCTTAACAAAGCCATACTCACTTAGTTCCAGGAAACCTTAGTGGCTTGGCTAAATTTGCATTATGAGGAAACTAAGCTATTTACCAACATCACAGTGCAGGTCAGAGAAGAACCAAATGCTTAATTTCGTGTTATGAAAATTCTATTCTGTGGAAATTGGCTTTTCAGCTGCTACAGGGACTCATTAAACATATTCAGCAGGTCTTGACCACACAGCACTGCCTGTTGTGGTTCTCCATGCCAATGTGCTATAGAATCATTAAGGAAAATGATTTGCAGGGCCACTCCCAGACCAAATGGAGGAAAATTTATGAAACAGATCTAAAGATTTGAGTGTTTTGTAAGACTTTTCTGGTTGATTCCCCTGGCACTCTGGATTAAGAACCACAGTTCTTTAGAAAACTTTGTAATGGATATAATAAACCTTTGTTTTATTTGTTTATTTTTGTTTGGAGGCCACACCTGGTTCAGGATGTGTTCGGAATTTACTCCTGGCTCTGTGTTCCGGGATTACTATAGGTGGGGTTTGGGAGACCATATGGGGTGCCAGGCATCAGACCCTGGTCATGCAAGGCAAGTGTCTTTCCCGCTCTACTATCTCTCCAGCCCCCATAATAAATTTCCTTCTTTAAAAAATCCCATGATTGAGGGGCTGGGTCAATAGCACAGCGGGTAGGGCGTTTGCTTTGCACTTGGCTGACCCAGGTTCGATTCCCAGCATCCCATATGGTCCCCTGAGCACTGCCAGGAGTAATTTCTGAGTGCAAAGCCAGGAGTAACCCTTGAGCATCACTGGGGTGACCCAAAAAGCAAATAAACAAAAAAATTAAAAAAATTTAAAAATTAAAAATCCCATGATTGGAGCTGGAGTGATAGCACAGTGGGTAGGGTGTTTGTCTTGCATGCGGCCAACCCGGGTTTGATTCCCAGCATCTCATATGGTCTCCCCAAGCACCACCAGGAGTAATTCCTGAGTGCACAGGAGTAACCCCTGTGCATTGCAGGATATGACACAAAAAAGCAAAAATTAAACTTGAAAATAAAAAAATTAAAAATCCTGTGATTCTCATATCAGAAATCTATTCAGGAGAGTGTGCTTCTAATGCTCCAAGAAACAATTGCTGAACAAACTCAAAGTGAGAATGTCTTATGGAGGCTTCAGAACACTGTGTTACTCATCTTTGATGCACACGTTATAGGACTGGTCCATTTTAATGCAGAGATAAGTGCTTACCGAAGGGCTTCAGGAATGTCTTTCCCTAGGTGCTTACCCTGCACTTTCATAAACTGAAGAGTGAGTGCCACCTTAAACTTGGCAGGAAGGCACTTCCCTGGGTTCACCTCATTTTGAAGGGCATCTAGCATGTAATTGTTTTGCAATGTATAATATAAATAGGAAAATAATAAATGATCCCACCAATATATAGTCCTTTTTTTGATAAGCAACAAAACTCAACAATGCTAAATTAATAAAGGAAATTCTTGAAAATGTGTGAGTCACAAAACTCAGGAAAAGTTATAACTCCAGAAAATACATAAATCAAGGTGCCTACAAGCATCCAGGGTACATAAACTCTTCAGGAAACCAATCTAGAGATGTTGCCATCCACTATGGAATCTCATAGGATCTCATAGACATTGAATCCATAGACATCCATAAAGAGTCTCATCCATTATTAGACTCTTCTCTCCAAATTTAAATCTCTGATAAGAGGTTCTATCTGGCTCATTGACTCTCTGGAGCAACTTGACTGGTAATTCTTATATATATATATACATATATATATATACATATACATATATATGTGTGTGTGTATAATTTCTTTAAACCCCATTATTTATAAAGTTATTCATTGTTGGATTTTAGACATACTAGGTTCTAGCACCCATCCACCACCAGTGTCATCTTCCTGCCAGATGACACTGGTTCCCTCACACTCACCCCCAACCCCAACCTGCCACTTTGATCGGCACCTTTCCAAGTTTGAGTGTTAAAGCTTAGACCTCTTGTTTTCAGTGCTGTTTACTCTGTGCTTTGGGTATTTAGTTAGACCACTCCTACTACTACTCAAGTACTTGGGCCCCTTGACCCCTGCTCCTCATTGCTTCCCATCTCTCTTTTCTTATATCCTCGGTTTCCCTCCTTCTTTGTCCTCCTCCCTACACTCTGGGGTAAGAATGATCTAGATATCACCCCTTCAAACATTGCATTCCCTTATCCTTGACTGACAGTTCTAAGATTATGATACCCAGTAGGATAATTTCCTAAAGTAAACTTGATCTACTTAAACCAAAAAGAAACAGATGCTGGACAGGTAAAATCAGCAGGTTTGGGCTCTGAGATTATACCATTGACAAAGCGGTTATGCAATCATAACATCCCATGGGACTACTGAGGCGGCACAGCTGTTTTCCACATAAAGCTATAACCTGACTCTGCCACGCTGCCACTTAGTGACAAGTACTTTGTGAATTGAAATATCCACTGTTAAGTACACAGGTTGGTATTTCAATCTACTTGCTAAGAAATGTAGATTTGAAAATCAAATCGGTCATACCCATAACAACTCACTAGTCCTCAAAATGCATAAGCAGGGCAAGGAGGAAACACAACCAGGCTGAGCCTTCAAGTCTAGCTCCTAATTAGGTGTTCGTACACTTCCTGTAGAGTATTTCAGATCACACCATTTCCTAGTCCCCAGTCACATAGTAGTTGAGCACTCAGTTCTGGAGTCACGCTGCCTGGATTACCTACTCGATGTGACTTAGGAAAAAGATGCTTACCCTCTAGACTTGGTGCTTTTATCCATAAAATAGGAGTACCAATTAAACAGCTTCCAGCACAGAGGAGCACTGTGAATATTGAGTTAGTACGGATGAGATTGCTTCTTATTAAACTTGTTACTCACATTTCTTACTCCCTCTTTCCTTTATAAAAATAATTAAAATGCTTTTATTTTATATTTTTACAGCCAACAATCTTGTTGCCTGAAATCACTGGGGATAAAATTCTAATGTTGGTTTTGCAAATGGTTGATGCTTGTTTATGTTTTGCATTTGCTATATTTGGCATTTTGAACTCATGGGTTTCACATGAGCAATAACTGAAAGACTCAGGTAGTGAATTAGCTCTCTCAAAAAAGTTTCCTTTCTTGCTCCAAGAACACTTGAGCATCAGAATGTGTATTACTTTCTTACTTTGGGGTTTCTTGGGGGCGGAGAGGTGGAAGCAGCACAGTCTGGCTCTTGACTTAGAGTGACTTGACTTACAACTTTCCAGCTTTCTGCTGATATGAAAGTCACATTCAGTAAAAAATGCACCCTCAAATTGTAGTTTGTATCTTTTCCTGAGCTATAATTTGTGGCACAATACTCTTCTATCGTGTTGGTTAGAGGCAGCAAACACAGCTTGTCAACCGTGTGACCACCAGGACAAACAACCCGTACTCTGCAGTTTGCTGTTACCAACGTGTTTAAGGTAGGCTGGGCTAAGTAACTTATGACATTGAGTAAAGTTAGATGTAATAATGCATTTAACTTACAAGATTTTCAACTTGTGATGGGCTAATTGGGCCAGAACCCCACTGTTAGTTATGGAGGATCTGGAATCTGTCATCATGAGAACAGTGTGAGGTTTCTTCACACAAGTAGCCTAGTTCAAGAGAGAAATATTTCTCATCCTCTCCCTTTTCATGAACAGATTTTTTTCCAACTCTCCCTTTTCACCTTAAGGAGTGAACATTTGAGAGTCCAAGTTTGATGCAGGCTTCTCAGTTTTAGCCTCTGAGACTCAGGCAAAAGTTTCCAGGAATTAAAAAATGCTCTCAGTTCAGATGCAACAGCAGCACAAACAGATCTAAATTCTTGATAATTTTTGTTCTTGTTATTTCCCTAATTTTGCACAGTTTTGAACTTTTAATTATACTTTATGCAGGAAGTCTAAATATTTTGTGAACAACAGTTTTTTTAGGATGTCTAGTTCAAAATGCTTCTAGAAAATGGAGTCTCAAACAATAGTCATTCTCTAGAAGTGTCTTGAAGATTTGCATTGAGCATTTTTTAAATTTTTTTAATTTTATTGAATCACCGTGAGATAGTTACAAGCTTTATGTTTGGGTTACAATCTCACAATGATCATGCATTGAACATTAAACAAGCATTTTCTGAGGTCCAGAGGTTAAATAAGCATTAAAGCCTTATTTAAAATTCAGTGTTTTTTATACTGAATTTTAAATAAAGCTCTCTCTTTTTGGGGGGTGGGGAGGATTGGATGAAAGTTGGATTTGGGCCACACGTGGCAGTGTTCAGGGCTTACTTCTGATTCAAGGATCTTTCTTGGCTCTGTAGGGATGCTGGGGATCGAACCCAGGTTAGCCACATCAAGGCAAATGTCCTACCTTTTATACTATCTCTCTAGCCCCCATCTAAGTGTTTCCTGATTTTTTTTAAACTGTAAATTCCTTTCTTTAAGTAATACTTGTCTTGTAGAATAATAAGAAGAACACTCTTAGTAAACAATGGTCTCATAAACTGAGCCATAATAACAAGACAGAAGACCATCTTGATAAAGTTGGAGAATAACCAAGGCAAACTTTGAAAACAAATTGTCTTAACATTCCTAAGGGGGTTTCTTTTCTGGTTTCCCAGCCCCCCCACCCCCAGCTTTTTGCTTTTGGTCCTATATGGAGTTCAGAAACACTTTGTTTATTGATTCCCTCTTTGCCAGGACACAGAGCTAATGTTATTTTATCTCTCTTCACACAAAGAAGGAAAGGAAGTACTTTCCGCTCTGGCTCTTGTTTTCATGCTCAAAAGTTTCCATGGAATTATTCTGAGTATTAAAATTTTCCCAAACTACTGTCATGCAGTAAACTTAGGAGAACAGTTGTATAAAATCTGTTCTGCCATTTTTGAATAAGGGAACTTATTATATTTATTTTTAGCCCACAAAAGTCTATTTTTTTGACAGTTCAGGAACAACCAACATTGAAACAGAACTCTACCCAGAGCTACTCCTGCTTGAGGGACAGAAGTCTCGCTAATTCCCCTAGAGTTAAAAAACTTTAAATGACTGCCTGAACAGAACACAATCCCACACAATGTTCAGTTGAGTTATAGGAAATAAATGGATGGATCATAAAATTCTTTCACCTTAAGAACACAGATAGTCCATTCGTTCTAGAATAAGAATAATTTTTTTTCTACATTGTAAGTTGCATAGTTTAGGGGATTAATTCTGTTCATGTTTTTAGAGATTAAGGGAAAAGGGAAATGTTATGAAAATTAAATTATAAATGCTAAGCAAAAATAATTTTTATGAAAGAAATAAATAGAAGACAGTCTTTCTAAAATATGTATGTTTGGCTAATTACAGAAATTTTTCAGAGTATTAGGAGAAACAATTGTATAACTTCCAGCACTAGATTTTACTTTTAAATTGTCTTCACTGAACGTAGGAACACAGATTTACTTGACAGGTTTCTAAAAGAAAAGAAAAAGAATGGTTATCTGATTGGTGATATTAATCTAGGGTTGTACCATGTACTTGGCAGGAAGCCCTGGGTAACATGGTTACATTAGTGTCCTTATTCTTCTGAAGAGAATTCCTGGCATTGGTACCAAAAGCTGAGGATGTTGCCCCTGGCACTACGGCTTGGGTTGTTGTGGAAGGTCGGTCATATGTAACTCCCAAGGAACAATCCAATTCAAGGGCAAGGAAAATAATCTACCTACTTCCCAAAAACTGAGAAACCAGGTTTGAAGTCCCATAATGACATCCTGAGTCTGGTTCAAGGTGCCCCTCTCCATCACTTTGGCAGTGACATCTGTGCAGGAGCTGGGAACATGTTGTGTAGGTAGGGCTCAGGCACACAGTCATTCCACTTCTCGGCGAATCTGCTCCTGTACCATAGTCAGAGGGAGTGAAATGCTGCCAAAATCCCAAATCTTGTTTCAGATTTGGGATTATATGAAAATAGGTTTATGTGATCCTTGACAGATATAGCCACAGGAGAAAAATCACCATCTATTGCCACTCTCTTCTGGGCCACACTCATACCTAGTCTGGGTGATTCCGACCATCTGAAATCTGAAGAGGAACTCATCATTCTGCTAGCAGGTTACCTTCTGGGGTAGACAGACTAAGCAAAGTTGTTCAATTTGCCATACTAGGGCCAACTTATATATCTGGTCTTCTAATAGTTCACTTATTTGGGGTGAGGGTGGGGAAGGAAATCCCTCAGGGTAGACGAGGCCTGCTCTATTGGCCACATGTCTTAGTCAAGTTCATATCACAAAGGCCCAGTAGAGGCTTACATGAAAAGCAACAACAAAAAGGGCCTGAGTTGCCTGCCTTACGACAACAAAAGAGGTTATTTGAGGTAATTTCATGGGAACATAAGATACTGGCATTTACAGTCAGAAGGCTGTCCCCAATAAGGCAACCTAAGCTGCTTCCCACAGGTCACCCACAGGTCACAGTGGTATGATAATTGGGGGAATCGATTAGGCCTAGAGACTTCATGGTCCTAGCATGATGAATAGATTCTTCACATCTGTAACTGTCCTCAAGGGTAGGTCCGAGAAAGTTTATTCACCAGTTGTAAGGTGATCCGGGTGCAGGTGATGTTACGTTCCATCCATGTTGTATTGGGTCCTGGCTCCCCTAACATATACTCAGGATGTCAACTTGCTTGACCTTTCCCTAGCTAAGAGCATTACCACAAGATTTAAAATCATGCAACTTTTGTCACATAGTACTGTTTCTTACTCATATCAAAGGATTGGAACATCATGGTTTTTCCTGTGTCAAAAGAATTTTTCATTGTATCACAACCCTTCATGGTGGTTTTGTGACTCTTTGGGACTGAGCATGGTTCAGCAGGACAGTACAGGTTGAGGACCAATTTGATTTGTGTAACTTTCTCATAGACACTAGCCTAGATGAAGTTCACACAGTCATTGTACTTACTATACTAGGTAATTTACATATCTGTGCTCTTAATAGTTCAGTCTCTAGGGACCTTATGATCATATTATATAAGCAAGTCCTTAAGAACAACTCACACCAATTTTTATTGGGGTACTCAGTATAATATCGAGGATATGAAATCAACCCAGTTTCCATCGACAGATAATTGGATAATAGAGGTGTAGTATAGCTTCACGATGCAGTACCATGCAGCTGCAAGGAACGATAAAATCATGCAATTTTCTCCTACTTGGATGGAACTGGAGATTATCATGTTAAGTGAAGTAAATCAGAAGGGCGGGTAGGCAAATACCAGATGATCCTACTTATTTGCAGTATATAGAATAATAGGATGAGGGAATGCAAGATTTCAAAAGGGAGTTACCTATATTTCCCTGGACCTGGGTTATAGAAATGAGAAGTTCAGAAAAGA
The DNA here is from genome assembly GCF_027595985.1 of Sorex araneus. Taxonomy (NCBI): domain Eukaryota; kingdom Metazoa; phylum Chordata; class Mammalia; order Eulipotyphla; family Soricidae; genus Sorex; species Sorex araneus. The sequence goes on along the minus strand of NC_073302.1, from coordinate 361,877,765 downwards.
AACAAAAGCAAGGGGGAAAGTAAGGAGAGGCAGTGGGAAGATAACTGGGACAGGGGACTGTGGTCTTAGGTACACGTGGTATAGGGATATATCTAAACCACAGAGACAGCCCTGTATGAATGAGCCCAGACTACAATAACTAAACGGAAAACTGTGCCTGCCAAGGAGGCAAACTGGGGAGTGGGGTGAGGAGAGGGCCTTGAAGTGAATCCCAGACTGGGGATTTTGGTGGAGAGAAATTCTATTGGTGGTGGGATTTTGATGATAAGAAGGCAGAGGAGGAAGTAGAGGAAGAGGAGGAGGAGGAGAAGTAGAAGTGGTGGAGGAGAAAGAATGGGAGAGGGGAAGGGGAGGAGAAGAGAGGAGGAAGGAGGGAAGGAGGAGGAAGAGAAGGAAAAGGAGGAGAAATTTGAATAATGATATTCTGATCTTTAAAGCACTGTAGCACTGTCTTCCAGTCCTGTTTTCCATCGATTTGCTCGAGTGGGCACCAGTAACGTCTCCATTGTGAGTTATGTTGTTACTGTTTTTGGCATATCGAATACGCCATGGGTAGCTTGCCAGGTTCTGCCACGCAGGCGGGATACTCTCAGTAGCTTGCCGGGCTCTCTGAGAGGAACGGAGGAATCAAACCTGGGTCAGCCACGTGCAAGGCAAATGCCCTACTAGCTGTGCTATCGCTCTGATCTTTAAAACTTACATTAAATGGTTCTGAAAAAGTTTAAATATGGGAAACATAATAAACTACCACAGGGCAAATATCACCTCTCTTTATTGCTAGCAGAATCTGACAACTTGTTCTTATTTTCATAAAAAAAATATTTGGGGAAATAATATAAAGAAACATGTCAAAATATATGGAGTTTTTATTTTCATATATTAAAAGTACTATAACAGGAATTCAAGTTACCTGGATTTTCTTTTGTCACATTTTACAGAGAGCAGCATTTAGGGGACCCAGTGGCATTGGTGTCACTCCTGGCAGCACTCTGCCAAGAAGGTCAGAGGTCAAGTACTCAGGCCCTCTGGTTCAGGAATGGACCCGGGCTCCCTGGATATGCTGGGGGTGAGGGCGTTCCAGGCCTACACCTGGTGGTTGTGGTTGTGGGGAAATGGAGGGTCAGTGCTGGAAATCAAGCTAGGACTGTCTGTGTGGGGAAGGAGCTGGGAAGATGAACCCTGGCTCTGTGTCAGTTCCCCAGCACCCTGGCCCACATTTTAAAATTAATATTTGTATTATTAGTGTTTTTTAATTATTAATACTGTAATTAATTTGCAAAAATTAAGCAATTTGCATATGCCCATAGTATTAGATAAATGGGTAAAATATAGAGAGTAAAGTATAGAGAGCCTCAACAATTGAGGATCTCTGGAATCCAGCCAAGGCCATGCTCAGGGCCACTCTCCACACATTCAGACAAGCCTCACACATGGGGGAGCTGGCGGAGAAACCCAAGTGTGTGGGACCCGGGGCCAAGATCTCCAAGGCTGCTCGGATCAGGACTGGGCCTCTTCCACCCAGATCCCCCATTTTCCAGTAGCTAGGCGGTCATACCCAGAAACTGCCCCCAGTGTTGTGTAATCCCATCAATGGCCAATATCCAGAGACTATTAAACCAAGCTCCTGGAAATGCACAGCCACAATGAGGTCACACGACATCTAATAGCCTAGTTCTCCCTCTTGGAGATCCTGACAAGCTACCAAGAGTCTATTGCCCACTTGGGAGAGCCTGGCAAGCTCCCCGTGGAGTATTCATATCCCAAACACTGTAACATATATATACATACCTCTCAGAGAGCCCGGCAAGCTACCAAGAGTATCCTGCCTGCACAGCAGAGCCTGGCAAGCTACCCGTGGCATATTTGATATGTCAAAAAACAGTAACGATAGGTCTAATTCCCCTGACCCTGAAAGAGCCTTCAATCATTGGGAAATACAAGTAAGGAGAGGCTGTTAAAATCTCAGGGCTGAGTGTAATAGAGACGTTACTGATGCCCACTCGAGTAAATCAAAGAACAGTATGACAGTGATACAGTGATACAGTGAAGTTTCTATATGATTAATTTTCCGATTCCTGGATTCTTTTTTGTTGTTGCTGTTTGTTTTTTTTGGGGGGGGAGGGTGGCAGTGGGCAGTGGTGACTCCAGACAGGAACCTAGAGAGGAGTTTGTACTGTCTCCTCTCTCGCTTTATGGAGATTTACTCTACCCTACCGTGTTAACCTTTAAAAGCACCGAGTCAGCCTTACGAGGGCTCAGGAAAGGGGGAAGATTCCTGGATTCTGATTGATGTTTTCCAGTTTTTATAATCAATTAAGCATAAACTAGCTTTTCATAAAATATCTATTTCATTTATTATCACTGAACTGAAAGCTTTCTCTAATATAAAAACTTATGTTATCTCATATTTCATGCCAGGATACTTTTCTACTTTTCTTTTAAAACTTTTGCCAAAGTAACATTGGTTTATAACATTATTAGATTTCTGGTGCTCAATACTATACATGGACATTTGTATATTATATCTATTTACACCCTTTGTACCATTAACAGTCTAATTCCTATCCTTCACATACTCATTTTAATGCAAAAAAGTTATTCATTTTAAAAATAAAAATGCAAGTGCATTGATTATTACAAGGTAATAAATACCAAAATTTCCTGGTACATCTATACAATGGAATACTATGCAGCTGTTAGAAAAAAGGAAATCATGAACTTTGCATATAAGTGGATCAGCATGGAAAGTTTCATGCTAAGTGAAATGGGTCAGAAAGAGAGAGACAGACATAGAAAGATTGCACTCATCTGTGGTATATAGAATAACAGAGTGGGAGACTAATACCCAAGAATTGTAGAAATAAGTACCAGGAGGTTGACTCCATGGTTTGAAGTCTGGCCTCACATTCTGGGGAAAGGGCAACTCAGAGAAGGGATCACCAACTATAATGTAATCGAAGGCCATGCGGGGGAAGGGAGTTGCGGGCTGAATGAGGGCTAGAGACTGAGCACAGTGGCCACTCAACACCTTTATTGCAAACCACAACAGCTAATTAGAGAGAGAGAACAGAAGGGAATGCCTTGCCACAGTGGCAGGGTGGGGTGGGGGGAGATGGGATTGGGGAGGGTGGGAGGGATGCTGGGTTTACTGGTGGTGGAGAATGGGCACTGGTGAAGGGATGGGTTCCCAAACTTTGTATGAGGGAAGCATGAGCACAAAAGTGTATAAATCTGTAACTGTACCCTCACGGTGATTCACTAATTAAAACTAAATAAATTTTAAAACAATAAATAAATACCCAAATTTTCTTCTAGTATCAAACAAAATTATAAGAGGTGGGTTCATTCTGAGTCACTGTGTGCTGAGGATAACTTTATGGGGGATGGAGCTCTTGCCGAGGAAAGTGAAAGACTGCAAAGTAGAGTCTAGAACTTTCTTATAGAATGGTAGGTTCCTGTCAGGACGCAATGGGCAGAAAGCATGAATTGAGCCCATCCCCCTGGGTGAATTGTGGGTGTTTATCAAATTATTTTGTGTTCATTCTGCAAGCAAAACATTGGCAGCTCATAAATGCTCGAAGCCGTCCAGGGGTTGATTTGTAATTATCCTGTTTCTATTATTCATCTCAAAAGGCAAAAAGACTTCTACATTGTCATCCTACTTCACATTGTGTCTTGTCTGCCTTCTCTTCAGTCTTCTCCTCCACCCAGAATGCTTGGCTTCCTGCTAACACACAGACATCCCTGCCTTCCCTTGTAGCATGTTCCCCATTCTATAAACTGGCTTGTGTTCTTCCTCCCATCCAGTCCATCCCAAACCTTGCTTTTCCCATCATGTTGCTGATGGCAGCCAGGAAATAAGTTACAGTAACTCATAATAGAGGAGAAATTACTTCTAAGTCAAACATTTGCTTTCAAAGGACATTGGTGCCATTAGCCCATTTTATTTGGAGAGGGAGGTAACTTTTTTGCTGTTGTGTCATCCTCAAAGCCACTAACTTCATGTTTCAGAGGTGATAGCTTTGAAAAGATCGTCAATCCTTTAAAAGCCTTGCAAATACAAGACGAGAGCTGTAGGCTGCAGGATCCAGCATTGGTGCTGACAGCAAAGGACCTTCCCTCTAATTAAGCAGTTGGTGGAGGCAGGTGAATGATGGTTTGACGGAGAAATGCCTGGGGTACAGAGAGTCATGCTTCCTTCACCCTCTGGGGCTGGTACCACACTACCCACCCATTTGGGGCACACTCTACTGGGCAGGTGTCCCCATGGTCAGGAGGGAGGAGGAGGCAGAGAGCTGTCTGCACTCCAGGAGCTGGCGGTGCTGGGGAGATGTGGAACAGATGCCAAGCTGGTTATTATTAGTACCGTTGGTAAACAGGAGAGCTGCTTACACAGGGTAAAGTCAGCTGCTTTTGTACCAGGGCGAGTTCCAGAGATGACTGCATTGGTCCTCTTCCCAACCTGCTCTGAGTCTATCTGAAACTTGGAAACTGCTTCCCATCTCTTCTCTATTCTCCGCCTTCAGTGCCCTTGCTCTGACCAGACAAATAACAGCAACAACAGTAATGCCAGTTTAACAAATGTCTCAGGAACAGTCCTAAACTTCACCAATGCCATCTCCATTTTCCTTACCACCACCCTCTGATGCAGCGTTGTGGTTGTCCCTCTTTCATAGCTGAGGATCTTGAAAGCTGAAGGGTTTAAGTCTCGGGGATGCAGGAGCAGTGATGGGGAAAGTTCTGGGCTGGTCCATATGTTCCAGGTCCTTTAATATTTTTAAGATTAAAGTATCAATAATAAAGATGCTCAGAGTTAGAAAGATGAAAAAAAATATTGTAAAGTAGAAGAAAAAGAAATTACCTAGCAAGGGACAAACTTAGTATAAGACTAAGTTAAGTTTGGTTTTGTGTGTGTGTGTGTAAGAATGTGTGTGAGAGAGTGTGTGTTAATAGGAAAATTGGACCTTTATGTTACTGATCAAGTTACAAGAATGTTAGAGAGAATGAGAGGATTTTACAGAACAGTATAGATAGTTTAAAGTCTTTTAGGTAATCAGTTTGACCATTTGTCTAGATTTTGCCCATTATCTCTTAGTTTCCAGTGAGTCTAAGGTCTGGATCAGAATCTGTGATTAGGGAAATTGTTAACTTCCCATTCTCTGAAAGAGCCCAGAAAGTTTCAGGAATGTTTAAAATGTAAGGCAGGGAAGCTAATATGAAGCTGCTCAGAGCACTGGCAAGGGGAAACTGAGGCTTCCTCATTCAACATGCCCCACACCCAGCTGGAAAGAGAATCCATACACTGTTGTCTGCTTTGCTTTCCTGTCAACAGAGGTCTTGGGAGCCCCCCTGCCCTCCCTTACACCCCCAATCATTGTGGCTTCTGATTTCTTCCAGATGGCCTTTGGCCTTTGGGGTCTCACGTACCCCACATTCCCTGACTTCTGCAACTGAACCCAAGCGTTCTTTGGGTCTGTGCTTCTCAACCTCTAGTGTATGTGTGGGTCTCTTGGAAAGTCTCATAGAGATTTTGAGTTCCAGATTATAATCTAGACTAATCTGGAAGTGGGAGATATATCTAGATGGGTCTGTAATTCTGTGTTTCTAGTAAGCTTCTGGGCAAGGCCAGTGCCTATGTTCTACGGATTAAACTTCGATAAGCAAATTCAATGAAATGCTTGATTCTGAATAGCTGGCACTGCTGTCTTATTCTCTTCCAGCTGCTGATGTTTATGGAACTTCCTCCAAGGGGACCTTAATAGATCTCCTTGAATAGAGCCTATGAAACCCTCTCTTTTGCAAAGAGCTGCCCTCCAGGCTGCTGCCTCCTGCATATTTGTTGCTTCTCTCTTTCTTTCTCTCTTTCCTTGTCCTAACTTTTCCCCTTTGTGCTTCTCTTCTCAAAGCCATAGAGGCCTCTGCGAATTGACCTTCCTGATAGTTTTTGCTATGGAACTCCTCAGTACAGCAACACTGCATGTGTTTCTTGCTCCCCAGTTTCTGTAATTATAATAACAATGCCGACACACGATCTACAACTAGTCTGAAAGCTGCTCTCTTGCTGTGGAATGTGGGTACAACATAAAGAGAAACGTGGGAAGAGAAAAATATCTTAGCAGAACGTTCTGTACTTTATATTATATTTACAAGGGACCGTGGTGCCTTATTATGAACACTATTCTCCTTCACTGTCTTCAAAAGGAAAAGCAAACACATTATTGAAGTGGAAGGAAGTTCACGGAGCCCTGGAATCCCCCAGGGGCTCACAAACAGCACACACAGGAAGTCAGTCACATTGGTAGCAGCTGAGGTGCTGCAGGGGCACCTTTGCTCAACCACTTCCAGGCTGGGTGGCCTGTGCCTGAGGGCCCAACAGACACCATGGAGGCCTCCTCCATCCCCATCCTCACTGTGACTCTAAAAGGTTTCTTGACTGTATGGGCCTTTGGTCCTTCCAATGTCATTAAAGGAGGGCCTGTGTCCACAGTCACCCAAGCCAGCACAACCTCCTTGAACTCCTGCTGGGCTTCACTATCTTCTCAAAGGCATAAAAAAAATAGGTCCTAAAGGACAAAATCACCCCATCTTTAGGGACCTGTTTGCAACCCTCTAAGTTCAGTGTGCCAATGCCTTCAGTTCAGAGGGATGGCACTTGGGAGGTGGCCAGGCTGGAATGAGGTCATGAGGTGAAGTCCCCATGCTGGAGTAACTGGAAGGAGGCTCTGGTGGGTGCTGCTCACCCCACACCACAGGCTAAATGAGGGAGGTCCTGGCGACTTTCTACGGAAGGATAGTGACCATGCCAGCCCATGAAATGGGGGCGGCTCATTCTGGAAATGAACCTTGTATCCCCAAATGTTAGGGGTGTTGTGGAACAAAGACTTGGACAAGACTGGGTTCTTTGGGGTGAGACAAAAATGTAAAAGTGGCTCCACCCAAAGGAAATAGATTCTTTGTTGATGGTGCCTGGTCAGATCATTAGGACGAGTCCTTGGACACTGCCCCAATGCAGGAAGCAGAACTAGGACTCCACTTTTAATTAAGTGGGCAAGCTGGAGCTTGTGAGTCTGATCGATCTGGAAAGGGTTAACAGGTCTTCCTACATTTGCCTTGGCCATACATTAATTCCTGGCAGCACAAGAAAACAACCCTCCTGCTTATCTTAGACCCCAGGTGTAAGGAGGTCATGACCTATGGAGGCGCGGAGACCTTGCATTCCTCCCTGGAGATTGTAGCCATTTGCTTCATGGACATGGTAGGACAATGTATGCTTTGGTGTCCTTGTGAGACATGTTTAGTCTGTGCCCCAACATTCCTTTGTTAATGATTTTCTCTGCTTTGCTGAATTCTCTGGAGAAGTTTATGATAGGGGAGCAAATAAAATGAGACCACTAAAAGCTTCTCTTCACCAGAGAACCAGAGCAAGCCTTAGACCTCCATGCTTCTACATTCCTCTTGTGTGTCTCGCCTCTGCACCTCTGATCAACTAATATATCACTTCTTGCAACACTTGTCTTCCTGAAAACTGAGTGACAATTGAGGATACAACAGCTCCGAGATGTTGCCAGGAAGAGGGATGTGGAGGCCTCACTGTACCCCAGATCTTAGTCTTTGTTGGGGAAAGAATTCAAGAACAAAAGAGGGCAGCTGATTGTAGAAAGATTTACCAAAGAAATAGTACAGACCCAGGATGTGGGTTGATCTCAAGGGGGAGAATCAGCTCTGTGTTTGGGGGCAAGGGCTTGTAAGGGGTGAGCTAAGGGACGGGATATGCATAAGGGTTGGATTGTTGCTAAGCTTGAACATGAATGTCTACTCATAGGTCACATGCATCATTAACATCTAGTCATGCAACAAGGGGTGTACAATTAATATGCATCGGGGCATAAAGAGGACAAGAGAGAAATAGTGTCGGGTTCTGAGCACGTACCATGGACTGGAAGCCAAAGGGCTACATTTACCAAGGAATGTCCGGCCCAGCTCAGAGGCCTCAGGACTTCCTCCAGGCTAGACATCTTTCTACAGAAGAGAGATTCGAGGGCGGCTCGGCTGAGTCCAATAAAACTCAGGCACTAGAGGAAAGTGGGGCAGCTGGCAAACAAATGGGAAGCCCAGAGATGGCAAAGACACAGCGCTACCCCAACCACGGTCACCATGACCACCAGTAGCACCAACACAACCACGGTCACTGTGTCCACCAGTAGCACCGAAACAACAATCACTGTGTCCACCAGAAGCACCAGTCAACCATGGTCACTGTATCCACGCAGCACCAACACAATCATTGTGTCCACCAGCAGCACCAGCCAACCATGGTCACTGTGTCCACCAGCAGCACCAGCCAACCATGGTCACTGTGTCCACCAGCGGCACCAGCCAACCACAATCACTGTGTCCACCAGCAGCACCAGCCAACCACAGTCACTGTGTCCACCAGCAGCACAGCCAACCACAGTCACTGTGTCTACCAGTAGCACCAGCCAACCACAATCACTGTGTCTATCAGCAGCACCAGCCAACCACGGTCACTGTGTCCACCAGCAGCACCAGCCAACCACAGTCACTGTGTCCATGCAGCACCAACACAATCACTGTGTCCACTAGCAGCACCAGCACAACCTTGGTCACTGTGACTACCAGAAGCACCAGCCCAACCATGGTCGTGTCCACTAACCACAGCCTGGATATTTTGGGTCTGGCTGTTTGGGATGGCTCCAGCCTGAAATTGAGGAGTGTCCACAGAAGCTGTGGAGAAGCCAATCAGTTTCTTCCCCTTCATCAACCAGCCAGGCCAGAGACGCCTGGCCCACCAGCACCACAGCAGGTGAGCCCCTGAGAACCAGGCTGCCCTGGCCCAAGCCCTGGCCACATCCACATGGTGCTCAATGATCCCAGCCTCCTCTGAGATCTCATCAGTCCAGGCCCTGGCTGGGGTGCCAACGGCTGGCCAGATGGGGGCTAAATCTCCACAGGGATCAGACAGCTGAGAAATGTCCTGTGCTGTTAGGGCCATGTTTGGGCATCTTTCCAAAGGTGTACTCTACTCAGTCTCAACAGGTATGTATGTGACAGAGAAAGACAGATACACAGATACGCAGAGACATAAATGTCTGGGTCCAGGCAAGCGGGACTTGTTCTTGCTGGTTCTATTAACCAAGTGGGTTACCTGCATCACTCACCAGATCTGGGTGAACCAGGGCAGTCCGGCTCATCTTCTAGAACATCCCCAAGAAAGACCACGCATGTGACTAGATAACTCTCTGGGGCCTGGGGAAGCTGAGAGAGCCCAAAGGGCCAGAGAGGTTAGCTCACAAGCACTATTTGAAATCCTTGATGAAAATCCAACTTCAGGACAATTGTTTCTCTATGTCCAAGGGTTTTAAATACTTTAGAGGGGAAGGTTAAGGCTTCAAAGGGCGTGTTGACTGGCTGTTTACCTCCATTCTCCTCTGTTTCTGGACCTCCTGTGAACAGCTCCCCGCCCCACCCCCAGCCCCTGGGTGGAAGTGCAGGAAGAATGCTGTCTGTGCATTAGGGCAGCCTTGAAGCTGGTCTGAAAGCCTCTGAGACTCTGCCGAGGTAAAGTAAATAGCACACACCCTCCCTTCAGCTCTCAACCTGAACACTGGACTGTAAATTTTGAATTGAAGAATTTCCTGATGTTTTAAATCACCTAATAGGCATAACTAGAGAGGTAGCAATAATTTAATGAAAACTATCAGATGTAAATCACAGAAAACATAGACCAGTCAACCCTCTAAGAGAAAATTGAAGATATCTTCATGTCCTTGGATTAAGAAAGGATCTCTTAATCTCTTAATGTGGAAAAGGGATAACTATAAGAGTCTTTGAAACAATCAATTATTTCTCTTCAGCATTAAGAAGTTTCTGCACAAAGGCACATTTAGAAGGAGATGACTTGAGTGGTAGAACACATGGCTAGCATGTGTGAGACCTGAGTTTGATCCCCAGCATTACATCTCCCCTCATCTCAGCATTACAGGGCTATTCCTGGCAGCTCCAAGTACCACTGAGTGTGATCTCCATTAAAAAAAAAAATCTAAAGACCCATTAAGAGAGTTAAAGGGCAAAAAGATATTAGCAGAGAAGATATTTGCAATATATTTATGTAAGAACTTTTTTACATAGTGAGAGAAGATTCCTGCAAATTTATTCTTAAAGATAAAACTTGATTATTCTTGAGTGATAGCACAGTGGAGGCAGAGTGATAGCACAGTGAGTAGGGCATTGCAAGGGCATTACCGACCAAGGTTCGATTCCTCCATCCTTCTCAGAGGGACAAGAGTATCCCACCCATATGGCAGAGCCTGGCAAGCTATCTGTGGTGTATTTGATATGTCAAAAACAGTAACAAGTCTCACAATAGAAACGTTACTGGTGCCCGCTTGAGCAAATCGATGAGCAACAGGAGGATAGTGCTACAGTGCTACTCTTGACCCCAGAATATAGAAAAGAGAAGGAGGATGGAGAAGGAATTAAATGAAGGGATCCAGAAAGGAGAAGCAGATGGGAAGTAATGAGGGACAGGGGTCAAGGGCCTTGGGTCTACAGGTGGTGTGGAATCACAGATCTATATATCTAAACTGCAGAGTGAACAACACTGAAAGGAGATCCAAACTGCAGCAACAAAACTTAAAAACGTGCCTATCTAGAAGGTAGGCTGGCGGCTGGGAGGAAACCTGAGGACACTGGTAATGTTAACACTTGTAGTTATCCAGTCACTACCTGGACCCCAGGAATGGGAGACTGTTCTTCAAGTCAGGGACAATCGGTGCTCAAAACTCACAGTTGGGACAGAGCCATAGTACAGTGGATAGGGCGTTTGCCTTGCACGCGGCCGACACAAGTTCAATCCCCGGCATACCATACGGTCCCCCAAGCACCACCAGGAGTAACACTTAAGCATCACTGGGTGTTACCCAAAAAGAAAAACAAATAGACAAACAAATAAACAAACAAGAAACTTCACACATACAGCATGGCTGAGACAAAGCCACCCACATGGGCCATAGACTCGTAGTCATATGATCAAATTTATTAGGAAAAGTGATAGTTAAATAGAGGCTGAGGCAGAATGCCTGCAGCACTAACGAGTGGCAGGGTATTGCTATGGCTAGGAAGAAGCTGCTGGAGCACTGTCCTTGATGCTCTGAGGCAGAGGCAAGGTTGAAGTACTGCTGATACCCAAACATGTCTGTTTCCCAGGGCTCAAGCCATCGGCTGCTGGCAAATCAAGGCCAATTAATCTATGTTATTCTTAGAAATGTCAGGTTCCCCTGGCAACAGCCCAGTTCCCAGAGAAGTCGGGACCTGGGGGAGTCCACAGGCCCAGCGACCTCTAGTATTCAAAGGTTGTGCCAGGGAGAATGCCAACAAACACTGATGTGGGACTGGTACTGAAATATAGTATACTTAAGACCCAACAGTGAATAACTTTGTAAACCATGATGTCTTAATAAAAAAATTTAAAAATAAAAGTAAAAATGGGGGGCAATATGTCAGCCCATATTAACTGGGACGAGTAATAATATAATAATAACAATTTTTTAAATAAAACCAAAATCTTAAGAGACAGAAAGAACTGGGCAGGTACTTCATAATAGGAAGAGCTCAAATGGCCATGATTTGTCTAGTATCATTAGTCAGAAAGATGATGGAAGCTTAACTACCCAAACATGTTGCTACTTGTCCAGCAGAATGACCAAAATGCAGACAATAGGGTCAAGTGCAGGAGAGGGAGTGAAGGCCTGGAACCTCCACAGCCTGCTGGTTGGATTGTGGTTTGGTCATTGGTCTTCATCTAACCCTTATGAAGAGAGGTGTGCTGAGAGGGAAGCAAGTAGAATAAATAGTGGGAGGGATTCTTTTTTCTAATGAGTCAAGGCTGGGAAGGTGACTACTAAATCTCATCAGCTTCAGCTCACTTGGGGTCCATGTGAGGCCACACAGAGCTATAGGTGAGTACCCTTGGGAACTCAGATGGCCCACACACAGTCCTCTCTCTCTCTTTTTCTCTGTCTGTCTTTCTGTCTCTTTCTCTCTCTACCTTTCTCCTTTTTCTTTTTTTGTTACAAATAGGAAATAGATATGCTAGAAAGATAATACAGTGGGAAAGGTGCCTTCATGCAGCTGACCTGGGTTCAATCCCTGACACCCCATATGGTCCCCTGAGCACTGCCAGGAGTGAACCCTGAGCACAAAGCTAAGAGTAAGCCATGAGCACTGTTGGGTGTGCCCCCCAAAGGAAGTAGAGACGCAAAATGCTGAGTTTCATCCAACAAGACCTAATATTAATCTAATACAGTTTCAGCTTTGCCCAGGACTGCAATCATAAATGAATCAATCTGCAGTTCCCTGACCAGCACCTGGAGATGATCTGAGTAAGACTCCCACCTTCTGCTGAGCTAAGGTGACTTTACCAGAAATATCTTTCACTGATAACCTTGCCCCACTCTCTTTTTCTCTTAAAAAAAAAAATTCATTTTGGGGGCTGGAGCAATAGCACAGTGGGTAGGGCGTTTGCCTTGCACGTGGCCGACCCTGGTTCGATTCCCAGCATCCCATATGGTCCTCTGAGCACCACCAGGGGTAATTCCTGAGTGCAGAGCCAGGAGTAACCCCTGTGCATCGCCAGGTGTGACCCAAAAAGCAAAAAAATAAAATAAAAAAAAATTCATTTTGTTCAAACCCTTGAATTCTATTGACTGGATGAGATGCATTGTTGATGAAACTAAGTAGATCTCTATATTTGTGTATACACACACACACACACATATACATATGCAAAACTATCTTGCCCCCGCACCTGGCTGTCTTCACGGGGGCTCCTTGGAGCAGGGCAGGTTGAGTTTCCCTCCCTGCCTGAGTAGAGCCTCCCTGCTCGGATTGGGACTGGGCCTCCTCCACCCAGACCCCCCATTTTCCAGTAATTTGGCAGCCATACCCACAAACTGCCCCTGGTGCTATGTAATCCCATCAATGGCCAACATCCAGAGACTATAAAACAACATTCCCAAAAGAGAACCACGCAGAGTCTCTTGCCCCTGCGCCTGGCTGTCTTCAGAGGGGCCCCTCAGAGGGTAGCGGGTTGAGTTTCCCTCCCTACACTGAGCAGAGCCCCGGCAGCCGAAGACCTCCAGAACCCACCACAGCCATGCTCAAGGCCCCTCTCCACACGTTCAGATGAGCCTCATGCATGAAGGAACCAGCAGAGGAACCCAGGTATGCAGGACCCGGGGCTGAGACCTCCAACTTGCTTGGATCAGGACAGGGCCTCCTCCACCCAGACCCCCAGTTTTCCAGGATCTAGGCAGCCACACCCACAAACTGCCCCCAGCCCCATGTATTCCCATCAATGGCCAAGATCCAGAAACTACAAAACAAAACTCCTGAAGTGCAAGGCCACATTTGCAGCTGTGTGACCTCTTATAGCCTACTTCTCCCTCTCAGAGAAGCTAGCAAGGTACCAAGAGCATCCTGCCCGCATGCAGAGGCTGGCAAGCTCTCTGTGGCGTATTCGTATGCCAAATACAGTAACAATGATGGGTCTCATTTCCCTTATCCTGAAAGAGCCTCCAATGCAGCACTGCTGGAAAGAACGAGTAAAAAGAGACTGCTAAAATCTCAGGCAGGGCTAGGACTAATGGAGACGTTACTGGGCCCGCTCAAGCAAATAGATGATTAATGGGTTGACAGTGATACAGTGACAGTGATACAATTATATATATATATATATGTATATATATATATGTGTGTGTGTGTGTGTGTATGTGTATTTTATATATATACATATATATGTGTGTATGTGTATTTTTTATATATATATATATATATATATATATATATATATATATAATTGACACTTGCTTGCATCCTTCCTTTCTTGCCTACCTCTTTCCTTCCTTTTCCTTGGGTTTAGATCTCTGGATGGGGGCTATTGATCTGACTTCCCATCACCACAACTTCCATCCTCAATTACAACATTTCTTGGGTAAACAAAGGGGGATAAACAAAGAAATGAATAGCAGGCAAATAGATCTACTCCCTAGTTGCAAAATGCATACCTAAGCAGCCTTTTCTCATGCTGATACAATTTTATTTGTCCAAAGATACTTGGTTTACTCTAGACTAAAACGCAGTCTTTCACTGCAATTATTCTTTATCAAGCATGAATGCTTGTGATTATCATCTGATTTAGTAAATTATCCTTAATCCTTCTTCACACTTGGTTATTCTGTTGTGCCTGATTTTTCCTCCCCCTCCTGACAACCAGCCCACCTGCTGTGGCCTTTACAAGCTAACAATGCTCATAGTTGGATGAATTTCTCATTCAGTCAATGGTATCATTTGCCAAGAACAATTTCGAAACATTGGATCACAGCCTATTCTATGCTTGGAATCAGAGATACAGTTTTAGTGAATTTTTAACTCAATCTAATCTCAATTTTCGTCAGTGCATGGTGCACCGAAGTTTGTGTGGCTTATTTCCCCCCAGTAAACTCTCCGATCTAGGCCACTAAATGCTTCTGTGCATTCAATTCAAGTGTTGAAAGGAAGGAGAACATTTCATGACCATTTTTAGGAAAATTATCCCTGAGATGTACAATGATCTTTCCCCCCTGCCACCTCCTATTGAATTCCAAGTTAGAAGTTGCATTACAAAGGCTGTTTTTGTTCTGTTCTAACCAGAATTACACAGAGAAACATGCCACTTAATGGCTGCTCTGGATTACATTCCACTACCACCATCTCATTCCTCCCATCAGCGCAGATCACTCAGTTTGCTCCTTGCATCAACAGCACAATGGCAACTTCAATCTCTTGATCTAGCAATAGCTGGTGGCCCAACTCTGACAAAGACCTGCAAAGTGTCATTTGCTAGGTACAGATTCTGGGAAGATAGCTGCTTCCTAGTTTTATTGTTTTTGTTTTTTAAAGGAGTTGACCTGCTTTCATGGCTCTTTCCTCTTTCTACTATTTTCTGATTTCCTCCTCTTCCAGCCTGGAAGAGCCATAACCACCTTACAAGCTGAGGGAAATGCAGAAACTTCAGCCTTCATGTCGTGGAGCTGTTGAACGAACAGCTGCAATTGCTTCCCCTCCAACTTCTTGCTTGTGACAAGAATACATCCTCAATAGTTTAAGACTTTGGAAGTAGTCTTCTGTTACTTGCAGCCAAAGGCTCCCATTGTAGGTACATACCTTTTTCATGATAAGGTAAAGTTTCTCTTCACCAGGGACTGGTCTTTCTTGTGTGCACTAGTTCATTAGCTACTCACATGCCTGTGAAGCAGCTTGTAGCTTCTGTGTTTGGTATCTGTGCATTGAGACTGAAGACAGGCACAGGGCTGTCAACTCCAGGGGCTGAGCTACTTCACCCCAATCCCTGGATGCTAAGCGTTGGTTAGAGCAGATGGAAGTTTGCCCTGTTTGTCAAAAATATGAGGCTTTGGGTAGTTTGAATAGGGGCATATGGTTATTTAGTTTTGTTGGTTTTGTCTTTTTGTGTGTTGATAAGCTTACAACAAAGTGTTAAACAGAGTGCTGGTCTAGATCGGCTTTGCTCATCTGCCAATCTCTTCTACTTGTGTTCAAAGGTCAGGTCACGCAGTGTTTTTCAGCCAGGACCCCTGCCCAGGGGCTACCGGTGAAAATCACATAAATGTGGGGCCTTGGTACACGGCTAGGGGACAAACTGGTAGGGCAAGAGGGTCACAGAAAGAAAACAAAATCATAAGGGCCCATGGGTGGAGAAAGGTTGAGAAACAAACACTGAGGTAGATGAATGTGAAATTGCTTTTATTTGTTATCCATAAGCCTCTCCACCAGAGGAGATGTGTGTGTGTCACTCTCAATTGTTTTAAAGAATTCCCTGGGGGAGAATGGAAGAGTATGGTTTATTACTCAAGAGTAGAATTGGCCTCATTCTCTGCTAGCCTATTACCCCACGTAGGTCATAGGATAGAGAAGACATAGTTCAGAGATCTCAGCCATGGACTCACAGAGTTTTCCTCATTGCAGCTATAAGTAGATGAAACAATAAACACTCCAATGAAAGAACACATCTTATTACAGAAATTTTGCATAAACATGTTGTGGACCACATTGAGATCACAGCTTTGGGTAATTCAATTTATCCTAATAGGAGAAGAAAACCCAATGGTTAAGGAATAAGGACATGTCACAATGAGCCAGGAACCTGTGCCAGGCTGTGGGAGAAAGAGGAAAGAGACACTGGACCATCAGGGCTGGAGAGCTGGGACAGTGGGTAGGTGCTTTCCTTGAATGTGGCCAACCCAGGTTCAATCCCACATATTCCAAATGCTCCCCCAGACCCCACCAGGAGTGATTCCTGAGTGCAGAGCTAGGAGTAACCCTGTCAGGTATAGCTCAAAAACAAAACAAACAAACAAGAACTACTGGACCATTAAAATGCTGATAATCATTCAGCAAATCTTTTCAGCACTATTCTAGTGCCGAGTATAGAGCTACTAGTAAAGCAGGAGAAGTCTTTATTTATTTAGTTATTTTTGCTTTTTGGGTCACAACCAGTGATGCACAGGGGTTACTCCTGGCTCTGCACTCAGGAATTACCACCCCTGGCATTGCTCAGAGGACCATATGGGATGCTGGGAATCGAACCAGGGTCGGCCGTGTGCAAGGCAAACACCCTACCCGCTGTGCTATTGCTCCAGCCCCAAGCAGGGGAAGTCTTTCTCTTCTCAAAAATTACATGCTAGGATGGAGAGATACATGAGAAAGACCCAGACTCTTAAAATCAACTTTCTTTTTATTATGTCGGATAGTGACCATTTCTGTGAAATCAAAGGGGCTCCATTTGGAGAACAGCTTCAGAAACAGAGGCTAGATTGATCATACTGAGGCCACCTTGCAACAATCTGGGGAGTGGAGGGTTCCAGACAGACTGTGGGAACAGAAAGTGCAAAGGTCCTGAGATGCAAATAAACATGAGATGGGGCTGGCATCAGCAATCTGGAGATATCAGATGATGAAGTTGGGGTCTCTGGGGAGAATGGGCTCCATAGAGAGCATGAGAGGGGCTGGGGAGAAGGTAGAAGCTACAGGGGAACTGGGAAAAGTGATTTGTGCTCAACTCTGAAGGCCGAACAGAACTGGATTTGGACTTATTGTGGAAGGAAGAGGAGTCCAAGATTCTGCCCTAGCATTTGGAGGGATAGTGGTGCTTTGGCTGAGAAAGAGGCAGTGAAGGTGGGTCATCTGGAGCAGGGCTGGGACTTGGGAACCAAAAGGTCAGTTTAAGCCAAGCTTATGACATCTACATGGAGACACTGAGTGGGCGGTTAAATGATCCAGCAACAGTCACAATATCAGCCGTAATATCAGGTCACTGCTCGGGCACCTCCTGCCACACTCCAAATATGCTGTGCCACATGCCTTTGAAGGCATTTCTGCTGTCACCACCCAGAAATGGACAAGAAAAGGAACGTTCACAAAGGTTTAGTTATTTATCCAAGTCCCCATGTCTGGGAGATAACAATCAGTCAGGAACTCAGTTGAGCCTGGCTTTTCTTTTCTTTTTTTTATTATTATTATTTTTTTCTACTGAGTCACAGTGGTACAGTTATAAAGTTGTTCATGATTGGGTTTCAGTTATACACTATTCCACATCTGTCCCTTCACCAGTGTACATTTCCTACCACCAATATTCTCAGTTTCCTTCCCCCCCTCCCCTGCCTCTATGGCAGGCACTTTCCTTCTTTTTTTTTTCTTTTTGGGGTCACACCTGGTGATGCACAGGGGTTATTCCTGGCTCTGCACTTAGGAGTTACTCCTGGCGGTGCTCAGGGGATGATATGAACACGGGTCGGCTAGGTGCAAGGCAAACGCCCTACCCGCTGTGCTATCATTCCAGCCCAGCACTTTCCTTCTTTATCTCACTCCCTCTCTCTCCCTCTCCCTCTCTCTCTTCTTCTTATTCCCTCTCTCTTTCTCTTTCTACCTCTCTCCCCTTCTCCTCTCCCTTTCTCTCTCTTCCCCTCCCTCCCTCCCTCCCTCCCTCCCCTCCCTCTCTCTCTCTCTCTCTCTCTCTCTCTCTCTCTCTCTCTCTCTCTCTCTCTCTCTCTCTCTCTCTCCCCCCCTTTGGGGATTATGGTTTGCCTACAGATACTGAAAGGTTATCATGTTTATCCTTTTATCTACTTTCAACACTCAGTTCTTATCCAGAGTGACCATTTCTAACTATTGTCATACTGGTCCCTTCTCTATCCTAACTGCCCTTCACATCCTCCCCTCGTCTCCCTCCCCACCTCCCCTCTACCCTCACACGTACACACTTGTGGCAATCTTTCAACTATCAACTAGTTGGAATTTTGGGCCTGGCATTTCAAGTTCCAGATTCTTTCCCCTGCTTGCACCAGCCAAGGGGATTCATGGGGAGACCTCCCAACCTTCCTGAAGCTATTTCATAAACCCAGAAAAGTGGGGTCTGCTTTCTAGGGGTGGGGCTTCCTTAGTCTGGCCACTAAGTTTCTTCAGGGTTCATTCCCTTGGGCAACCCCAACCCCCAATTAAGGAGAAATCTTTCATGGATGTATTTCTCCACCTTTGGTTGAAGTTTATTAAATCTGAAAAGGTCTCAGCTTTAGTGCAAAGGTTGATTCTTCCCCTTTGCCTCTCTACAGGCATGTTAGAAGTGTGACATTCACTGACCAGCTAGAATAATGTCCTCCCTTGCATGAGTGAAAGGAAGAGGCAAGGCTAGGTTTCTGGGCTGCAGTGAGAACAGTTGCCAAGGAGAGTGCATGAAGGCCCGTTCTGGTTATTTGACCTGTGACACTTGCTTCAAACACTCCTGGAAACCTGTGATGTGGAAAATAGTGATTCTTGTCATTACTCACACAGAAAAATGAGCCATGGTTCCCCCTTCTGAGGGGCAGGCAAGCAGTCACATTAGCAAGATAAAGACGGATGCCAGAGCGGAAGCCTCTGGAAAGGCTCTGAGGGGTGTTGGGGTAAGTAGACCCAGGACTTCTTTTCTTTCCTTTTCTCTTCTTTTCTTTTCTTTTCTTTCCCTTTTTTACCTTTTTGCTCTTTTCTTCCCTTTCTTCTTTTAAAAGTAATATTGGTTTACAACACTTCATAGGATTTAGGTGTCTTGAGAATTGCTGTAGGGCTGGAGAGAGACTCATTGGGCCAATCACATGCTTTGCATGCAGGAGGCCCAGGTGAAAAGAGCACTCCATGGTCCCCAGCATTGCCACGAGCATTGCCAGAGCTGGGAGTGCTCTGTGCAACTGAACACTGCTTTGTGTGGCACAAAAATGAAAAATTTTAAAAAGAAAACAATTAGGGAAATGTACTCCAGTGGAGGGATGGGTGTTGGAATACTGTATGACTGATACCCAAGCATGCACAGTTTTGTAATGCTCTAATAAATAAATAAATAAATAAATATTTTTTTTAAAAAAAGAACTAACATTTTATTTTATTGTGGAAGGGTTAAAATGTTTGGGAAAAAAATCAAGTTCATTCTGGGTAGTTGAATGGAAAGGAAAAAAGAGAGAAAATGGTATATACAAGCATCTGCCCACGCCCAAATGTCTAGTCACCATTTACCAGCAACTCGCTGATCCCCGACACTTGTCCCACCCACCCACTTCCCCTCCAGGAAGTTCCCTTCTGTTGTCAGAGCTAGGACTTATTTTTTATTTATTTATTTATTTATTTATTTATTTATTTATTGCTTTTTGGGTCACACCCGGTGATGCACAAGGGTTATTCCTGGCTCTGCACTCAGGAATTACCCTTGGTGGTGCTCAGGGGACCATATGGGATGCTGGGAATCGAACCCGGGTTGGCCACGTGCAAGGCAAACACCCTACCCGCTGTGCTATCACTCCAGCACCCTAGGACTTATTTCTTTACATAAGATGCTGCAACCAACCCTTTTGATTTTTATGGGTCTATAGTAGATCTACAGAACAATTCCTTTCCCCACCGGTGTATGTTGTGCCCCAGTTTGAGAAAAAGCAAAATGCAAAATTGGGCAGCACTTGAAGCACCAACTCTAAGGAATATTTTCTTTTTCCTGGGGCCACTCCCAGAGGTGCTCAGGGCTTACTTAGGAGTAAGTAAGGAATTACTTACTCCTAAGTGATTACTTAGGAATTCCTAAGTGATTACTTTGGAATCACTCCTGGGCTCAGGACACCATATAGGATGCTGGGTATAGAACTGGGTTAGCTGCACACAGAGCAAGAACCCTACCAGCTGTACCATTGCTCCAGCTCCATATACTCTTTTTCAGATTAATAGGGATATATGGTTGAGACTTCAACTTCTTCCTCTGTCTTCCTTCCTATATTTCTCCCAAGTAATGAGTGTCAAAAAGGAGAAATCTGCCTCCCTAGAGGGAAGTAAGATGATGTTCTGAGCTTGAACAAAACTTCATTCTGCTCCCCTTCCCCCTGCCATGCCTTTTGAGTTATATAAACTCTGACGCTATCCAAAGGCTTTAACTCTTACTGAGTTTTAAACTAAGTACAATGTGTGGGCAGTATCAGTCATGGGTCTGATCATTTGTGCCAGATTGTCAGAATCCTGCCCTTGGACAACCTGAGGTATTGCTCTGTTGCTCTTTCCTCTGCCCTATTACCTGAAGAAAATAGAAAAAAATAAATCCTGTCTAGTTACTTGGTTACCTATCATATCTAACCACCTCCATCAACCCACACCCAAGAATAATTAAGCAGCTTAGCAAATACTCACTGGCCGCTATAAGTAAAATTCATGGAGTGAAGATCCTTAGACAAGTTGATTTCAACTTCCTAAAGAAGCTAAACTCATCTAGTCTTTCAATTACTATTTGCAAATCTATGCTTTCCCCCTCCCAGAATAAAAATCAACCATACAAGTGTGATTAGAGGGGAAATCTCTCAATTTCAAATTTGTGTTCTATAGGAAAATACAACGTGGTCTTATTGCTCTGGTCAGCTAATTAACTTGCTTTGGTCAGTTAATTAGCTGGCCAAAGCGAATTAGTTGCCTCCTTGCCTGCTTGGAATTTTCAGATTCCACAAATTCTATTTCCTTACTAACACAAAGACTGTATTTTTATCCCCATTAGATTTCACATATATTCTTTTTCTTTGTCATGACTTCTTGGGCTAGTTTTGTTGTTGTTGTTGTTACTTTATTTCCTAGATAAGAAAAACAAATCTCAGGGCAGTGCTACAAATTTAGAAAGAGCCCAAAGTTAGTTGACATTTAATTCTGTGCCGGACTTCATTATATACAATCAGCCAGCTATGGTCTAAAACTTGTCTCAGACTTCCTAAGTAAGAAATTTTTTACTGACTCTTTTTCTGAAGTTCAAGCATATCACATGATGGCTGGTTTCATTCTTTAGCTAGTGGAATACTCATTACATGTCTACAAATCATTCAATATGTGTAGATTGAGAGGGAAAGAGTTCTATGGGTTCTTGGGTTCTAGCATGGTAGCACTGTAGCACTCTTGTTCCATTGTTTATCGATTTGCTCGAGAGGGCACCAGTAACATTTCCATTGTGAGACTTGTTACTGATTTTGGCATATCAAATACTCCACAGGTAGCTTGCCAGGCTCTGCTGTGTGGGCAGGATACTCTCGGTAGCTTGCCAGGCTCTCCGAGAGGGATGGAAGAGTCGAACTCGGGTTGGACTGGAGTGATAGAACAGTGGGTAGGGCATTGGCCTTGCACATGGCCAACCCAGGTTCAATTCCTCCATCCCTTTCAGGAATGCCAACTGGTTCAGCCCTTTTGGAAAACAATACGGACATTTCTCAAAAAAATAGAAATTGAGCTGCCATTTGACCCAGCAATACCACTTTTGGGACTATACCCCAGAGATGCAAAAAATTATAGTAGAAATGACATCTGAACTCAGATGTTCATTGCAGCACTATTTACAATAACCAGATCTAGAAAAAAAACCCAAGTGCCTGAGAACAGATGACTGGCTAAAGAAACTTTGGTACATCTACACAATGGAATACTAGGCAGCTGTTAGAAAAGAAGAAGTCATAAAATTTGCATGAAATTTGCATAAGTAGATTAACATGGATAGTATCATGCTGAGTGAAGTAAGTCAGGAAGAGAGGGACAGACATAGGAAGACTGCACTCATCTGTGGAATATAAAGTAACAAAATGGGAGACTAACACCCAAGAATAGTAGAGATAAAGACCAGGAGGATTGCTCCATGGCAGCTCAGATAGAGAAGGGACCACCAAGCAAAGGATGCTTGAAGGACCTGCTCGGAATGGGAGATGTGTACCGAAAGTAGACTATAGACCTAACATAATGGCCATTGGATACCTGCATTGCAGACCACAACACCCAAAAGGAGAGAGAGAGTAAAAGGAAATCTGCCCATCACAGAGGCGGGGCCGAGGTGGGGGGTGGGAGGGGGTAGAGGAGGAAGAAGGGGGAGGGGGAAATGGGTAGCATGGTGGGAGGGATACTGGGAACATTAGTGGTGGAGAATGGGCACTGGTGGAGGAATGGGTACTCAATCATCGTATGACTGAAACATAAGCACAAAAGTTTGTAAGTCTGTAACTGTATCTCACGGTGATTCATTAAAAATAAAAATAAATAAAATTAGGGTTAGGTCTGAGAAAGGGTCACTGGAATAATCTAGGGAAGCAGTAGTGGTCTTAGATGCATTTGGGTCAGGGGCACTTTCTACTTTTTCTAAGAAATTTTCCCCCGGAAATAAAAAAGAGGTATTAGGCCAAATTGTTACAAATCTTTGATCTAGACAGATTCTATCAGATAAAATAGGGTTGACTACATAGAGGCAAGAATCCAAGGTAGCAGTGGCTTACATGGACAAGGGCTTCTTCAGTCTTCGGTGGGTTGAGAGAAGCTTGGCAACTCCAATAGACCCTACATTCTCACTCAGCTATTGTCAACATATGGCTTCTCAATTTCACAGCTTTGTTTAGGATCCTGCTGGAGCTCTGACCATCATGTCTGCGTCCCAACATCATAAAGCTATCATGTCTGCATCCTAATCTAAAAGGGAGGACAGTGAACACTTCAATCAGCTCTGAAAGCAGTTTCCGAAGAAATGCCACACCAGCACTTCCACTTCTGACTGATCCAAACTTAGACATCTTTTCACGTCTAGATGCAAATGAGCTAGGGAATGTGTTCTTTTACTAGGAATTTTACCACAGCCAAACACCATAGTTTTGTTTCCACTAAAAAAGAAGGGAAAGATACAAATATTTAGATACACAACTAGCAGTCTTTATTATAGTGTCTAAGATCTGATTCAAAGAAGGTTTTATGAACAGTAACAGATATGGTAGATAGAAGGAAATTACTCTAAAATAATACACATAAATGTCTCTACTTTGATAGGCTGCCAATTACAAAGCAAAATGAATGAGCAGGAACCCCACTAAGGCCCACTCTTAGGAGACTTCTGTTTACTGGATCTAAGGTAGCTTCACTTCTCACCATACCATCAGCTTCTAGAAAACAATAAAAGCACCATCTAAATTCTTTTTTTTTTTTTTTTACTTTTTGGGTCACACCCAGTGGTGCACAGGAGTTACTCCTGGATCAAGAACTCAGGAATTACTCTTGGTGGTGCTCAGGGGATCATATGGAATACTGGAAATCGAACCCGGGTCAGCTGCATGCAAGACAAACGCCCTACCCACTGTGCTATCACTCCAGCCCCACACCCTCTAAATTCTAAAGGACAAATTTTTCATCCAGGAGTACCTGCCAAAACTATCAAACAGCAAAGTTAGAGTGTAAACTGGTCAATACACTGGGGGAGATAACAAGAAAGAATATGACTTTCAGGTAGCAGGAGATCCAACACAATGGCAGCTGTTTCATAGCCCAAAGAGTTCACTTTGGAGGACGAGAATAAAGTAGATAGATCATCTGCAGTTGGTACTCAAGAATTATAAAATTGTGAAAAAAGTTAATGATAGATACAAGGAGAATTAAACACAATTTTAAATGAAGCAATCACAAAATCTAAGTCCTCATCTACCACAATAGGTTAGATGAGTAATATCTAAAATAACTCAATTGAGAACTAGCACTTTATGCTTACTATTGATATGAATATGGACAATAAAGGGGAAAAGTAGCACTGTTGAGAGTGATTGCTTCTGCAGAAGGGGAAGGAGGGAGCTAGAGAAAGGGATTTCTGTTCTTAGCTTTTATTTTATTTTAATTTTTAATTTATTTTGATGAAGACAAAAGCCACAACTGTTGATACAATTCTAGAGTGAAATTGGACAACAAAGCTCCAATATTAAATTCAATAAGTATAAAAATAAAATCAATTTTATGTGAAAATTGTTATAACTGTTCCTGGTGTCATTAAGTCCTTGTCTAAGAATTTATTAAGCTGTTTGCTTCTAGTTGAGCCATATGTGTTTTTGTTTTTGTTTGCTGAGTTTATTTGACTTTTAGGTTACTTTTCCATCTAATTTGGTATGCTCCTATTAGAATTTCAGTATTGAGGAACTTGGAGTTGTCCAGAGACTTCAGGATCTATGATCTTGGCCAATGAGTTGACATGGCAGCTGTTGGAGTTTGGTATGGCTACCAGGGCACCTGGAAGGATGGAGAGTGGGCAGGGGGCCGTCCATCCTGACTCTGAGAAGACCCCAGAGTTCTGGCCTGGACACTGGGGTACCTGAAATTATTCGCAGTTGAGCTTCTCTGTGGAGAATATTCATTAGTGGTGGAGGTAGTCTTTGACACGGCTGCAGTGGTAGCCTGTGAACTTGGGGTCAACAGGGCAGGTAGTCTGCCAGTCCACAGTGGGGACCAGTGCTTCCAAGAATTTTAGCTGCTTGGTGTGCATCTCCTGGGAGATTTAGTTGGGATCAGATAGAGCAGGGTAGTTGGGTGAGTCAACATGGCATCCTCTGTGGGAGGTGGGCGTTGTTGCCGGGGCTTCCGGAAATCTACTTTTAGCTTTTAGCACGGTTTTTTAATTAACATGAATCATCACTTTGATTTTAAAAATCAATTTTTTAACTCTAAAAACAAACAACCATGTGGCTGTTCTGTTACTAAATTATTCCAACTCCTTCGGTGGTGTCTTTCAATGGAATTGTTGAGAAACAAATTATTTTTAAAAAATGAATAAATTAATCTGGGCTAGTTTTATCTTTATCCAGAATTCAATAGCACTATCATGTGGAGTTTAGAATCAAAATTTCTATGTTCTAGGTCTATCTGTTTTCAACTGAACACCTACAAGAATCGCTGTTTTTTCTCAGAAAGGTAAACACTAGACACACACGGGCACACACATACACATACACACACACACACATACACACAATATTTCTGTCCATGTTTCACTGATTCAACTTGAAGACTTTACAACAAAAGCTCCACTGAAATGGTTTACCAAGTACCAGACTATTAAATTATTTTGATCCTTAGAAACTCAATTTAACTTTTGATAACAGTCAACATCTTATTTTCCCCTAATTTTTATTTATTTTTAAATTGAATCACGTGAGATACACAGTTATAAAGTTGTTCATGGTTGGGTTTTAGTCATTTAATGTCCCCAACACCAATCCCTTCACCAGTGTATGTTTCCTACCACCAATGTCCCCAGTTCCATGCCCCTCCCCTTGAACAGTTTACATCTTTACAGAAGGAAGCAGGATGGGAAAACTCAGCATGCACAGTTGTCACTAAGAAATTCAGCTACTAAAGTATTTTACTACATTGATAAAGACAAGGAGAATGTACTGTTATTTCGCAAGTGCCTAAGTACCCAGCCTTTGCCTTTTTTCTTTCTTTATTGAAGTGGATTTGATTGAGGAGACCCAGGAAGCTTTGTCCACTTAGATTTTAATGGAAAGATAATTGATAGGCCTTTAAAGTTTGTGTGGCAGAGACAAGGAGATCATTCACCATCTGGGGTGCTGGGGATTGAACCCAGGTTGGCAGCATGGAAGGCAAATGACCTACCCACTGGACTATGGCTCCAGGCCACTGAATATGTGACTATTTGAAGAGATAGAAGCATCTTACTTTAGGATTTCTCCCAGGAATTATCTAACTAATAGAGAAGGAGAATTTGACTGTATTGTTGTACCTTTCACAAAAAAAAAAAAAAAAATTTTAAGTAGCTCTCTGAAGTGAGTTTTTCTTTCTTCTTTCCAGAGTCTTTAGCTTTAGCTCAGGTAACATTTAAGACCAAGTGGGTGAGTTGCTCTATTGGGTGGTCTCTCTCTTGTATACAGGAGGCATGTGGGTTATTAATGATTTTTCTTTCTTTATTCTCTTTTCAGTCTGCCTCATGCTTGTTTAATGATTTGGCCAATCTCTAAAGAACACAGCTGGGCACGGAATGATTTCTTCTGTCCCCTGTCACTGTTGGAACTAAGCTTCCAGACTTTCTTTCTGGCACACTTCTGCCATTCCCCTTCCTCTGGTTGTGGTGGTTGTGTTTGTTAATCTGACCATACCTCACTTTGTTACTCTGACATTTGACTGTGGAGTTTGCTTGGAGTCACACACCCAGCTATGGTGCTTGCCCCCTCAGCCAACATGCTTGCTTGTAATGGTTGTAATCCTTCCTTCCACAGGCGCTGTGCAGGGGTGGCTCTCTTTACTGGTAGTGCTCATGCACACAGGCAACTGGAAGTTACTTGGGCAACAGATTTTATGCCTGTAAGGCAGATGCTTTAAACCACTGAGCTATGCCTAAGCCCCTCATGTGTGATTTCCTCCTAGTGAAATGTCGTTTTATTTTATTTTATTAATTTATTATTACTATTATTATTATTACTTACCATCTCAGTGTTCTACAAGGTGGGGAAACTGGTTTATTAAATGGCGGGAATTTAAGGATAAGATTTCGTTTTTCTCTCATCACTATTTTTTTTATTTTTTAATTGACTGCACTCATTTGTGGAATAGAAAATAACATAATATGAGACTAACACCAAAGGACAGTATAGACAAGGGCTAGGAAGACTGCTCTACGTTGGAAGCTTCCCTTATGCTCTGGGGGAAAAGGCAGGTAAGATAGAGAAGGGATCACTAAGTCACTGATGGTTAGAATCGCTCAGAATGGGAGATGTGTGCTGAAAGTAGATAAAGAACCAAACTTGATGGCCTCTCATTATCTGTATTGTCTTTTTATTTTAAAGATGCAATCTTTCCATGCATTGGTGACTGCTAACCCTCCATTTCATTTCAAAGAATGCCTTTAAGTAATGTCACTTTCAGGTTGATCAGTCCCATGACAAATCAATCATCAGAGAGTAGCTGTTTTTTTTTTTATTGCTGAACTCTGAAACAACACAGAGAGATGCCCATGATGCTAAGTGTGAGGAGGTGACCCTTGAAACTCTTGAAGGATGGGGTGCCAAGCATCCAGCAGTTAAAAATATATATATACATATATATTATATATATATATATATAATCTTAGAGTTGACCCTCCAACATTTTAGCTCTATCTAGCTATAGACAGGAAAAAAACTGAGTCACATTGACCCACTCAGTTCTAAGCCATTGCAGTTGGGAGTTCAACTGTATGAGGCTGAACGTGTGCATGGTTCAGAGAGACACCGTAATATATCATCTGTGGGTCTCTGTGTTGTAGAGGATTATTTGGATTATTTGCAGTTGTGTTATAACTTTCAGTGTTTTCCAATTTTTCCTGAGGAAAACCAAAACAGATTTCTTTACCATTAAAATAAATAAATAAAACCTGGAGAGAGCCTTTGAATTACTGCAGGTATGGAGCTTAGCACGGTGTCTGACACACAGGTACTCCTAGTTATCGAATCCATGTTGGCTATTGTTATTACAACTCAGATATGTAGACCACCCCACTGCCTCACCCCCACCACCCATTCTTCCAACCCAGTTCGACTCTGCAAGGCAATGACGAACTACTTAGTGTCTTAAAGGAACATCCAAATGTATTTCCTACCAGTTTCTACCTGTTCAGGATATAACTCCTGAAATTCCCATGCACATTTTGTGGGGAAATAGTGGTGGGAAGCATGTGTACCATAATCAGGTTACTCAACTGGGTGTTTTATTCCTCAGCAGATTGTTTTTGTCATTCCTTTCCCCCATCTTCCTTAAGTGATTTCTCAA
The DNA here is from genome assembly GCF_027595985.1 of Sorex araneus. NCBI lineage: Eukaryota > Metazoa > Chordata > Mammalia > Eulipotyphla > Soricidae > Sorex > Sorex araneus. Next base: position 361,849,601 of record NC_073302.1, on the reverse strand, counting down.
CAGTCAAAAATACTTTGTGCTCATTAAGTTGAATTTTGATTTATGAGCATCTCTTTTTCAGTGTTTTTCAGGATGCCATTTTTCATTCACACAGAGGGTTTTAGAGCAAATTGTAGGCATGCCATTAGATAAGAAGCTATTCTTTTCACCATGACAGCTATAGCTTCCTTCCAGCATATGTTATTTCTGATCAAGAAAAACTAACATAGGAAAAGAGAAAAGTCTTTTAATTAAAAACATTTTTTAAATATCATATTTTACTTTGTTTTTGGTTTTTGGTTCACACATGGCTGTACTGAGGGCTTATTCCTCACTCTGCACTCAGGGACGTGCTCAAGGAGATGCCATGAAGTGAACCCAGGTCAGCTGCGTGTAAGGCAAGACCTCTACCCTCTGATGTAGCTCTCTGGTCCAAGAAAAGTCTTTTTAATGATAGAGAAAGACAGTTAATCAGACACTTGATATACTCAGACTAAGTCTCCCTTGCTGAGAATCGATTTACCAAGACCTGGTTGTATCACCTGGTTGGTGCACCTTTCAAACAGAAGGGCTGTCACTCTCCTTTGTTGCCACTAGAGGCAATTGATTTCCATGTCACATATGAATGTGTTAAACTTAGCTCTGGAACTTCCAAGATTATTGGTCACCTTTTCTATGTGACTCTGAGGGCCTGTCTCAGCAAGTACAGAGAGCCCACAGATGGCAGGAAATTTGGAAGCATGTCTAACGAACGTTGGCCCACTTTTTTTGTTTTAACATTTAAACGTAAGTGTGGCTGTTGTTGAAAAACTGTCCCCACTTAAAACAATATAACAAAGCTGCAAGGCAAAGACTGGACTTGGGAATTACTCAGAAACAGTCTGTTTTCATAGTTTCTCATTTTGTTTTAAAATTTTCCCACAATCTCACACCCTGCAAGCTTCATCCTTTTTCGGGAAATAAAGGATTTACTGTAGTGGGCCCCTTGCCTTTAAGTTGCATTCTTTCTCCTGCATAATTTTTCATGGACAGATGAAAATTGGAGAGTTAGGGTTTGTGTATGAATTGATTAATTAGCTAGTCAAACATTTATTGATTTCTTATATCGCATGACACCTAATTTCTAGTACTGATGGTACATAGACAATGTATTATTTCTGCCTTTTCAGATATTGGCAAAGAAAACAACAACTGCTTCACCGTGTTCTGAGCACCAATGAACGGAGAAAGGAGGTACTGAATATTCTGAAAGGGGCCACCTCAGAAAGCTTTCTTTAGGTGAGCATTGAAAGTACAGGATCAGTAATTCTCCAGATGACAAAGAAGAGAGAATTCGAAGACAAGGAAAGGCCGTGAAAGTGATCTCAGCATATTCTAAGCATCAAGAGAGAGTATGGAGGCACCAAGAGGTTTCAGAGCCTTTGAGATACGTTGGACGTCATAGACAGAGGGAAGAAGAGTGATGAAAGTTGTGTGAGAGACACCCTGAAGGGCTCTGTGGGTTTCTCTATTGTTACTTTAGTCAAGGCATAATGAGAGCAATGGAAGGATTTACGTTGGCAAGTTAGGTGACTGCATTTTCACCTGGAATGATGACTAGGGATAAAGAGAGGAGAACCACTGAGAGCAGCTGGGAGACTGGAACCAGAGATGCAGGCAGAAGGGCCAGCCTGAATAAAAGCTACAGCACAGGTAACCATCAGGAAAAGATGTCTGGAAGTGCTTGCCACAGAAGGATCAAAAGTTGGTATGAGAAAAACATGTTATTCAGATGTTCAAAATCTAAAGAGAGTGGATTTGATTATTTCTCTCCTCCTCCCCCAAACATTTTACTCTTAGATTAGAATTTGGGGCTTATGTAGGAAAAGAAAGGAGGGTGTGACAGTGGGAAATGAAAAAAGTGAAAGTCACATGCTGCCCAGCTGGCATCCATGGTTTGAAGGTGGTGGCCAGCTTCTGACATAAGCTTTGAGGTAACCTGTTGCATGAATATTTTTTCGGTTGGAGGCACAGAGACAAGACACGTGAGAGGAATGTAGAGAGCATGGAGGGCCAAGGCGTCGATCTGGCTGGAGGTGAAGAACAACCGCCAGAGGCCTCCTTTTATCCTATTTTTTATCACTTACATCCTAATGACTTCATTACAGAGACAGACTCACTAACGAGATACAAACAGTTATAGGATAAGCATTTGTCAAAAGAACATCACGGTATACATTGTATTGTCAATGCTATGTTGTCATGATTAAGACATCAAAGGAAGATAGGGAGCTGGACATGTAGGCTCTACAGATTAGGTCCCCCACATCCTTGTGGTGGGTTACACACACACAAAAAAAGAGAAGGCTCCTAGTGATACTTGAAGGTCAAACCGGATTAAGGATGTGTAAGAGAGGGGAAACTGCTTATTGTACTGCTTCCTACTGTCTGACCAGTGGGCATACGAGAGCATGCTGTACTTCTCCAGGTCACTGGACTCACAAGCTTAGCTTGTCCACTGAATGTAAACGTGGGGTCTCGGTTCTGCGTCCTGCTTGCAGGGCAGCATCCAGAGGCTCATCCTGATGTCCTGGCTCAGCACCAACAATAACCGTTCCCACCTCAGGAGGCCTGCTCACAGCCTTCAGAGATCCCTTTCTCTCTCTAACTTTGGGATTGTCCCTCCCATCCTTCCATGACTGACTCCTGGTTCAACATGCCAGGTATGAAAATACTCCTTTGTATTCCAGAAATAAACCAAGGTCAGGTGGGGTGAAACAAACCAATATAAGAAATGTCTGTGAGGAGACATTGGAGTCTCTAATGCCTGCTTTGGTGCAAAGGGTAACAGTCAGGGGGAAGGCTGGGATGATCCTGGTCTTGCCCTTGAGAGAATCAGTGAGTATTAGTGCCATTAACCGAAATAATAGGTCCAAGAGGAAGAGACGTTCATTCAGAAAGGTTGCCAGGATGGCAAGGGAGCGTTTAGCAGGCTGAGCTGGCACTGAGTCTGTCATGCACTCACACTTTCATTCCAGGGTCTTATCCTGCACAGGTCCTTGAATAAGAGGACAGGCCTAAGGCATGAAATTCCTTTCCACTCACAGCTCTGTCCTTTACCAGCCCAGACACTTTCCCAAGGCCTCAAGTATCAGAGATTTCAGAGATTTTACTTCTTACTTCAGAGATAGTGACTAATTCTTCTCCCCCGCCTTTCTTGGGATGACCCTTCAGAGAAAGCTGAAAATTCCTGAATTTGCACAAAAAGCTGAAAGCAGTTTTCCCTAGGGATAGAGCACCATACTCCCCACAGAAGAACTGAGAAAAGTCAGGGAAACAAACAAATGCTCTGACAGGTATGACAGCCCTGGATGAAAGTGAGGCAGAAACTCAGAAGGCCCCTCATCCCCGGCTCTCTGTGCCATGTTGACCCTCCCTTGAATCTGCCATGTCACAGGAGGTGACTTTTTGTTGCCAACAAAGTAAATGCTCTGGAACCTGATGAGGGAGTTTGTAAAGCTGACCACAGTTATCGTCAATATGTCTTGTTTTTAATAATACTTTTCTTTTCACTGGGTTTCTGCTGAGTGGAGATTAACTTGGAACATGGTTCAGTGAACTGGCCCAAGTTGCTTACATTCCACTGTCCTTTAAGTGGAAGATGAAGTGCTTTCAATGTTATGAATTTTACCAAATTCCCCTCTCGGCTCCCTGATAATGGCCTTAAAGCAAGGACAGGAATTTTCACACCTGTTTCGAGATGAGAGAATCTGATTTGGAGACGAGGACAAGCTACTGAAATAGAGCAAAATACAGAGCTGCTTCTTGGCAGCTGAAAGCCACATCCCTGACAAGGTTTTATGCACCATTAGTTAAATCACAAATTTATTCCACTTCTTTCCCCCTTCATTGCGGCTTTCATAAGCTCAGGCTCTCCCACTTGGTAGCAGTGCTAACAGCCACTTAGTTGGAATGATGACCAACCCACACAGCAGAGCCACACCACACAGCAGGCTCACACCACATGTGACCCAGTGTCGGGGATCAGACTTGGCCTCACCATCCTTATGCTTGCAAGATAGAGCAGACCACTGAGCCATTCCCATCTCCTATTTTGTGTTATTTGCTTAGAAGGAGCAAAGTCTTTGAAAACTATATAATATTGATAAGGCAAGTCCTTGTTCCGTTTCTCAAAGCATATGTGATGGGTGTTCCAGAGAATATTCAGTTTATTTCCCAACTCCTTCTTCCTCCCAAAACTGGAAACCATTTTGTCTGCTGATTCTTCTCTTCCATCCACCACATATCAGGTATCACCCTTTATCTGACTCTCCTCTGCAAAATGTGATCCTATTCCTCTTTTTATTCTTTTTTTCTTTTTGTTTTTGGGTCACACCTGGCAATGCACAGGGGTTCCTCCTGGTTTTGCACCCAGGAATTACTCCTGGCGGCGCTCAGGGGACCATATGGGATGCTGGGAATCAAACCCGGGTCTGCCATGTGCAAGGCAAACGCCCTACCCGCTGTGCTATCGCTCCAGCCCCACCTCTTTTTATTCTTGGTCATAACTTTTGGGGAAAAAAATAGGTCCACTCCATGGGTGGTCCCCTCCCTCAGCAACTTTCCCTGTTGCCAACCACCAAGACCAGGCTCCTGCTGCCCCGTGATGGTGGGTGGACAACACCCTCGCATTTCCCCAATGTGACCTCCTTGCAGCCTGATATTGCAGGTGACACCTCAACTCCTTTGGTTTCTGTGGGCCCCTTAAACTCTCTCTTCTCTTTCTCTTCTCTCCTACTCTGTGTGGGTTGGCTCTGCTGCTTGTTCAACAAAGTCTGTGTTCTCAGCCTTGACCTTCCTGAAGAAAGTCAGTGGAGAAGGCAGAGCTCCACCTTTCCTCACTTTGTTGTTGTCTAAGGGGAGCAGCTGGCTGTACTCAGGGCTTCCTCCTGGCTCTGTGCTTCCTTAGAGGGCTTGGGAGACCATATGCAGTTCTGAGCATTGAAACCATACCACTTGTGTACAAGGCAAAGACCCTACTGAGTGTACACTCTTTCCTCTTCCCCCTCTCCTCTCCTCTTTTCTCTCTCTTTCTCTCTCTGTCTCTCTGTCTCTCTCTGTCTCTGTCTCTCTGTCTCTCTGTCTGTCTCTCTTTCTCTCTCTCCTGTCCAGCTTTCTTTTGGAAAATTAGCATCCTGGAAGCAGCAGGATAGGGTTCAACAGTATCCAGGCTATGTGCTGGCCTAGGCACTCTTAAGCATAATGTTGCTTTTGCAAGGCAGGTTTACTCCTGGCTGTGAACTTACTCCTGGTAATTCTTGGGTACCATATGGGATGTTGGGGATTGAACCTGGGTCGGGCACGTGCAAGGCAAAAGCCCTATCTGCTGTACTATCTTTCCAGCCCCATGTTGCTTTTTATGTAGCCTGACTTGCACTCCTTCCTAGATGAGGAGAATGGAAAATGTATTCAAAGATCTAGGATACCTATGGGATCAATCCCAGCCTCATGGGAAGTGAGGGACTGTTCTGACTCTCTTCTGACTCTCCACTTCACCCTCGCTTGAGAACTGGTGGTACAGGGGGTGGGAGAGCAGAGGGAGAGCAGTGCTTACAGCGGTGGGTACCACAGCACTGGGTCCTCACACTCCCATCATCATCATTATTATTATAGCATATTATACAAATCATAAAATGGACTCATGGAATCGTGTTAAGTGCATACTATTTGTGACATTAAGCACGGTGTTTTGCATCCATCTCAACAATCTGGGTGGGGAACATTCTTATCCCTGAACAAGCCTGTACCCGCTAGGCAGGAACTCCCCATCCTCAACACCACCACAACACAACCCGAGCAACCACCAGCCTGCTTTTCATCGCTATGGACTTACCCACTATATATCTGAAACTTTCACATAAATGAATTCAGACAGCACGTGGCCTTTGTATCTGATTTCTTTTGCTTAACAAAATGTTGCCAAAGTTCATCTCTACCCAGAGTGCCCAAAAACAAATAACAAAGTTCATCTCTATTGGGACATGTATCAGCACTTTATTCCTTTTGGTCCATTTATGTTTTATTGCATAACTAGGGGACATTTCAATTACCCTGTTGTCTGTTGGACATTTGGATTATTTCCACCTTTGACTTATGAAAAGAGTCACAATTAACATTCAGGTAGATGCATTTTTCTAAACACCTGTTTTTAATTATTTATGATATATGCTATATATTCCACATATTTTGTGGAAAAGTTGAGTTTTCATTAACTCTGATTGTTTTCCAACTTTTAAAAAGTTGCACTAGTGGATGTGAAATTATCTCATTGTAGTTCCGAGTCTTTATTTATATATTTATTTTGGATTTTGTTGGCCATGTTCAGCAGCATTTGGGAGTTATTACTGGCAATGCTCAGAGAACTGTGCTCAAATCCCAGCCCCCTGATTGCAAAGCACATGCTCAGCCCCCTAGAGCTTTATCTCCAGCCTTCAAGGGTTTATAAGGTTTTATCTTGAATGCTAATTTATTCTTAAAATTATTATCCTGTGTACCCACCCCAAAGTTATTAAAATATTTACCTGCAAAAAGCCTTGGTCAAATGTCTAAGCAGCTTATTTGCAGCAATCAAAAACTGCAAATATTCCCATTAATTATCTATCGATAGATGAACAGATAAATAAATGCTAGCATAGTCACACAATGAAATATTAATCAGCAGTAAAAAGCAACAAACTAACATAACACATGAAGGAAACTTAAATACATTATGCTGGGTGAAAGAACTTAGACACAAAGGAGCCTGTTGTCCATGATTCTAGTGGACAAAGTCTTAAAAAGTGAAAACTGAGAAACAACAGATCTGTGCTTGCCGGGGGCAGGGACGCCTGCAAAGAGGCTCAAAGCCACTTTTGGGGGTGATGGAAATAGTCTGGATGTTGATGTGGTAAAATCAGAGTATACAATTGTTAGTATTTATTAAATTTTGAACTATCAAAGTTTAATAAATAGTGCATTTTATCATGCATAAATAATTTCTTAACAATTTTTTATTGAAAGTAAGAAAATGTTTGGACTCTCAAATACATAGTTCAAGATACCAATCTTCATCTGTTCATTTCTTATATAACTCAAATAATATGCACCTAGTGTCTATAATGTGTGAGTCTCTGTGCTACAAGACAAGGGGACAGTGGATAATGAAAAATGTTCTGGGGCCCTAGATCCCACATTATATTCTGGGAGATAGTTTGTTTAATTAGAGTATCAACCAAAAATGTCATTATTGCAACTCTCATAAATGCTGCAAAGAAAATCATGTGAGATATTGAGAGCCTGAATAAGAGGAGTTGAATTTGTTAAGATCCAGGCACATTTTGGCAGTTTAGCTGAAAGGTTTATTGGGAGGATTTCTCCTTAAAGAATGAGGAGCATGTGCAAAGACCCTGTAACAAGAAAGAATGTTGCCTGTTCAAGTATCTGACCACCATGGCTAGAGCAGGTAAGTTAAAAAAATGAGATAAGCAAGATGTGTCTGGGGAATCTGAGGGCCTTCAGACAAATCCAAGAATATCTTGATTATCATCAGCAGCACAGGAGAGCCTGGCAAGCTCCTCATGGCATATTCATATGCCAAATACAGTAACAATCATGGGTCTCATTCTCCTGACCCTGAAAGAGCCTCTAATGCAGCACCTTTAGGAAGGATTAGTAAAGAGAGGCTGCTAAAATCTCAGGGATAGGACGAATGGAGACGTTACTAGACCTACTTGAGCAAATCAACGATCAATGGGATGATAGTGATAGTGATAGTGATCATCATCAGAGCAAAGGGAAATTACTAAACAACAGGTATTGGTAATTAATAAGACCATCTGCTGGGTTCAAGAAGGTCTCTCCAGGCACATCGTGGCAAATGGTTGGGAGAAGCAGCAGCTGGGGAAGGACCAGCTAAGAAATGATGGGGACATACAGAGGTAGAGTGACAAGCTCTGTTGATGGGTATTGGGTGGCCACAGCCCATTGAGCAGCATCTGACAGATCTAAAGGTGAGAACACCAGGGGAAGGAGGGATGAGGGAAAGGGTATGAGGAATCAGCTGGATGGATAGGTAAACGGGCAATGTCCAAAGGGATCCCACTTGGAGGAGGAACAGGAGTGCAGTTTCCGAGGTGTGGATGTATGAGCTTGAGCATCTCTAGTCAACTAGAATTTTCACTTCTGTTTGCCAGAATTTAATGAGGGTCCCTCCAATACATGTCTTGTTATATTTTGGGGTTCTTGTATTATTTTCCAGTTCCTGTATTGCGTTCTCCCTCCTGCACACCAGTCCATCATTTCTTCTTCTGTATTGCCTCTGAGTCTAAGACAAACTCCTCTCTAACATGGAACTGGCATACTCTATTTACAAGCTTGTATCTTTTAGCAAACCCCTAGAGAGAGGGCTGTGAATTCATCTTTGCTCCTCCAGTACCAGTATATTTTCCAATAACTGCTCTATACATCCTTGAGGAATTGGTATGGAGGCATGGGGGAAGGTGAACTCAACATTTAAGATCTCTATGGTGTCTTTCTTCTGGAGTGCTCACTATGTCACCCAGATAAAAATACATTTTTACGCATAGAATGTGTGAAAGTGGGCTCCTGTAAGCATTTGGTGCACCCAGGAAGGAGGAGAAAAAGATGCCCTTTACCAGGTCTTTGTCTCAGTGATGAATGCATTTGGCCACAATATGGCAAATAAAACTCCCAGCCCAGAGGCTTAAACAAACAGGGACTGTTTTCCTCACATAACTAGAAGTTCAGCAATAGGCAGAGCTGGCTTTGGTTCAGCAATCCCACACAGACAGTTATTTCTAATCAGTCCTCCTGATTCTATCGACCTTCTGGCCTCATGTTCCCTGTCTTGTGGCTTAAGTTTGGTTGTAGCAGTACTGGCAACTCACCTGCATTGAAGGTATAAAAAACGTGGATAATAAAAAGTGAGAGCAAGAAAATGATTTGTCAGAAACTCCCACGTGATTTTCTTTGCTGCAAGAAAGGCTGGAAAATTGGCAATGGGATTGTCATTTCAGCCATGGATCAATTAATAATCTAGATTGTCTAAACGGGGAAGGAAGGGGTAAAGGTCAGGTGACTCCTATCTGTTTCTAAATGGCAATCAGCCAACTGGAAAAGCATTGGAAGCATCCAATCTTGATACCTGCACTTTCCAAATAGTTTCTTCATGCATCAATTCCTTGTCCCTTCCAATCAGTAGCATTTATGCACACATCATTTAAATGAAGTCTGCACACACCTAGCTCTTAAGTGAAATAACAACCTTTTTATGTGTTCCTTATTGGACAATTCAGCACCAAACCTAATAAGCTTGAGCTTCTGGAAATGTCTTCATTATCATTTACCTTTCTTTCCTTTTCTTTTTTTAATTATAAAACCAGAAGTTATATGTCTCAAGAAAATAAGGATTAGGAATCCAGAAAGGGAATCTGAGTCATGTTTCTCTTTTTTAAACACAAAATACTTTGTTGAAACACAGTGATGTACAAAGTTGTTCATAAAGTTGATAAGGGTTTTTGTGGTTCCAACACCAATCCCGCCACAGAGTGACCTTCTCTCCACATTGTCCCACTTTTTCCTACCACTCCCCAAGCCTGTCCCCTTAGCAGGCACACAATAATTTATTTTATATTTCTTATTACAATGAAATTGCTAATAGAATTATCAAAATTACTTTAGTGAAATAAAATTGGTGAAAATTGTTCTACCTCACCGTTGGGTTGAGTCCTTGTCTGAGGATCTGCTAAGCTTAACAGTAAGCTCCTATGTTACTGTTTTTTGTTTGTGTTTAGATGGCTTCTGTGTTACTTTCCTGTCGTTTTGTGTGCTCCGAATGGAATTTCAGTATTGTGAAGTTTGGAGGTTTTGTGCAGCAGAAACTTCAGGATTGGTAAAAATGGGCGGATGACTTGACATGGCAGCGGTGGCCAGGACTCCTAAGTACTGGGTGGGTTGGTAGAAGGCTCCCTGCCCTCACCAGAGAAGACCCCAGAGTTTTCAGCTGGAAGACCGAAGTCCCGGCATTTTCAAGGGTTGGCGTCTCTGCAGAGATTATTGGCGAAGCCTTGGAGCTGAGCCATTTGCTGGCTGCAGATGTGGGGTGTGAGTGCAGCTTCTGAGCCTTCCGCAGGGAGGGGGCTTACAGCCCCCCTCCTGAGGCCGACCCAGAGTGGAGGCCAGTGTGACCATGAATTTTAGCTGCTTGGCTTCCATCTCCGCAGAGAATAGGTGTGAATCGGAAGAGGTGGGCTGGTGGCGCGGGCTGTGGGAGGTGAGCCTTGTGCTTCTAGAGCTTTACGTAGTGCTGGCCCAGGCAAATGGGTTCTGAATTGGAAGTCCATCTCTTTCATACTCAGGATCATTTATGGGTGATCTAGAAGAGGAAAAGGTGGGGGGACCCCAGGTCAAGCGCCTTCGTTTGCTTGTACTGATCACCCACACGTCCATCCCCACCTCAACCCAGACACACCAGCAAAAGAGCGAGGTGGGTGGTGTGTGTGGGGGGGGGGTGGGAATCTTTATCCTGGCTATGAACAGAAACCAACACGTGATCAGGCCACTAACGTGATAAATTAGGGAACCAGTTACAGCGTGGGCAAGTATTTGGACAGCACGAGTTACAGAATCTGAACCGGGGACAAGCTGTCATCCCCGTGTGCGCCCCTTGCGGTGCTGAGGCCACTGTCCCCTGCTCCGCGCTGCAGCTCCCCAAGGGCCCAGAGTGGGTCCCAAACAGGCCCGGAGCGCCTCAGAAACACCCAGCAGAGGGAGAATCCCTGAGCCTCGGAGACCACTCCCAGCCTCGCGCCAGACTTGCGGCTCTCTCCAGGAACGGGCGCGCAGCTGAAGCGTGTCGGGGTCTGGGCCCGCCTCCCGCAGCTCTGCTTCCCGGTCTGCCTTGGCCCCTTTCGGGCTCGGGACAGGCGCTCCCGGGAGCGGTCCCCGCTCCTCCTGGCGTTCCCGTAGCCCCGGCTCTCCGGGGTCTGCGCCGGGGTCCTCTCTCCCCCTCCCGCTCTCGGTCCGGCCTGCAATCGCTCGCAGCCCGCTGGCCTTTCTAGACTCCAACTCTCCGAAGGCACGAAGAGACTGTCCCGTGCTCTTTTGTCCCCGCCGCTTCGGGCACATCGGAAGTCTCTAAACATATTTCGCAATGAATTGCCAAAGGAGGGGGCACGGTCCCCGAAGCGGCGGGGCTCCGTGCCGCCTCTGCCTCCTCCTAGCAGGGAGAACTTCGGCCTGGGGGCCAGTCGCCGGCTCGCTCGCGGGACTGCGTAGGCGGCCGGCGCCCCGGGACCCGCCTCCGGGTGCCGGAGCGACCCCGCCCTCCCGGGCCACGTCCCGGCGCGCGGGCAGGAGCCTGCAGAGCAGGTGGGGGCGGCGGCCCCGCCTCCCGTCCCGGCAGCACCAGAGAACGGGCGCCCCGCGCGCAGCACCCGGCGCGGCGGCACCCAGGGCAGCACCCAACGCAGCGCCCACCGGGGCAGCACCCGGCGCAGCTCCGAGCGCAGCGCTCGCCGCGGGTCCGTGCGTGGCACCCAGAGCGCCCGCGTCGCGCACACAGCCCAGCGGCGCCTGCTCCAGGGACGGCGACCTGCGCTCCAGTCCGGTCCGGCCGGCGACAGGTAGCGCTGCCCGCGATCTGCGCCTGAAAGGGGAGGGGGGGCGAATCGGGTGCCGGGGGGTCAGGCAGTCGCGTGGTCCGGCTGGGGCCCGGGTCCGATTGCGCGTCCGAGGCGGCCGGGGACCCCCTGGGGCACCGCGCTCTCTTAGCCTCCCGGGAAGGCCCGGGCGGATCGCGGGGGCAGCGGGTCGCCCCGGACCGCCCGGTGGCTCCCCCGGACCTGCCTCTCCCGGGTGAGCGCCCCCACCTTCGGCACCAACCTCCAAGCCCCCGCCGCCCGGATCTGCTCGCCCTCGGAGACGAGCTCTGTGCCTGCTCTCCCCGCTTCACCCCCAGAACAAAAGACTTGGGGTCTCTTTGAGGAGGGGGCTGCGGCGGGCAGAGTTGGGGAGGAGGAGAGAAAAGCTAGAACGTTGCAGAGCTGAACGGAGGCTTGAGGGGGAGGGGGGCGGCTAGAGGAAGGGTCCCCAGGAAGGAATCCGAGCTCAGAGATGGCAAGTGACTGGTCCAAGGTCACACAGCTCCGGCTGACGCGCGCTCTCACAGTCCTCCTGTCCAAGCCAGCCTGACTGCACCCTCCTATTGCCTTCGCACCTCGAACGGGTTTTTAAGACTTTGAGGGGAGTCAAGGAGAAAGCTGCAGAGCCTTCAAAGCCCCCAACTCGGGCCATGCACACGGGGGGCGGCTGGAGAAAAGGACTCCGGGTCTCTGGGGAAGCCCGGCCCGCCCCGCTGGGCAGCCAGATGTTAGCTCGCAGGAACAGCGTCTTCTGAGCGCCGCGTGCCAGCCGCGTGGGTGTGCCAGCGGCGAGCGCCCGGCGGGCCTCCCCGGGGCGCTCTGCCCTGGAAAGCCGCTCAGCGCTGAGGCCAGGCGCGCGGGCAGCCTCCTGCCCCTCCAGGGGCTGCGTGACCTGCTGCTTTGGGAAGCAAACTTACTGTGCCGGCCACTTTCCTCTTCGCAGCGGAAGGAGATAGGGGTGCCCAAGAAGAGCCTTGTTCCCCCCGCCCCAGCCTTTAGGAAGTTCTCTCTCCTCTGCTTCTGTGCGGAGCCTTTTGTCTCTGTGGGCACGGGTGGGCAGTGGTGGGTCGGCATGGCAGTGGTCACTGGCACTGCAACCTTCTCCTACGGCTTTGAGCTTCAGGCAATGCTGATTTGGACAGGAGAGGCTAGAAGAGAAAAGGTGGCTTGGGATCTTACGACACCGTGGGCAGAGTATGAGGGAGGCAGGTGGGGTGCGGGATGAGCCCCAGTCACCTAAGCAGTGCTTACAGGCAAGGGCCCGTTAAAAAAAAAAAAAAATGATGTCGGTTTATTCCCCCTGAGATCAGTGCATTTGGCTCGTTCAAGTCTTAACTCCATAGAAAAGTAAATCAAATTTTAATGCTCCAACCCACTCACTGTGGTGCTACAGATGAGTGCTGTTTTCCAGCCAATGCCTCTTAGAGATGTATTTTTAAAACCGCAAAAACCAAATCAGAAAGGAAATAAAGGCGGCGCTGGAGTGGGGGTGGGAGTTGAGGGGAGGGGGCATGGGAAACAAAAGGGAGAGATACCAGGAGGGCCTGAGAGATGGTGCAGAGGTTAAGGTGCTTTGCCTTGCATGGGACCAACCCCAGTTTGACTCATGGCACCGTCCAAGCTGCCCCGATTTTACCCCATCACCGCCAGGAAAGAATTCTAAGCCCGGAGCTAAGAATGATCCCTGAACACAGAGCCAGGAGTTAGCCTTGAGCACTGCCAGGTGTGGCCCTGAATAATATTATAAAAATAATAATGTGTCGAGAAATAACAAGAATGAGAGATATTCTGAGAGTAAGCCTTGCCAAACGCCTTTCCATGCATTCCTTAAGGAGAGATTGTTGCGCCTTCTTAGAGAATAGAAAATAAAGAGGTTACGGGGTGAAGAACGCCTCCTCGGGCAACCTGAGAGAGATGGCACACAGACTTCACATTCCATAATGCCACAGACAGAAGTTTTCCAGCCACCTGCGTGGGGCCAGCAGGATGGTAGAAACGAGAAGCTGGCTTCCTGCCACTCCACCTTTTTGTTCCTCTCCAGGAGTTTCAGTTGTCTTCATGTAACTGTGAGTGTAAGATTGTGTCACCGCCAGCAACAGAAGGGCTGGAGGAAGTGTGTGTGTCTAAGAACATGCAGTTTTAGGAACAGGAGAAAACCAGCTGGCCCAGCTTGGCGACACTTTTTTTAGATTTATTGTTCAGAAACCATATCGTACATTCTGCCTTATTCAAACACTCACACATAAAGAATGGAAAAATTATGACCTGGGATCAACTATTTTTCATTCTAAAGGGGACCCTGGAAGGAATAGTCAATGTTTCCTATTTTCTAGAATGTATTTAATTTAACTTATCAGCAGAAAGTTATTATTTTTTTAAAAAAAAAAACCTACAAAATAACTCAGCAGGAAGAAGGGAATATATCTTCTAAGCAACACTTCATCAATATATGTTAAATTTTGATGCAGAAATGTTGACATCATGAGAGCCCCATAACAATTCTGTAGACAAACCTTGGGACATTTGTCCTGATGTATGATCCTCTAGTAACCTTGAACTTGGACTCCAAATTTGGAACTTAGAAAAGTAAATAAGATGTTTGTCTTCGAAACTGGTTTTATCTTACAGAGCTGCGTATTGTCTTCTTGGGTTTATAAAGTTTGGGTTTGAGGAGGCCGGATGATGGATGGGGAGAGCAGCTAGAGTAGTGTCTCAGGGTGAGTCTGCTATGAGGGTGCCACTCGGCACGACTGTGCATCACGAAGTTATCTTTAGGCAAGTTTTGCCTTGTCATAGCAGTGTTCCTGTCATCTGGCTGCTGGAATATTTAGAGAGGAATTGTAATGTTTGACTGACTTTGCTGATAGAATGACAAAACAAACGTTGAGGGGATCTATTAAGTTTGAGTTCGGGTTGGTGAGGAAATGATTCATTTTTTTCTTGAGCCACGGCATGCAATTGAGCGGCGATGTTCCCAGCTGATGCCAAACAGGTGTCAAATGGTGACAGCCCCGAAACCCCCCCTTTGCAGTTCTAGTCTTGTCTTTCCTTAGACCCGTTCAAGTAGGAACCTGACCTGTTAGGCAGCAAAGAAAGCGGGCAGTGAGCTGTCTTGCTCACAGCCAATGAGGTCAAATGAGCAGAGTAAAGGTGGCCAAGGTGGCATTCTATGGGATAGACGCCATGGAGGAGATTTGCAGGTGCAGCTTGAATTTGCAGGTGCAGCTCCTCTGGAACACAGTGGAGATGTGTTCCAGAGAGCCACTGAAGCAGAGATGGTGGCGTCCAGGAAGGAGTGCCAGCCCTGCCTGTCGACTGTGGGTTAGCCAGTCAGCACCTGGAATGGGTCAGTGGAGGCAGTAGCCAGCTTGTGTTCCTGAGCCTCTGAGGACACGTGTCCCCATGGCAGTCTGTGTGTGCCAGAGCCGCCCCCTGTGCCAGAAGCTCTGGACGTTAGCAGACACTGAGCACTTGGAGTGTTGGGCTAAGCCAAGAACTTTCGGGCTGAAGGTCCTCCCGGCAGCCCAGAAGGAACTGTTTCTTTTAACTCCTATTATCAGGTGGGTCAGAGGCCCAGGGTTGCCACACTCTCTGAAGCCCATCATCATGCCAAGGTCTGGCCTTGACTCAGGCCACTTATCACTCTTCAGTGCCCTGCACGGGCCTGATGCTTGTTTTTTGTCCCTGACCTAGAGACAAAGCCATATGTCAGATTCTTCTCTGATCCCAGCTCCTGGGCGTGCAGGGCACATGGCAGAGACTGAATAAATGAGTCAACAAATGAATATATATCTTATGTTCCAGAACCAAAAGTCAATTGCTTTTGGACTTTCCAGTTTTTATTTTTGTTTTATTTTTATATTCCCATTTCCCTCTGTTGATATAAATCACCAGACATGATATTTATTAGAAAGCACCTTTAAGGATGTTCAGCTCAGGCTGCCAAAATTAAAAAATCTCTTTTAGAAATGAGGAATTCCTTTTAGAAATTAAACATTGATTCTCTTGTATAATTTGTGCAATTCAAAGTAGCTGGGTTTCAATTTCCCTTTCATTGCTCAGTTGAATGTTCCTAGACAAATGACTTAATCTTTCTGCACCTCTACTTTCTCATCTGCAAGCATAAGTACATACTTAGGGTAAATAAGATAGGCTCAGTACCTAGGACAATGCCTCAGTCATTTTTCTCTTAAAGAAAGTAGCTCTGATTTCTAGTGCTTTTTAAAAATTGCTTTTAGCCTTATTATTTGGTGATTTTGAAAAATTGCTTGCCTCATGGGCCAGAGATATAATAATACAGGGGTTAAGGCATTTGTCTTGTGTGTGAATTGCAATCCACATCAAGTTCAATCCACATCACTGCATACAGTTCAATCCACATCACTGCATACAGACAGCCAGGGGTGGTCCTTTAACACAGAGCCACAAGTAAGCCCTAAGCACTGCCAAGCGTGCTCCAAAAACAAAAACAAGACAAAAACATTTCTTGTCTCAAATAGCCTCTGTTCTATAAATCATTTGAAAAGTTCTTGAAAATATGTAGTACACATGAGATTAGTAGATAATGAAACAAAGGTAAGGAGAAGTCACAGATTAGAAGCTCAGATAGTATCAGCAATGTCTGAGCCTATCTCGTAGGACGTGTGTAGCTTCCAGAGACGAGCTGACTGCAGGTCTCATGTCCTTTCTTTCTGAAGATGGGACCAGAAACTGGTCAGAGCTTCCCAGTAGCCAAAACAAAGAGGAAAACGCAAGGGGTCACTGGAGCCTCCTGACCAGGAGATAAAAACAGATCAGTTACACAGCTTTTCCTGGTCCTGAAACCCGGGATAACATTCTCCTGGCTGGGCTTCAAAGCCCTCACTGTTCCCAGAGAGCTCCAGCGCCTTGCAGGGTCCCTGCCATGAAGACAATGGACGCTTTGTGCCAGGCGGCAGTAATAGGTGTTTCTTAGAGCGTTAGTGACTGCTGTTCTGGAGACCGAATCGCAGCGCTCAGCCCAGTGAAGGGCCAGAACACTGGGCTGGGGGAACACACCATTTCCTTCAATTTACTGAATACCTGGGAGACGACAGAGAAACATTCTTCCAAAGATTATGATTCTGGCGAGGGTCAGAGAAACAAGCCCATCTTGACAAACCACTATTTTGATGGAAGCCAGTTAAATGAGAAGGATCCCTTTTGCCCTGGCCAGAAAATTGCAGGATATCATCCTGCACAGATGCCCATTAAGAACTGACTGAATTCATGAATTTTCTTAGTAATGTTTGTCCTCAGAATTCCTCTATTTTTAATTTTTTTTATTTTTAATGAATCACTGTGCTTACATTTCAGTCATACAATGATCGAGTACCCATCTCTCCACCAGTGCCCATTCTCCACCACCAATGATCCCAGTATCCCTCCCACCACCCCCACCCCATCCCCACACCCCACCCCGCCTCTGTGGCAGGGTATTCCCTTTGGTTCTCTCTCCTTTTGGGTGTTGTGGTTTGCAGTAGAGGTATTGAGTGACCATCGTGTTCAGTCTACAGTCAACTTTCAGCTTGCATCTCCCATCCTGAGCAGGCCCTCCAAGCACCCTTCACTTGGTGTTCCCTTCTCTATCTGAGCTGCCTTTTCCCCCAGCATGTGAGGCTGGCTTCCAAGTCATGGAGCAATTCTCCTGGTACACATCTCTATTATTCTTGGGTGTAAGTCTCGCACTCTGTTACTTTATATTCCACAAATGAGTGCAATCTTTCTATGTCTGTCCCTCTCTTTCTGACTCATTTCACTTAGCATGATACTCTCCATGTTGATCCACTTATATGCAAATTTCATGACTTGATCCTTTCTAACAGCTGCATAGTATTCCATTGTGTAGATGTACCAAAATTTCTTTAACCAGTCACCTTTTCTTGGACACTTGGGTTTTTTCCAGATTCTGGCTATTGTAAACAGTGCTGCAATGAATATACAAGTGCAGATATCATTTCTTCTATACTTTTTTTTCATCTCTGGGATATATTCCTAGAAGTGGTGTTGCTGGGTCAAATGGGAGCACAATTTTGGATTTTTTGAGAAGCGTCCATACAGTTTTCCAAAAGAGTTGAACCAGTCAACATTCACACCAGCAGCGAAGGAGAGTTCCCTTTATCACCACATCCATGCAACACCGGTCGCTTTTATTCTTTTGGATATGTGCCAGTCTCTGTGGTGTGAGGTGGTATCTCATTGTTGTTTTGATCTGCATCTCCTTGATGATTAGTGATGAAGAGCATTTGTTCATGTGCTTTTTGGTCATTAGGATTTCTTCTTTGGGAAAGTTTCTGTTCATTTCTTCGCCCCATTTTCTGATGGGGTTGGATGTTTTCTTCTTGTAGAGTTCAACCAGTGCCTTGTATATCCTTGATATCATCCCCTTCTCAGATGGGTATTGGGTGAATATCTTTTCCCATTCTGTAGATTGTTTTTGTATTCTAGTCACGGTATCTTTTGAGGTGCAGAAGCTTCCCATTTGTTTATCTCTGTTTCCACTTGTTTGGTCAGTGGTGTGTCATCTTTGAAGATACTTTTAGCTTCAATGTCAGACCTTCTCTAGCTTTACATTTTGTCACATTGTTTGGGAAAAGATAAATGCAGTCTCACCACTTTAGCTCCTTCCAGCTCTCAGTACTTCTTGGTACTAAGGATATATTACTCTTTGTCTTGTATTGCATGTGTGATTGATGTGTATAAGATTCATTACCCCACCCCCAAATGGCCTCCCTTTCCACCCCTCACACCCACCCCTTTTCCCTCTGATATCCATCAAAGTTCTCATTCAGTCTAAAGTTCATTTAATTGGGCTTTGTCAGCTCTTTTTTATTTGTATTTCACTATGTGGGACTCCATCTGCTAATAGTCATTCATTTCCTTGTTTATTTTATTAACGTAGAATAATCACCTCAAGTTTTATTTATTTTGTTCGAGGGGCACAGTTTTACCTTTTTTGATGGCAGAGTGCCATTCCTCTGTGTGTGTGTGTGTATGTGTGTGTGTGTGTGTGTGTGTCTGTGTCTGTGTCTGTGTGTCTGTGTGTGTCTGTGTGACAGCTTCTTTACCCAGTCATCTTTTGATAATCATTTTTGGGTGGTAGGGGATCATACTGGTGGTGCTTCAGGGCCACTTCTGGCAGTGTGCTCAGAGGTTGTTCCCAACAGTTCTCAGTGTAGTACAGAGGCGATCGAGTCCAGGACTCTTCGGAAAGCAAGTGGTGCAATCCTGTCAGCCATCTCTGCAGCCTTTTGGATGGACTTTTTTTTTTTTTAATTTTTATTTTTTTTTAATTAGTTAATTTATTTTTAATTCGTGAATCACCATGAGGGCACATTTACAGATTTATACACTTTTGTGCTTATGCTTCCCTCATACAAAGTTCGGGAACCCATCCCTTCACCAGTGCCCATTCTCCACTACCAGTAAACCCAGCATCCCTCCCACACTCCCCGATCCCATCTCCCCCCACCCCGCCCTGCCACTATGGCAGGGCATTCCCTTCTGTTCTCTCTCTCTAATTAGCTGTTGTGGTTTGCAATAAAGGTGTTGAGTGGCCACTGTGCTCAGTCTCTAGCCCTCATTCAGCCCGCAACTCCCTTCCCCCACATGGCCTTCGACTACATTATAGTTGGTGATCCCTTCTCTGAGTTGCCCTTTCCCCAGAATGTGAGGCCAGCCTCCAAGCCATGGAGTCAACCTCCTAGTACTTATTTCTACAATTCTTGGGTGTTAGTCTCCCACTTTGTTATTCTATATACCCTAGATGAGTGCAATCTTTGTATGTCTGTCTCTCTCTTTCTGACTCATTTCACTCAGCATGAAACTTTTCATGCCCATTGGATGGACTTTTAAGTCAATTGCATGTTTGGGCCATTTTGAATAATGTTACAATTAGCATAGGAATAAAAATGTCTTTTCCAATTAGTCTTTCCATCTTCAAATAATTGCCTGTGAGTGATATCTCTGGATTAAATGATATTTACATTCTTCTTTCTTTTGTAAATCCCTAATCAAAAGTTATCTTTAAAATTTTTGTAATTTCTTATATTTAATTTTTTAAGTAAAATAATGATATTGTATTTTTAAATTTTTTATTTTTCGGTTTGAGGGCCACACTCAACAGTGCTCAAGGCTTACTCCTGGCTCAGGGATCACTGAGGGTTGCTGGGGATCAAACTCTGGTCAGCCGCATGCAAGGCAAGTGCCTTACTTAGTGTACTATCTATCACTCTGATCCCTGAATGATGCCCTTTCTAGTGCCCCAATGTATATGTTAGTTTAGATATGACTTGGGTGGATTGGGATTGCTTTCTGCTGCTAAAACAATCAAGCAGAAAAAAAATAACCCATCCATCATAGTTCGGCTTAAACTGGTACAAGTATTTGTCCTGTGAAACTGAACTCCACAAAAAGGCAGGCTTTTGAACGCTGCTATCAGGGAATGAAATGCTTCCATTGTCCTTGTTTGCCATATTCAGGCTGTGGGACTTCTTCAGTGTGGCTGCCTCACCCTTGAAGTTGGCAGCTGCATCCCTATGCATCAGTATAGGCAGGAGGAAATAGAAGTGCAAGCAGCAAAAGGATGGGGGTCCTGCTAAGAGAAGTTCTCCCTTTTTATTCAGAAAATTATGCTTCTCCCGGCACATCCACTTGCATCTCATGGGACAGAATGGTGTCACTTTCTATAAATCTGAGAGTCTAAGATACCAAATAATTTTGAGCTGGGTAAATTGCAACTGCCTCATCTCTCTTAAATTAAGAGTCTGCTGTAAGAGGAGGAAATAGCTTTTGAGTAGGCAATATCAGCCTCCCTAATTACTTCCATTATTAGCCACGTCCCCGATTTTATCAGGAACTACAGAAAACGACTCAGCCATTTAAGTCTTTTCTGGCTCTTCATACCATTAGCATTAGAGAACGAAGTGTATCTAAATGCCTTATGTAAAGTTTCTTTAATCACTATTACCAGCTGTGCTTCTTCTGATTTCTCATCTAAACTTCTATCTGTGAAAAAATACATCGTAGTCTTTAAGTTCAACTCATACCAAGCCCTTGACATAGTCCCCTCTCTTACCTTCCTTATTCAACTATATCTAGATTTCCTTGGCCAGGAGACTGGGATGATTCTGGACTCTTCCTTCTCATCTAGCCCAGATAGACAGCTGTAAAGCTTCTGTGACTCTAACCCATTGCTGTTATTCTCATCAGATAAATCCCCATCCTCCTTCATATGGAGCCCCAGAATAGTCTGTCTGCTGCTGCTTCACCCCATAATTCATTTCCGACATATGGCTCCAGGAGTGCAGCAAAACACATATTTAAACATTTTATGTTGCATATATTAAACATAAAATGTTTAACATATTTCCTATGGCTAAAGCCTACAAAATAAAGCTCCAACTCCTTGCTTGTTAGCCTTGTTTTGTGAGCCTCTTTCTTACCATGACTGGCTGCCAACACACACACACACACACACACACACACACACACACACACACACACACAAGCGTGCACACAGCAGAGCTGTGTTTAGACCTGCCCATTCCCTCCAATCCAGCAAGGCCTTGCTCTGAGGTTGTTCTCATCATTTTACTTGTCCATAACCCATGAAAGCAGATAATTATCTTTTCATTCATGTTTCTAAAGAATTTTGTACTTCTGTTAAATTTTTTACTCTGGGTTCTGCTTTGATTGATATTAATCATATGGAACTGACTATAGAAATAATAGCCTCTGAGATATAACTCCCATACTATAAAATACACTCTGAAAGCTGGGGAGATAGTACAGAATTTAGGCATTTGCCTTGCACACAGCTGAGCCTACTTCAATCCTTGACATTGTGTAGGGTCCTTGGAGCATCATCAGGAGTACAGCGGCAGGAGTAAACCCTGAACATCACCAGGTGTAGCCCACCCCACTGTCCCCAGTCATGCCAAACATACACAATTTAGTGGTTTCTGGAATTTTCAGTCATATAACCATCACCATCATGTAATTCCAAAATGTTTTGTCACTCCAAAAAGAAAACCCTCCCAAATGCCTTCCCATCTCCCTTCTCTACAGCTATGACAACCACTAAGCATGTCATGCCTACGACCGTCTATTTTGGACATTTCATATCAATGGAATCATACATAATGTGCCTTTCATTACTGGTTTCTTCCTCTTGGCACCGCACTTTTAGTGATCACTTGCTGTAACAACTGTCAGTGCCTAATCATCTTTATTGCTGAAGATCACTTCTTTTCCCGGAATCTACAAGCTGATGAAATTTGAATTCTCCCTCCACTTTGGTTTTGAGTAGTGCTACTGCAGACATTCATAGTTCAGTTTTTGTGTGAGTTCCGTCTCTTATATTCTGATTTCTTACGAGTACATAGATAACTTGGAGTGGAATTTTGGGTCTTATGATACAACTATTTGGCTTAACATTTCAAGATTCTGAAAAATTATTGAAGTGACTGTTGATTTTACTTAGTATCAGTGTATAAGGGTCCTGAATCAGTTATGAAGTGTTTTACCTGGGTATTATTTTCCAAGTTGTATTCATCATAGACTGGGAACACCTGTATAGGCAATTAGAGGCCTCCCCATAAGCCTCAATCCCTCTCGGAGAGCCCAGCAAGCTACGGAGAGTATCCCGCCCGCACTGCAGAGCCTGGCAAGCTACCCGTGGTGTACTAGATATGATAAAAACAGTAACAAGGACAGTAACAATGACGGTCCTCATTCCCCTGACCCTGAAAGAGTCTCCAATATGCCATTGGGCTACACTAGCACGCCACAGGGACGAATGAAGACAATACTGGCGCCCACTCAAGCAAATCGATGAACAACGAGATGACAGTGATACAGTGAATATGCATCATTTGTTTCTGCTCTTTCTTATTACAAAGCTTGATTTGAAAAGCAGTTTGAATTTATTGTGCTTTAGTAAGGTAATTTAAAATCAGTGGATTTGTTAAAATGTTAACAACCATATAACAATCTTTGGAAATGTTAAAAACCATATAACAATCATCACAAATTGACTTTTATTGATCTATTTTCTGAAAATTCAATTTGCCATTCCTTTAAGGATTTTTTGGACCAAGTAACAGGATATAAATATGTTATATGTCTTTCAAGGGGGCAGACTGGGGTTGGGAGGGATCCTGGAGATACTGATGGAGGAAAGGGGATGTTGGTGGTGGGTTTGGTGTTGGAATGCTGTATGCCTGAAAAACTCTATTATGAACAACTTTGTGAACCACAGTGCTTAATAAGCATTCCTGGAAAAGGTTTTTTTTTTTTTTTTTTTAGCTTTTTGGGTCACACCTGGCGATGCACAGGGGTTATTCCTGGCTCTGCACTCAGGAATTACTCCTGGCGGTGCTGAGGGGACCATATGGGATGCTGGGATTTGAACCCAGGTAGGCCGAGTGCAAGGCAAACGCCCTACCCATTGCGCTATCACTCCAGCCCCAAGGTTTTCTATTTTAATCAATGATTATTGGTATTACTGATGGATTAGATCTTCATGTGCATTCTTTTTTCACCTTTTCTTCTTTTCCCTAGAAAAGTGCCTGGTACCTCCTTTGATACTAAGTGTCTGCTGTTATTATAAGGCCCACAGAGAGAGAGAAGCCAGACGTCTGTCTTGGTATTTATCAGTTCCAGCTCTTGGTGTGGCTTTGCTTAGGGGCCCACATTGTGTCTAATGTGGAGGTGGAGCTTAGTGCCACTGCAGGTGGCCGGGCTTGCCAGGCCCTGCCCCAGAGTGTGAGATGTGTGGGCTGGGAGCAGGCGTCCAGTCAAATTAGACGTTTTTGTCATTTCCTCACTAGTGGAGCTCAGGCTGATTATGCTTTTTGAAACTTCACCTTTTCATATGTGAAGTGGGAGATCATATTTATCATAGAGATACAGAGGGGGGAATTACAATCAGTATCCCTAGTACATGGAATTTACATGGCACATGGAAATTTTTTTTTAATTTTTATTGAATCACCATGTGGAAAGTTACAAAGTTCTCAGGTTTATGTCTCAGTTATACAATATTCAAACACCCATCCCTTCACCAGTGCCCATATTCCACCACCAAAAACCCCAGTATACCCCCCACCCCCGCACCCCACCCCCAACTGTATAACTGATGAATTTCACTTTATTTTCTCTTTACCTTGATTACATTCCATATTTCAACACAAAACTCACTATTGTTGTTGGAGTTTCCCCCCAAGAAAGACAGCCCTACTACCAAGGAAGCATTTGATAATTAGTTTTCCATTAAAAGATTGTATGTGTTCAGTTTTTAGAAAAGGCCATCCCAGTTCCGCATCCCGGAGCCATGTTAGTTGCTGCTCAGTGTCGCCAGGGCTCCATCTAGAGAAGGTGTGGTGGCTGCACCTCCTCCGTTCTGGATCCCCGGTGTTGCTGGCCCGGTCTCGGGTCCCGAGCATTCTCCGGCTGTGTTGCTCACCAGAATGCCCGGCTTCTTCTCTGTTGAATGTGGCAAGATGGCGCCGAGGGTGGGTCGAGGGCGTGACTACACATGGAAATATTTTTATAGTGAACTGTTTGGCAGAGTTTAACAGATTGAAGCCACGCCTTAAGTCTCAGAGTTAAAACACCACCCCACACCTCCTTTTTTGTTTTTGGATTACACTGGGCTGTGCTCACGGCTTACCCCTCGGGCTGTGCTCAGGGATCACTTCTGAGGGTTAGAAGCACCTCATGGGATGTTGGGAGAAAGAACCCTCTCTACTATCTCTCCAGTCTCTCAAACCCCCTTTTTCTCAGAGAATAAACTTAGAGTTATACATAAAGCTGGCTCCTTTGCTCTGTGTCTGACA
Organism: Sorex araneus; assembly: GCF_027595985.1. NCBI lineage: Eukaryota > Metazoa > Chordata > Mammalia > Eulipotyphla > Soricidae > Sorex > Sorex araneus. The sequence continues at coordinate 361,825,087 of NC_073302.1, read as the reverse complement.
TATATTATTATTCCCCCACTTCTGACAACTTTTTCTTTTGTGAAAGAACCAGTGAAGGAACTAGGAGTGTACTTTGAATATACTTTCAATGACTGAGTTCTCAGTATCCTTGAGAGCGCTTATTTATTCTAACACTCTTTGAAACTTTGGAGTAAAACACTTTCGCTTACTCATTATGCCATCTTGCATATCAGAGGAAAATTTAAGTGGTCTCAGAAATAAATGAAATTACCTAAAACAAAACAAGCAGGAAATAGCACCGGAATCTCAAATGAACTTTTCTCACATGTTAGCAGCTGGTTTGTTTTTGTTTGTTTGTCTTTAGTGAAGCAAAGTAGTTTTTATTGAACAAAACTTACTTAGAAAGATGTGAGGGGAGAGAAAGAGAGGAAATCTGTCTTCAACAGAGGACAATAGGTTCCTCCAAAATGGAAAAAAGCCACAAAGAGAATCAAACAAATGAAATCTGTGTTCAAGGGAAAACATAGGCTTGAAGAGCAAATCTCTAGCAGCTTTTGCATAAGCCTCATTTCCCCCAATGCTGGGTTTCACCCAAATGTCAATCCTCAAGTTTTAGATACTCACTTAAAGACTTCTAGAAGGGGCTTATACCTGGAATGGGGCATTCCTGGGTTTCCTGGTTTCCCAGGGAGCTTTGAGTAGTAATGTTCAGTCTGTAGTTGTTTGAATCGCATATCCCTCAGAATGATGGGCCAGGAGACAGGTCAGATTGTGATCTGGTATTGCAGTATTTTGAGGCTCGGGAAAGCTCGCCACCAGTTGTTATTACAGACTCATGTACCGTCTTACAGAACTCTCTCCTGTTCTCAAATTGAATGCATGACAGGGATCAGCTACAGGGGGAACTAGCTTACAAATGAATAATGCTTAATGCGCAATCATGTCTTAAAACTGTTCTTCCGTGTGTGGGAGCCATGTGTTAAAGTATTCAACTTTAGGGGTGGATTGGTTTGAGGGGACTAACCTGCTCTTAGCTTTTCCTCATACTTGGGCAGTCACCTTTGCTGTTGGCTGACCAAAGAGGTGCTTTTAGCTGTTGGGGGGTGTCTCTGTATGACTCTAGCCAAGGGTCAGATCTCAGTTCCGTTCTGTATAGATCCAGAGGTGCCTCTCTTAAACCAAATCATCCAGATGGATTTTTTTTTCTCAATTTATTTGTATTTACCATGTACATTTAGGAAGGTCTCCTAATTCAGAGATTGAATTTGAACAAATATTTCTTTCCAGCCCTCCCAGGAAGGCCATCTGGATGCTAGGTTTAAAATTAATTTCTTAAATAGATAACTGTGTTCATGATACATTTTCATAGAGCACAGGAAGGATGTACAGTATAAATAAGATTTTCTGAGGCTAGAGGGATAGTAAAGCAGGCAGGGAGCTTGGCTAGTACATGTCCAACCCGGGTTTTGTCCCTGCCATCACATATGGTCTCCCGAGCACTGCCAGGAGTGATTCCCGAGTGCAGATCCAGCAGTAAACTCTGAGCATCACTAGGTGTGGCCCCCAAACCAGGTAAATAAATAAAGTGAGGCTTTCTTAGCCCCAATTCTCAGATACCTCCTTACTGTACAGTCTTCGGAGATATTTCATACATATAATCTCAGCAATAGATATGTGAACATCTGTATATATATAATATATATAGAGAGAGAGAGAGAGAGAGAAAGAGGGAACACAAATAGTTTTTAAATTGCTTTCTCCTACCTACTTTTTCCATTTAATGTAACCATGAACCTGATAGTCATTCCATATTGGAATATATGTTATCATATTTTTAATAATTTTTTAAAATTTAAACACTTTTTTTTGGTACGGATGCAGCACCCAGCAGAACAGGGATACTGGGCAGAGCAGCTGCTCTTGGCAATAACCCTGGAAGTGCAGGTCTCATGGCTTGGTGACTGATACGAAACACACTCAAAGTGCCACCAGCTGGCCCTCCCGAACTGGGGTAGGGACTGGCATGACATGCTGGGGGTCAAGCTCATGTCAGGCTTGGTAAAAACCCCGTTGCGCCATATCTCTGACCCTACCACATTCCTTTTAATGCTTGCTAGTAAAATAGTTATTTATAAGTGGAACCATTCTTAGTGGGTTAGTAGACAGGTGATTTTCTATGAAAACAATGCCACTGTGAATGTCACTGCACTCAGGGTGATTTCTCAGGGTATAGAAATCAGTAAGCTGAAGTCCTAAAGTTAGAAAGTATATCTTAGATTTTTTTATTTGTTTGGTCGGAGCCTTTATAGATACGTGTGGAAATGTCTGCTTCTACCAGTACAAGGAGAGTTGCTTTCCTTGCACTCTCCCACACACACTTACCTAATTTCTCATTTTTGAAATTTTTGTCCATCTGCAAAGTGGTTCCTTAGAGTGGTTCAGATTCGCATTTGTGTTCGAGCATCTTCGCAAGTAGTTTATATGTCTTTTTGTTTCCTTGTCTGGAAATGGATTGGCCTACTGTTCATCTTTCTATTATGGTATTGATCTTTCCTGTGGGATTATAGAAACACCTTGAATGGAAAAATAAGGGAAGCAGTCATCCTGTGAAAATTTTATTTCACTGCAGTCCTTCCCCTTGTTTTTCTTATGAATGTTCTGGCTTAATGTCATTTTCTCTCTAGTTTGACTTTGTTCATTGTGCCTTTATATACATGTAAAGTTCTGTTTTCAGAAACATTTCCTTTATAGTTTAGGAAGACTTCTCTAACTTTGAAAGTATTTTAAAGATTATTTTGATTTTGTTTTAATTTAACAAAATTTCTTTGTTCAAAATTAAAGTTTTAACTCCCTTGGAACTTATCTTAATATAAAGCTGGAGAACATTACATGATTACCTACCCCTAATTTTTTTGCAGATGGCCACCCAGTTTTCTCAATAATGTTTGAACCCTCATCCTTTTACAACTGATGTCTAAAATTTTTTGCTTTTTCAATCAGACAAAAATTCCTAAAATGCTTAAGCCCATTTCTCGCCCCTCAGTTTCAATTTTATCACTGATTCATTACTGATTTTAATAAATGTGGCTTTATATTTTAGTCATTTAGTCTTCCCTTTATTATCCAATGATTTTAGTTTTTTAAATGAAATTTAGAATTACTTTGTCTAGTTCTAAAAAAGAAACAGGTTGATATTTGCATTGTGTTCCTTTAAATGTATGGATTAATATAGAGAAAGTAAAGTCATAGAATATTTAATCTTCCTACCTAAGTAAAACAAGTTTTTTAAATTTTTATTTATTTATTTTTATTTTTTAATTAGTGAGTCACAGTGAGGGTACAGTTACAGATTCAAACATTTAGTGCTTGTTTTTCCCTCATGCAGTATTTGGGAGCCCATCCCTCCACCAGTGTCCATTCTCCACCACCAATGAATCCAGTATCCCCCCCACACCACCCCGCCTCTGTGGCAGGGCATTCCAATTTGTTCTCTCTCTCTCTCTCTTTATGAGTGTTGTGGTCTGCAATAGGGGTATTGAATGGCCATCATGTTCGGACAGTAGTCCACTTTTAGCGCACATTTCCCTTACCATGTGGGATCTCCACTCACAATTTACTTGGTGTTCCCTTTTCCATTTGGTATGATTTTCCCCCAGCGTGTGAGGCCAAGTTCTGAGCTATGGAGTCAACCTCCTGGTATTGTATACTACTAGTCTTGGGTGTTAGTCTCCTACTCTGTTATTTTATATTCCACAGATGAGTGCAATCTTTCTATGTCTGTCCCTCTAAAACAAGTTTTTCAATATCTGCTATTTCTCAGTAATGGTTTAGTGTTTACATTTCAGATATCTTTTATGATGCACACAATCGTATACACCATTGCTTCTTTTTTCTCCTGTTATTTAAAAATTTTATTAAAGCCCTATGAGTTATTAAATTATTCTTGGTTGGGTTTTAGCCATTCGATGGTCCAGCACTAATTCCAACACCTGTGTCATCTTCCCTCCCAGGGTTTCCAGGGTCCCTCCCACTCACCCCCACACCCAGCCTGCCACCTTGACAGGCACAGTTTTAAGTTTAGTTGTTGAAGTTTGGCTCTCTTATTTTTAATGTTGTTGATGCTGTAATTTTGATGCATAGCTGTGCCACTTCTTTACATCACTGATGTACTGGGATCCCCTGGACCAGCTATTCCTATTCGCCATTGCTTCCTCTCTCTCTCTCTCTCTCTCTCTCTCTCTCTCTCTCTCTCTCTCTCTCTCTCTCTCTCTCTCTCTCCTCTCTCTAATTATATAGCTCCTAGGGGCACATCTGGTGATGCTCAGAGCTTACCCCTGGCTCTACTCAGGAATCACTCCTAGTTGGGTTCAGTGGACCATATGGGATGAACCTGGATCCTCTGCGTGCAAGCAAATACCTTACATGCAGCTTATTTGACCTGCTAGGTTTGGGGGTTTTTTTTCCTCCTCGTCATCATCATCATCATCATCATCATCATCATCATCATCATCATCATCATCCCATTGATCATCGATTTTCTCATGCCTCCATTCATCCTAGCCCTGAGATTTTAGAAGCCTCTCTTAATTCGTCCTTCCCAACAGTGCTGCATTGGAGGCTCTTTCAGGGTCAGGGGAATGAGACCCATCATTGTTACTGGTTTTGGCATATGAATACACCATGGGGAGTTTTCCAGGCTTTCTCATTCGGGCAGGAAACTCTCGGTAGCTTGCCTGGTTGTCCGAGAGGGAGAGCTAGGCTATAAGATGTCTCGCGGCCGCTTTCTGGAGCTTGGTTTTATAGTGTCTGGATGTTGGCCGTTGGTGGGATTACACGGCACTGGGGGCAGTTTTTGGGTGTGACCACCTAGCTACTGGAAAATAGGGGATCTAGGCAGATCCCCAGTCCTGATCCGAGCATACTTGGAGATCTCAGCTCCGGGCCGCACACCTGGGTTCCTCTGCTGGTTCCTTCATGCGTGAGGCTCGTCTGAATGTGTGGAGAGGGGCCTTGAGCATGTCTGTGGCTGGGTTCCGGAGGTCTTCAGTTGTCAGGGCTCTGCTCCGGGCAGGAAGGGAAACTCAACCCACCCCTTCTGAGGGTCCCTGGTGAAGACAGACAGGTGCGGGGCAAGAGACTCTGTCTCTTTTTCCCTCACTGTTCATAAATAAGGTCAGTCAGTAGTTTCCTTTTTTGTTATCTCTTTCTCAGGTTTGTATGCAACTACACGGTAACTACCTGATCTTTAGTTGCTGGATAGCACTCAGCCCTGAATTATCTGGCTTTTATTCTTGTTAGCATTGGATCTTTGACATCTTTCCTTTTTTCTTCTGTTTAGATTGTTCTTCTCTTCTTAAACTATATGCTTGAAATTATGTACTTGAATTTATATATTTGTGCTTAAAATTATGGATTTGTGCTTGAAATGATGTATTTGCTCTCTTCTGGTTACGTATGCCTTTTATTAGGGGGCACTGATCATTCTTTTTGTCCATTTTCATATCTATCAGTTTCTCTCTGATGCTTTTAAGTTCTGAGTCTGTTTCCATTTGCTGTTGTGTCTGAATCCTCTGTGACACTCAACATTTCCAAAAATACCTGTTTTCTTTGGGTTCTTAGGCAGCTTTTCATTTTCATTCTAGGCACCTTCTGTTTTATCTTTTACCTTGCTGATATGAAGACTTGGGCTTCTTATCTCCTTGAGATTTGTGTTAAAGGGTCAATTATCCCATGACATTCTTTGAGTTAATAATTACATGCCCTGTCTTGGTTTTCACCTTCTCATGGCAGTGTTTTATTGTTTTTTTTCCTGATAGATGTTCTTTAAACATCATCTATCCTTTTCCCTCTTCTTTTTTCCCACTTTGTTTTCTCAGTGTTTCATTCTGTCTTGTATGGATTTTGGATAGTTCCCTTTTCTATTATTCCTCTTGGAATAAGTTGAATTCTTCTTGGGCCAATTGTTTGCAGACAGTAAGGAAAAGACTAAGGCAAGTTCAAGACCAGCATGAATTCTTTGGCACAGGAAGATGTGCCTTAAGACATTAACAGAAAGATTGGCAGGGGTATGGTGCCACCAGCAGGTTAACATGTACCTGCAGGGCGAGTGCATCAGCAGCCTGGTGGTGCCTTCAGCCTTTCTAATACCCCAGACTTGCCGCTGTGCCTTTGGCCAGACCCCAACAACTTGAGACCAAGTATATCAAGAAATTAAATGGTCAAAAGTTAGGTATGTGGGAGTCACATCCACAAACTACCTCTGGCTCAGCTATACAAGCTCATTTATTGTTCTTATTGTTCTTATTGAGAACATTATTGTTCTCAGAGACCCATAAATAAATCCCGAAAGAGATCAAAAGCCACAGCTAATCTCAGACCCAGGCATGGCTGAACAGACCAGGGTAAATGGAAGGGGAGGGGGCCGAGTCAGGCTGGTGCCCACCCAAGCAGAGCCCCTGGCAGCCACTTGCTTCCATAATTCAAAATTGCCGCCATAGTCCCAGCTTGACTCCAATGTCTCAGGACAGACCTTACCAAGATAGGATCTGATGAAAATCTGGGTCTGTGGGTTTTGTGACTAAAATCTGCAGGCTTTCTCAGAGTTGGAATGGGCTACCTCCCCCCACTTCCCAATACTCCTGGAAGCACTGGCAGTCACCCCCACAAACCAACTCCAATCCTACCATATAAGCTCTACTACCAGCATTGCTTCAGAGACCCATAAATAAATCTTGAAAGAGATCAAAAGCCACAGCTAATCTCAGACCCGTGTATGGCTGAACAGACTGAGGTAAATTGGAGGGGAGCAGGTTGGCCTGTGGCCCACCCAAGCAGAGCTCCCAGCAGCCACTTGCTTCCACGATTGAAAATTGCCTTAAGACCCCCAGCTTGACTCCATTGTCTCAGGATGGACCTCACCAAGACATAACCTGCTGGAAATTTGGGTATGCAGGTTTTGTGACTGAAATCTCCAGGCTTTCTCAGAGTCATGATGGGCTACTTCCCTCCACCTCCCTGTACTACCGGAAGCCTCGGCAGTCACATCCACACCCCAAAGTAGGCACCCAATTGAAAAGCTACTCCAGCCTTACCATCCCAATAAAACCACTGAACACCCTGCACAAACACCACAACCTCTTAGCACCTGTATTGCAAACCATAATGCACAGAAGGAAAAGGAGAGAGAGAGGAAGAAGAAAAATGGCACCCATAGAGGGAGGTTGGGGGTGGGAGGGTGGGGTGTTGGGGGGTGGTAGTAGGAAAACAGGGGACATTGGTGGTGGGAAATGTACACTGGTGGAGGGATAGGTGCTGGATCATTATATGACTAAAATCCAATTAGCTTTGTAATGGTCTATCTCATGGATATTCAATTAAAAAGTTTTTTTAAATAAAAAAAATGTAATGTGGAGTTCATGCCCAATTCATTCAGCTTAATCAATGGCTGAATAAATAACTGTACTCCTACATTATAGCACTGTCAGTAGCACTGTTATCCCGTTGTTCATTGATTTGCTTGAGTGGGTACCAGTATCGTCTCCATTGTGAGACTTGTTACTATTTTTGGCATATCGAATACACCATGGGTATCTTGCCATGCTCTGCTGTGCAGGCAGGATACTCTCGGTAGCTTGCTGGGCTCTCTGAGAGAAACAGAGGAATCAAACCCAGGTCGGGCACATATAAGGCAAACGCCCTACCCACTGTGCTATCAATATATATATATATATATATATATATATATATATGTATATATATATTTAAAAAAAGAAGAGAGAAAGAAAGACGAAATGACTGGGAAGCTGTCAGACGTCCTTGCTTCTCCTCACTAACTTATCTCTAGACTGTGCCTGCTGATGTGCCTGTCCCTCTGTTGTCCCTTGCCACGGTCCCTCCCTGAAATGTCTAGGTTGCTTCCAGCTGCTCCTCTACACACCTTCTCATTATCCTAAGCAAGTGTGGGTGGATTTTCCTCCCGTCAGAGCTGAGCTTCTCACTCTGAAGAATGATGCCCTGTAGGTTCTGTTTGAGGCCACTGTCCCGCAGGTCTCCTCTGCCACATGTCTTGTGTTTGCTCACACTGTCCACTGGACAGTTGTGTCTCATTTATTGAAGTTACAGAAATAGAGTCTCAACCCCCAAAGAGTTTATGTTTAGAGTTTCCTTTGCCTTATTATTTTGAAATGTTTCCAGGAAAAGAAGAGAATTGAGACATTTCACTCCACCCCCTTGGAACCAAAAGACTCTCTAGATTTCAGCTTTACTTTGAAAAGTATGCTTTCTAATTTAAAACACTAAAAAGCCTCTTCTCTGTTGCCCTTTAGAGAGATCATTTTCATTTCCAAGAAGCCACCATAGCCTTACTTGAGAAATTGCCTTTGAAAGATTGTTGCTTTGGGAGAGGGCCATGTACTATTTTTAGTTTTGGTCTCACAAAACTGGGAAATAAGGAAGTCATTCTTTTTTTAACGATGAACAAATAGATGGGCAACAAATACCAGAACTGGAGCCCTATTCTCCAACTATCTTTTTCTCTTTGATTAGGTTTCCAATATGCCACTGAAACTTTCCCAGTGGACACGCTAAGTTTTAAGACTCCAACATCGCTACCAAATTTTTTTTACCACATAAATGATATCTGCAGTTGAATATTTTCTCCTCAGATTCTCTTCTTATTTTAATTTCTATTTTTCTTGTGATAATCCTTAAGACAATGACTATGTCTGTAGACTTATGTAGAGCTTTTATAATATGCTGTTGCCAAGATATCATTTATTGTTTTTTAATAGGGGCCAAACCCAACAGAGCTTGGTAGTCCCCAGGACTATACCAGTAGTGATGGAGTCAAGGTCATGCAGTTGCCAGGGATCAAACTTGGGGACATTGCATGTACTAGGTATCTACTCTACTACTGAATTATTTTCCCAACCCACATCTCTCTTTTTTGCTGGAGAAGTTGTCACAGTCTTTGTATTTATGTTCTGTACTTCTCTGTATCAGTTCTAAACTGCATTTTGGTATTAACTTTGACCTTGATAAGACTTGGATACCTAAGACATAGTCCCTATCTTTGAGTCATCAGCTAGTGAAGGAAGACACAGATACATGAAAATAAAGTGCTAAAATACCTAGTGTCAGAATGACAAGGTGAGCAAAGTCCAATAAGGTAGTTAGCACTGCCAGAGGCAGATGAAAATATGTACAGAGATATTAACACCTGGGTTTGTTTTGTAGGAATTTTTCAGGCGGCAAAAGCATCCCAAGCAGACGGAATATTGTAGACAAAAATATGGAGAAGGAAATAAAAAGTGTATGTAAGACAATGTCCCAGGAGTGGGGTGGGGGCAGTGTCAGCTGCAGGGAGCAAGAGTAAAGTTTGAGTTGTTGCACTTGGTTCCATACCTGAGCATCTTGGAAGGAGTTAAATGGAGAGACATGCTGTCTTGTCTGATCGCTGAGCCCTGCAGACACTCTGTCAGGCTTGGTGCTCATCGAACTGTGCTTCCTGCCCTAGAAAGGAAACTGCCAGGGGACAGAGCAAAGGTGACTCCTCGTGACTAGTTGTTTCGAATTCTAACAGAACTTTGAACAGGATGAGGGTCTGTTAGGCCCATGTTTGCCCGGTCTTCTCTGACCCAAGAAGGAGGAATAGGACTGAAATTAAAACATTGCAATTACTCTAAGTTCCCAAAACCAAAGTCTCGTCAGCTTCTACCTCCCATATCTGCAGTATTTCCTCTATGCTTTTCAGATTTCACCATAGTCAGGTGGAATCAATCCTAAGTGCAAAGTTACTTGTTGGGATGAGAGGAAGTTTCTCTCTCTGTCTCTCTGAGTTCTTCTCTGACTGATAAGCAATTCACATCAATTATAGACAATATTACGAGAAGAAAAAATCAAATGTACATATAGGAAGTCCACCTAGACAGGTGGATTCCAAAGACAATGTGGCAACATGAAGTTATATATTCCAAAATAAGAAATGAGATGGAGGTCTGGGGCTCGTGGGGAAAGCAATGGTCTATCTGGAGCTCTTAAAGAAAGGAAAGGGCCAACGTGATGAGGTGGAGGGGCCCTGTGTGTAAACATTGGGCCTGAATAACCCTAAAATTCCTCACAGATTTTTCAGATAGAAAGTTATTTCCTATAATAAACTTAACTCTGGGTAGGCTTTCAGTTTCCATTCTTTAAGGTAATTATAATGGGTGTGGTAACAACCACGATATAAACTTGTAGGGCCCGGGTTGACCTCAGTTCAGAATATTCCAAATGCCCAAGTGACTTGTCTTGATCCATACCACTCTGAACATCCTTGGGAGTCTTATCCCTCACCATGTTCACTTCAGAAGTAAGAAGCACCCACCTTATAAAATCTTACCTCACAATATCAGTGAAAGAAGAGGTTGTTTACTTTGCAGGATGATTCATTATTTTATAACATTGATTATGGGTTTCTGCTGAATAATAAAGTACCCTTTTATATCTAAAGTATGCCTCATTTCCTAAAATTAGAGAGACCATTTTCCGGAAGCATAGCTGTTATATAAAACAAGGGTTACTTTCTAAATGTGTGATTAATATTATGTATTTTTAATAAGCCTAGTTCTTCTTTTAGCTAGTTCACAGGGAGGAAAAAAAGCCTGAAAAATCAATATTTTCTCCTTTCACCCTGGGAACCCCACACACTAAGATTTGTATGGCATTTAGCCATAATTCAAATGACTCAGTCAATGATAAATTATCAACAACTCAATTTTTTCTCTTGCTGAAAACTGTTTAAATATAACAAATTCAATAAATGATCTGGGAACAAATTTGCATTTCAGTAATGCTTCATTGACTTCCTTTTATGACTTCAAAGATTCATAAAAAGAAACCAACATAGAGACTCTTTGTAGGTGTGACTTACTAGACTCTGTTAGATTGTGAGTAAAGTATATCTTCTTTTTAGAATTCATATAGACAAGTCTACATTAGTCCCTTAATCATTTCAGTAGATAATTAACTATAATATCCCATTGGACTGAGCAGATTCTGTTCCAGGAAGTGCTCTTTTGCTCTTGCTCGAGTGTCAGAAACTGTTGTAGCCCCTGTGTGCCAGGTGAATGGGCACTGGACTTGGGTCTTCTTTCACTTTTGCTCCATTTCTGAGTCTAGGGTGCCATATTCATAGTGGAAGCCTTCTGAGATCACATGAATTAGTGGGAAAAGGAATCTTTCCAGACATTGCATCTGTGTTGGGTGTAGGGTGTCATCATCCTCTCAGATAGTCTAGAACACGGCTTTCAACCTTCAGCAGGCAGGAGCTTCACTCACCATTGTGACACTCATATAGATTCAGATTCAGCGAGTGAGTCTGCAGTTGAGACTGATTTTCTTACAAGCATCTACACTCTCAAATGACTGTGTGCTTCCCAGGACAGCAGTGTTGGCCTTAGCTGGAGGCTTGTTAGAGATACAGGCTTGAGTAAAATGTGTGCCTTCCATGTGTGAGTCCCTGGATTTGATCTCCCATGCTGAAAAAAGAAAAGAAAAATAAAATTCAGCCCTGGGATAGAGAGATGGTGCAGAAGTAATAGTTTTCCTTACTGTTGGTTCAATCCCCAGCACTGCATTTGGTGTACCAGGCACCCCTAGAAGTAATCCCTAAGCACTGCTGGCTGTGGCCCCAGCCCCGCTCCAATCAAGAAAAGAAATTCAGCCCCACTCACTGGGCCCTAAATCAGAACCTACACTTGAACAAGTCTCCTGATGATCCATCTCCCGCTAATGTTTGGAAGTATTATTTTAGACCCAGATCAGGAAGGTTTAGATATCAGGAGGGAAATCCCGAAACTGAATTTAGATAGTACATAGATATTATTTTACTGATTATTGACTTTAGGAGGTAATAATGTAAAATATATTTTGCAAAGTAAACTTCTTTAACTGAAAGTAAACTCAGGTGACAAAGTAGATTTGACAGAGCATGAAAGTCATGTATGTACAAGTGATTTGAGTTTCTGCGCTGCTTAGGAGAGTGGATTCTGAAGCCATACACCCCAAGTTTGAATGCTTAATTTAATTTACCTAAACCTACTAGTATACCATGTGTCTTGGGAATAGTTCCTTTGGGGGCCTCCCAAGCAGTGCTCAGGGGATCCCAGGGCCACAACAGGCAATACTTGATTTACTGTGCCATATGACTCATGCTGTGATTCTTGATTACCTGGACCACCTCCACCACGTGGTGCCAGGGGTGGAACCAGAGTCAGGTGCATGTCTAACTGTCGTGCTATTCCCCCAGCCCTTGGGCAAGTTTCTTTCTCTGAGAACCTGCTTCCTCCTGTGAAGACTGAGATAATAGTGTCTCAGTACTTGGAGTGATAGCTTACACAGACAAATGTTTAAGCTCAAGACTGTTGCTTACCAATCAACCAGGAAAATATATATTCTTTTTTTTTTAAATTTATTTATTTTTAATTAGAGAATCTGGTTGATTGGTAAACTTTTGGAAGATTATTAATACCCAAATTTAGAGCATTGAAGAGAAAATGAACACATTCAAAATTGTTTATAAGAGTATACATTTTTAGTATTTCTTTCTGCCATATCATCATACCTCATATATAAAAATAGAAAGGAATATGTCATTTTCCTCTTCCAGGATTGTATCTTACAGAAACGCTTGAATAAACAACAAAATAAATAAATAAATAAATACAAGGGTTGAAAAAAAAAAAAAAAGACTGTTGCTTGACCCCATTATTGAAGCTGTGTTGAGATGAATTCCCTTTATTATGATGATTTACAGTGATTTTCAGCCACAGGTGTACAGAAATCTCTTTTAGATGTTCAAAAACTCCTGTGGCTACTTAACACAGGAGGTACTCCCAAATTGTGTAGCTACTACAACTATTTCTTAGATTTCATAAACTTCCTGTGGACCATCTCTGATCTACAGACAGGTGGTTGAAGGCCACTCAAGTCCTAGGATATAGGTGTTCAAGAATTTTATTCTGGGATTTTAAATCCCCCCTTCCCCCCCTCGAGCCCCCCCTCCCCTATCTTGCTCCCTGCATCCCTGCTTACTCAGGCCAGCCATCTCTGCAAAGGCTAAATATTTCCAGAAATCTTGGTCCACTGAGGGCTATAAGAATAGCAACTTCCAATAAGAGGATAGTTTTCATGGAGAGGCAGGTGGGGTGGAAGAAGAGGGAAAGAATTTCTCAAAGAATTTATTCACTCACTTATCAAGGAAGTGACAGCAGGAAGTAGCCACTAACAATTCATTTTCACTATCTCTTGGAGTTTTTCAAAAATTATTTCATTATTTTACTTTGATCATGGGCAACTTTACCACATCTTTGAGTGGAAGTTTCCCCCCCCCCCTTAATTTTCAGCTAGGCACCATGATTTATAATAGTATTAATACTATTACTACGAATACTAGGCATACAACATTCCAACACCATACCTACCATCAGTGTCAGCATTCTTCCACCAATGTCTCAAAATCCCCTTCTAGCTATACCACCCAATCCTACCTCCTTAATAAGCTCTGTAGGCTGGTAGGTGTCATACTGAGTGAAGTCAGTCAGAAGAAGAGGGACAAGTAGAGACTGACCATTCTCCTATGGTATGTATGTGTAGTTGGGGATGCTTTGTTTTGTTTTGTTTTGCTTTGAGGAGACCACATCTAGCAGTGCTCAGGAGTTACTCCTGGCTCTGCACACAGGAATCACTCCTGGCAGGCTCAGGGAATCAACCCAAGTTAACCACATGGAGGGCAAGGACCTTATCTACCTTTCTATATCTCTGGCCCCAAGGGGAATCATTCTATGTGGACCTCATGTGCTCATGGGACTTGGGGATTTGGTTTCCTGGCTACTGGTCCATTTGGTAAATAAATAACTGATTGGGAGGACCATCGCCTGTTGAGACCACAGATGACCTCACAGGGCTCAGTTCACCCTCATTAGTTCAGAAGTGAGAAATCTGAATTTTCAATTCCCCACCCACCCACACATCCACACCTCCTAATCTCATCATCAAAGAACCCAGAGACTCTGGGACAGTGTCAAAACTTAAAGATAAGCACACACAGAGAACCTTGTTTTCGGGGTTCCGTTTGCACGCATTTTTTAGAGCCCACAAAGAGCCTCTTGTTAAATAGCAGTGATCCTGTTTCTTATACTGTAAAAATAGGTATATTTTCTATTTGAGAACAGCTGATATCTGACAGAAAACTTTTGGAAAAATAAGTATCATTTTTTTTTCTTTTTTATTTTTGGGTCACACCCAGTGATGCACAATGCACAGGGGTTACTCCTGGTTCTGCGTTCAGGAATTACTCCTGTTGGTACTCAAGGGACCATATAGGATGCTGGGAATCGAACCCGGGTCGGCTGCATGCAAGGCAAACACCCTACCCTCTGTGCTTTTGCTCCATCCCCGAGTGAGAATCATTTTGACAGGAGTGAGTAGTGTGTAAAACTGTTTACCCATGAGTTATTTCTCTCTGAATGAACTTGCAAAACTCAGTCAGTATACATACATACATACATACATACATACATATATAGCTTGATGCTAAGTGCTTGGTAAGCTTGGTGTACACCTCTGTCGGATAGGCACAGATTCACTCATCAAGTAGAAATAGAAGCAGTGTAGAGGGGTAGGGAGAGAGCATCCCCATCCCCTCCAACAATGGGCAGCAATTCTCCTTCCTTGACCCCCGCCCTAGCAACGGTCTCCTTGACCCCAGCTCTGGGGCAGCCTATGGGTCTTGTACAGTGCTCAGACATTTTGTCCACCTTCCAAAACTGAGTACACAGAAAAATCTGGACCTAGGACATTTGGTGGGGGTGAAGGAAAGATCTAACACAGAATAGTGCTGTGTGCCCACCGAACGAACACTAGTCAGGCAGAGCTGAAAGGGGCTTCCTGCCCAGACCCAGGCCTCTTCTCTTAGTATTTCCCCCACCCACACCCCCGGGCCCCCAACCCTACTCATCTGCTTTCTCGTCTCTGAGTCAGTGGTTATCCCTGCCTGCGAGGGATACTATGGGAAGGATTCCCTGGGTTTTGGCTGGAGGAAGTAGCCTGCAGTGTGAGAGATTCCTCAGGCATGGGAAGTGCTGGCACATGGCTGTGAGACAGATGTCCACCCTCCAAGGAAAGAGACACTTGCAGAATGTGTGTGATTCCAGCCCATTCCTCTTCTCTCCCATCCACGCAGAATCTTCCAGGCTGCCTGCCTCACCCCACTTCTGTCTCTGCATCTGTGCTGTTCCTTCTGATATCAGCAGACTCCTAGAACACCGTTTTCCCTCTTGAAGACTGCAAGAACTTTAAGCAAGTCCTTATTTCTTGTCTTTTCTCCTGGTATCGATTCGTAATGAGAGTCCCTAGAACTCCCTTTCTCTCTTGGGGCATTTCTCCCCTCCACATTGCAGTAGTTTATTTGTGGCAATGGAAGTAGGAGTGGGGATAATAAAGGTAGTTTGAAATTAAGGGTCTGATGTCCAGCAGGGTATATTTCACGGAACATTTCATTTGTTTTGTTTTTATTTGGGGGCTGTGCTTGGGGCTACTCTGAGCTCAGGATTCAAGTCACACTGCTGGTGCTCAGCTGACTCCAAGTGGCAGGGGTGGAACTGGGATTTCCTGCATCTAAGGCCTATGACCTGTATTCTATTCTCTGACTAGTCTGGGCTTTAATCCTGATAACAAACTTAGCACTGAAAGTTATACTTGTGTAAAGAAAGAAAATGAACCCCACAGGTTCTGGGTGACTTGGCCAAAAACCAGCATGGACAAAGCAGAATTGAAGTGGACCTCAGGTGTGGCCGAGTCTGGGGCTGACACTGAGCTTTGTATCTGAGGCTCGTGTGGAAAAACATTTGGTTTTGTTCACCTCACCACCCTGCAGGGGTGCCTGACTATCTAACCCAGCATTTCTCAACTGGAAGCCTTATGGTCCCCCGTGAGGCCCCCCAGGATATTCCAAGGGGGCCACAGGTAAAAATTGCATAAACAGAAAAGCATGGCACAAGACTAGGGGATCAACTAGTTGGACAGGGTCGGGGTTCAAGAAGGAAGGAAGCTGACCGGAAGGGGGCAACAGATGGAAAAAGGTTGAGAAACACTGGTCTAATTTAGCTGCCATGTTTTCCAGAGCTAGTTCCCTAACTGAGAGAGAATACAATAGACTTTGAGAAGGCTTTTTTTTTTCTTTTCTTAATTCCAAACACTTGGTAATACATCACAAAGCAAATAGCATTTTTAAAATGTGTTTGAAGAGCACAAAACATCAAAGGGTTTATGGGAACAGCTTGTGACTTCCTGGAGCTCTGCATTCATAACTGTCAGGTTTTAACAAATACTTTTCTGAATAATTGCTTCATTATTATATCCCTCAAGAAAAAGTCGTCACAGGCATCAAGTGCTGCATATAAAAATATCCTCTAATCCTCGAGTTTGAAAAGTCTTTCCTGTGACATCAGCAAAGGCGGACCTAGTGCTACCTGATTATTCCCAGTCTCCAGAATAAAGTGGGTGCAGAGAAAGGAGGCAATAAAGTGGGTGGAGAGGAAGGATGCTGAAGGTAGGGGGGAGACCAGGGGAGAATATGCATGAGGTTCTATTCACTTGGGGAGGATCTCAAAATATTTTTTTAAATCTTTGCAAAGTAAACACAGAGAAAGAATAGAATAGAAGTAATCCCATGTTAGCAATGCAAAGGAAGGAGATTTTCTGTTGTGATGTTGGATTGGTTTTGGTTTGGGGCCACACCTGGTTGTGCTGAGAGATTACTCATTCCTCTGTGCTCAAAGGTCACTCCTGGAGGACTTTACACTTGGGGAATCGTATGCAGTGTCAGGGATCAAACTGGTCAGCCACGTGCAAGGCAAGTGCCTTACCTGCTGTGCTAGCTCTGGCCCAACAAAAATGAGGTTTTATTTCAGACTGGCAGGACTTGAATTATGCTTTGATACTGTTTTCAAAATTTATCCTCCCCCAAACAAAATTTGTTTATCCATTTTATGAAAATATCCTTTTTCTGCCATGCAGTTGTTGAGAGGATTAAATAAAAGCAAAGTATTAGGAGCACCTACTGTAATGTTCAGCACATTTAGACAGTTTCAAAGTTGAAGTCAGTTCTTATCATTCATAGATTTCCGTATTTTTGAATTGTAGGCAACCTTTGCTAGGTGTGGCATGGGGTTAGCTAGTGATTAAACAAATAGTGACAGGATAAGATCAGTAAGGTAAAATGGCTCCCTACATTGAATCACCTACTCTGTACTGCACTTCATCGCTAACTCTATGATCAGTGCCCGCCAGTGCTTTTGTATTCCTTCCCAGATGCCACTGGACAAATCCTGAGTTGCCCCAGCTAAGACTGGACAGGGCTCAACTTCCTGCTACAGCTCCGCTGTAAAGACGCCTCCCTGCCCCCTGCCTTTCACATCCTATGTAATGTTTGGTTTTTCAAATCTCTACCTACTGTTGGTGGCAATTTCACCATTTTGAGTGGTCCTCCTGGGCCAGAGAGATAGCACAGGAGGGAAGGTACTTGCCTTACATGCTGCCAGCCCTGGTTTATCCCATAAAGCCTCCAAGACCTGCTAGAGTTCACTTCTGAGCACCAATCCAGGAATGATCCTGGGCATATCTAGGTATAGTCCCCAAACTCAAAATAAATAGATTAACTAAAATAAATTAAGTGGCCTTCCCAAGTGTAATGCTGAGGACTGGGAGAGAACACTCAAGTCACACGGCATTTGTCAAGCATGTGCAAGACCTTGAGTGTGATCCCTGAAGCAGAGGCCCTTTGACCACCTCTGCCCCCTATAAAAGAACAACAACCAAGTATAATCCTGAAAAGATATCTAGTGATCTTGAGCACAGGAATAAAGAGATGTGCATTATGGAAAAAAGAATGTGTGTTAGATTGTTTCATTTAGGTAACAAATGTGGTGCTTTAGACCATCAATTCAATATTAATGAATCAATAACATTTATCAAATAAGGTTTATTTAAGTATAAATACAACAAATAGGGCATATTTAGCTACATTTTAAAAACCAGATAAGATATATTTGATTATTTGATACATCAATTATAGGACAAAAATCTTATACTCAGAGGCTCACAGGCACTCAATCCCCTATACGTCTTTGGAGTAATGGTTCAACATTTGCTAACTCATTGTTTACAGCCACCTTATATAACTTAATTACCACAAATAATGGTAATTATCTATATTTTACTCAATATGTAATATAATAAGATATTAGGTAAGCTAAACATTACTGGCAGATTGTGATTTGCTAAACATATAGTAGATGAACTCCAAACTCTCCATGACTTAAGAGAGTAGACATCACATATGTAATATCTGATTGGATATTTTCACAAGGCCCTTCAAAAAGGTGTCAGAGGGCAGGAATGCCACGTGTTCAGTGATAGAGCCCATGTCTCATGTGTGTGAGGCTTTGGATTGGGCCCCCAGCACTAAAAAAGGATGGATGGATGGATGGATGGATGGATGGATGGATGGATGGATGGATGGAAGGATGGAAGGATGGATAATTAGTCTGGAATCAAGATTCTTTACATCTTATGACTTTGCCCACAGAGAGGACCTTTGTACCAGCCCATGGATGAATAAGATAAAAGGATTGCAGGTGGAAGGATCAGTTGAGAGATTAAGCAATTGCTTCTGCCTTTATTCTGTTGGCCAGAGATTGGTCACATGGTCTTGCTAATTCCAGAAGCAGCTGGGAATATCTAGCCCTGTGCAGAAAACATGAATAGTTCTGTCACTGTTCTCCTTATGCTTACTGTCTACCATTGTTTTTCCTTAGATAAATGGCAAAATCCTTGGGTAAGCAACAATTTAAGCTCTTTTTAAGTTAGTCCTCTAATCCTTTCCAGTTCCTTACTAAAGAAAGCAAATCTATCTCTGTCTGGTTAGGATAAAAGATGAAATTGTTCTATAAAGACATCTCTCTACTTTCTTTTGTTCTTTTAGCAACCAACCATTTAATCCTGCTATAAATTTTTGACTAAAGTTATTTTTGCACTGAATTAAAGATCATGTAAAGCATATACCAGGGCCTTCTAATAAAAAAAAAAGTGTTAAAGTAATTAGTCATTTAAATTTATTCCAACTACATCATGGGCTTATATCCAAATTTCTTTAGCGCTCAGTCAGTCTAGTCTGACACACAGGTATGTTAAAGAGTTTAATAAAATATCTTTGGGAGCCAGAGCTCTAGTACAGTGAGTAGAGCACTTGCCTTGCACACTGCAGACCTGGGTTCCATCTCTGGCATCCCAACCCCGGAGCCTACCAGGAGTGATCCGTGAGCCCAGAGCCAGAAGTAAACCCTGAGCACCACCAGGTGTGACCCCCAAGACACTGTCACTGTCACTGTGATCCCATTGCTCATCGATTAGCTTGAGCGGGCACCAGTAACGTCTCCATCTTGAGACTTGCTGTCACTGTTTTTGGCATATCAAATATGCCACAGGTAGCTTGCCAGGCTCTGCCGTGGGGGCAAGATACTCTCGGTAGCTTGCTGGGCTCTCTGAGAGGGGTGAAGGAATCGAACCCGGGTCAGCCTCGTGCAAGGTGAACACCCTACTGCTGTGCTATTGCTCCAGTCCACCCCCAAGACAAACAAACAAAAAAAGAAAATGTTAAATAAAATTTAAAATGATGTTACCTATTTACATATCTACTATCTTCTGGAATCTCTGCACAGCTTTGTTATACTGCGAATTATGATCATTTCCCCCCCAGTTTCTATGTTAATGTTTCACTCCTAAGGAAAGAGGCTGACACAGTAATCATCCTGCTCCTTCTATCAGGAGAATAGTTATTTTGAAACTATTGTCTCCTATAGCGAGCAGCTTATGCTGTCCTTTGGAACTTGAAAACAATCATAGACATTTTAAAAGATCCAATTCACATATGTTTTATACCATTAAAATTTTAATATAGTGTCGGGGATTTTGAAGCCTGGTGAAAATGGCTAATGTCAGATGATATAGCTATTCTACTTCAGAGCTTATGCCCAGAGAAATGAATGCAGGGTCTTATAGAAATATTTCCATACTAATGTTCAAAAGGTGGGAGCAACCCAGTGTCCATCAACAGATAAATGGATGGGTTGGAGAGACAGCCCAATGGACTGAGTGTATGCTTTGCATGCAGGAGGTCCAGATTCCATTGCTGGCTCTTCATGCTCCATTGAAGACCACCAGCAGTGACTCCTGAGCACAGAACTGGGAGTAGCCCCTGAGAACCATCGGATGTAGCCCCCCCCAAACCAAAAAAGGGGAACAAAACCAAATGAACGAATGATCAAGAGACATCATATAAAATGCAATGGAATGATAAAGAATTAAATGCTAGTACATACAACAACATGAACTTATGTTAAATTAAGTAAGCCAGATGAAAAAAGGAAAAATGGTGTAAACCCACTGAAAGGACATATCTAAAATAGATGAACTCATAGTGACAAAGTGCAGAATAGAAGTTTAGAGGTAGGAGAGGAAAAGAGGGAGTTATTGTATGAGTAGAACTGCTATTGTTTATGATGAAAACATTCTGGAAATATTGATGATGGCCACACAACACCATGTACTTAAGGCCACTTAGTACTTTAAAATTGATAAGATGATAAACTTTATGTTATCTATATTTTACTATAATTGTTTAAAAAAACTTGGGGGAGGAGGTTGGATTTTAGAATTTGATAACTCTGTGTTCCAATCTGAGATGTGCCATTACTAGTTGCGTGCAAACTACATAATGTTTCTGAATATAATTTGGGGAGGATAAGTAAATTGCTGACCTTAGAGGATTATTGTGAAAATTAATTAGCATGTTAATAAAAATAAGCTAAATAGAACAAATATTGCCAGTGAACGGTTTTGAGGATTAAATACCATGTTTCATGATTGATTTCTGCCTCTGGAAGATAAAAAATATTAACATGGAATTATATAGATGCCATAGGATAGCCCAGCTGTAGAATTCAAAGCATAGGCTTTGTTGTGGTCTTTTAGTGATCATAGGACTAGAAGGAATATAGGCTTACCTTGCTAACTGTTAAGCTCTTTCTCTGTTTTGTTTCTAGATTGTTTTTTTCTTTCATTGTTTTGTGGGGGCCACACCCTGCAGTATTCAGGACTTACACTTGGCTTGTGTTCAGGGATCATTCCTGGTGGTGCTCAGGGAACCATATGTGGTGCCAGGGAATCAAACCAACTGCATGCAAGGCAAATACCTGACCTCCTACACTACATCTCAAACCTCGTTTCTAAATCTTGTGAAGGTTTTCTTCATTCTTATCAACTGAAATTATTTTAGAACTAGGCACTAAGTGTTTGCAGTGTGTTTCGGGATGGGTTCTAAGACGCATACACAGACAGACACATATGTACACACTTCTCTGGAGATCAGACATCATGTTAACCGCTTAAAACATAGCTGTAATTTGTAAAAGTCAGGAGCCCTCTCTGTAGCAAATACCAGCTTATAATGTCTTCAGGAAAAGGTCTTGATTTCATTGAGATGGTGGGGTAGAAGCCGCAGCACAGAAACAGCAAGAAATGTTGGAGGTGACAGGAATTGATGCAGGAAAATGACTCACCCTCTTTGTATTTAGAGTGGCTGCATCTGAGTAGCGTGGAAGCCGCCACTCCGGGGAAGGCAGAATCTAATTCTATTGTGCTGCTTCAGGAAAATGAGAGTGTGGGGAAAGTATTTTTCAAATGCCCTGGGAATCATCAAGAGGTCAAATTTGGCTATCTGGAAAGGCCTTTATGGAAAGAGGAGTGGCTACTTATATATTTATACTTTCTATTCATATTGCAGCGTAAATGAATGTTGCCAGCTCTCTCATTCAATTCTCTATAAATCTGCCTCCTTCTTCCAGTCTCCAGGATGTTTATTGGGGGGATGGATGGATGGATGTCAAGTGTGTGTCCTGGTAACGTCATTACCTGTATGAACAAAGACATCACGTTGACAAGTGTCCTTTCTCTTTCAGAGCTGAAGCTATTCTCAGTGGGACCATTCGCAAGCCAGAGACGCTAACGCTGTGACATATGCCCGTCCCACCGCCACCCCCTCCTCCTCCTCCACCTCCACCTCCCCCACCCCTGGGGGCTCCTCCTCCTCCCCCACCATCAGCACCTGTGGTAAGAACTGTTTTTTACTTGGGTTCACTGTTGAGCATAAGCGTCTTTGAACACACTTGAGCAGGTGATTTTATCAATTTGAAAGGGTTTTTTTGGGGGGATGCTCTCAAATAGTGCTCAGGGGGCCAGGAGACCACTTCTAACAATGCTCTGCCAATGTTCTGGACAGTTCTGTGTTTGGGCCTGCAGCACTAGGGCCACTGGCCATCCTGGCCGTACTCAGAGTCCTCCAGAGCTCTCCCTGGAGGGGCTCAGTGCTCTGTGTCATGCTGGGGTTAAACCTGGGTGCCAACCCCTATGGTCTGCTGAGCCCTCCCCAGCCTCAGCAACTTGAATATTC
Organism: Sorex araneus; assembly: GCF_027595985.1. NCBI lineage: Eukaryota > Metazoa > Chordata > Mammalia > Eulipotyphla > Soricidae > Sorex > Sorex araneus. The sequence continues at coordinate 361,802,580 of NC_073302.1, read as the reverse complement.
TGAATCAGACCCCACAGCTCCCTGGTGGGATCAGGTAGCTGTTTCTGGCAGCTCAGGGTCTGAGTCCAAACCCACCTACCCCAGGGATTTCTCCCCCTCCTCCCACCTTCGCCCCATCATGCTCTTCTTGCCTGCTGCTCTGTGTAGACATGAAGGAGGCATTCCGAGTCTTCCTGACAGCTCTTCCTTCACACTGCAAGTTCCGGGGAGAAACTCAGCCGGGGGGCGCGGACAGCGTCAAGGGGGCTGTGTGTCGCTGGGAAGTCGCTTAGGAGCTCCTGGGCTTTAGTGCAAGTACTTCTGGGCGCAAGTAAGAAAGATCACACACATGACCCCACAGTAAAGTTGAAAGCTCCACATGAACTCTGCTACGCTCCTACTATGACCTGTATCCAGTCCAGGCCGTGCTTGCACATCGCCTCTTCTCGCCCGAGGGCTAGTGTGTGATGAAAAGAGTTTCTGCTGCTCTGTGGAGAGCCAGCAGTCTAACCCGCAGCACCGTTGCCCCCACAGGCAAGACGGCCTGCTACTGCAGCCGGCCCTGAGCACTGTGGGACACTCAGTGACACCCAGTGCAGTGGCTAGAAAACAGGTACCCGGGGGGCTGGGGGTGTGGCCCTGAGGGAAAGCATCTGTCTGGCCAATGCCAGGCTCTGAGTGTGATACCCAACACCACGATAAAGGAAAACCCCTTGCACACAGCTGACCCGGGGATGACTCCCAGCACCTCATATAGACCCTGCCAAGAGTGGTTCCTGAGCACAGAGCCAGGAGTAACCTGCAGTGTGGCCTAGAAACCAAAGATAAGGGGGGAGGGGAAGAAACTATCTTAGACTCACTTGGGTTGAATGCTTGGGACTGAGAATGTGGTGCAGGAGAGCACCAGGGCCACACCTGCAGATGCCCGGGGCCTCCAGAGCCACACTCAGCACAGCCCAGGGCACCTTGTGGTGCTGGGCACGGAACCCGATGAGCTGCAGCAAAGCCTGCTCCTGCTTCCCTCTGCCCCTTTGCAGAATGTCTGTGCTCACTGCTTCCAGCTCCACTTTCCTCTGGGGAGAAGCGGGAGCACTTCTTACCCCCTCATTCTACAGCCCACAGGCAGCACGGGAGAGTGAGGTCTAGAGTGAGCCAGAACTAAGGCTCTGTCTTCAGTAGACGGAGAAGGATCCCGATGCTAGGGCCTGAGCAGACAGAGGCCGCACTGCGGGACTGACATGAGCTCAGTCGGCAGGAGCCAGGGCCACCCTGCCCCGCACACTGTCCTCTCTGGCTCCTGACCCTGGGCGGTGATGAGGGACGCCTGAGGCTGAGGTCAAGAGGAGTGAATCCCAGTGTCACAATGATCTTTACTCCACACACCCACCATGGGGGACATTCAGGGCAGCAGCTTCCCCAGACATGGCCTGGCCCCTGGGGAGGGAGCGAGGGAGGGAGAAAGAGAGAGAAAGAGAAAGAGAGAGCGAGCGAGCGAGAGAGAGAGAGAGAGAAAGAGAGAGAGAGAGAAAGAGAGAGAGAGAGAGAGAGAGAGAGAGAGAGAGAGAGAGAGAGAGAGAGAGAGAGACTTGGGTTCCCTCTGCAGACGTCACAGAGAGAACAGATTTCGGAGAGAATAGGCATGTGGCACACAGATCATCTTGCTCAGTACATAGTGAGGCTAGGAATAAGTATTTAAGTTCCGAACTTGACTCCACAAGGAATAAAGGACACGAATAGGTTATAAATAAGGAAAATATGCATAAAATGACTATAAATTGTATAGACTTGCTAGCACTGTAAATGTAACTTACAATAAAAACAAAACTTATAATAACCTCAGATTCCATGATCTGTCCTGTAAATTTAGAATAAAAGCATTTACTAAAGCCCTGTTGCTGGGGACTTGGCTGAGCCCTTTAAACACTGTGGTGGCATGCAGATACCTGGCGCCGTACAATTATTAAATAGGCCCCTGGACTGTTCTCTGATAGAAAACAGTAAACTTGAATGTCTCATACTTCTTCCCTGGTAAATGGGTAGCTTGGTTTCTGGGACTGTTTTAAGAATTTAACCCTAGAAAAGCCAGAAAGAATTCATACAAAAATGTGCACAGTAATAGTATTTATTTGGGAATGCGAGTGGGGAGTGTGTTATATAGTTCATGAGAATTTGATGAATTGAAATGCTTGATGCTGTGTGCCATTATATGAATTAGTAATTATATTCATAACCATGGGCTGGAGCGATAGCACAGATAGGGTGTTGGCCTTGCATGCGACTGACCCGGGTTCGATTCCTCCGCCCCTCTTGAAGAGCCTGGCAAGCTACCGAGAGTATCCCGCCTGCACGGCAGAGCCTAGCAAGCTACCCATGGTGTATTCATATGCCAAAAACAGTAGTCTCACAATGGAGACATTACTGGTGCCCGCTCGAGCAAATCGATGAGCAACGGGATGACAGTGACAGTGACGGTGACATTTATAACTATATCAATTATGGAAAAGTTAACATGGGATGTGGGTTAAAAATAGGCTCCTGATTAAAGACAAGCTCATTTTACACCTAATGAAATACATAAATACGTGATGAAGAGGGAGCATTTATCGAAATGTGTCCTATGGGACAGCTGGCTTTGTTCTGCCTTCCTTTCAACTCATACACCAGTGATCTTGGTCCATCAGAATGTGTCCCTCCCCTTTGTCACCTTTCAAAGTGACACATCCTCCAGGGGGCCTCTTATGGGGTCCTGGCTGACCTCTCAACCCCCCATCTGCACTCCGCTCCCCAAATCTCACCAGAGCCATTGTGCTTGCCATATCAGACTCTCTGCTCATCTCAGCTCTGACCCCTGCCCCCACCCTTAGGGATGTTATGTCACATCCCATAACAGCATTGGGAATGCACTTTTAAACCTTCCTTCAAAGCAATGATCAGCTTTCAGTTTTGCATCGAGAGGAGAAGGACCTGTATCTGTGGAGTGTGGTTTTATGTCCTGAGGACCTGGCTGTCAGGAGATGCCCTGCTCCTTAGATACACGGCTGAGTGAAAGCTGAATCAACAGGATTAAGAAATATAGCTCAGCCTCTTCAGGATCAGTATTTAGGCCTTTCTGCATCTCTGCGTGCAGACCAGCATGCCAGATTTTACTATTTTAATTTTGATTTTTGGTATTTTGTTTGTTTGGTTGATTTGGGGGGCCACGTGCAGCTGTGCTCACAGCTTACTCCTGGTCCTCCGCTCAAGGATCACTCCTGGCTAGGCTCAGAGGATCATATGTAATGTCAGGAAACTGTCACTCCAGACCGCTATTATTATCTTTGCGAAGAGCGAGCAGTTCTGTTCCTGTAATGGAAAAGGTTGTGCAGGCTGTGCTCACTCTGAAGCTCTGAGGATTCGACCAAGGCTGAGACTGTTCTAAATTTCTCCCTGCTCTCAGCTCTCGCCTTCCTGCCCTTCCCATATGTCTCCTCCTGTTCTGTAACATGCTTCCTTACTTCTTTCTGAGAACATGGGACTCAGGACGGGGAGAACTGAAACCAGGTGCTTCCACAGAAGGCAGCCTACATTCTTGTCTGGCCCGTCCCTGTTCTTGGCACAGTCATCCTTATCTCATCACCTGGCATCAAAACTGCCCACACACACACGTGTGCATTGGTTCACATGTAATTTAATTAATGCTATTGCTTTGGCTACAGAATGTAAGTATTTTAAAAACCTAATAAAACTGGAAGGATAGTGCAACAGTCGGGTGCTTGCCTGGCACATGGCCAACCCAGCTTTGATTCCTGCACCACATATGGTCCCCAAGCCCTGCCACGAGTGATCCCTGAGCGCTGAGGGAGGAATAAAGGAATAAGCCCTGAGCACTGTTGGCCTCAGAAACATAAACAATAAACAAAACAAACAGCAAAAGAAACAGAAACCTTAGTGAAATAAGTGGAACTGAGGATGCAGCTGAGGTACATTTCTCCCTGCGTTCTCAGCATGAGAGAGATTAACTAAACTTTGATTCTGAATCTATTTTAACAGATTTAAGAGTATTTAAGATGCGTGATACATGCCCCTGGGGCCCTGAGATTTCTGTTTTCTTGCCACATTTCCATAACACTGTCTACTCAGAAGGAAGGAAATGCAAGTAATGAGTTCTTTGGAATTGCATGTATGTTTGTTTGTTTAAAAATTAGATTTGCCACTACGTGGATGAAGCTGGAGAGTATCTTGCTGATTGAAGTTAGTGAAAAGAGGGACAGATGCAGAATGGCCTTCCTCATGTGTGGGTTATAAAGAAACATAGTGGGGCGTGGCAAATTGCCATAGGCAGCAGAACTTGAGAACTCAATTTATCACCCTGAGGGGAGAGAGGCTGGAGAAAGGTGACTCTGAATCAGTGGTGCAAGGAAGCAGATACTCTGGTGAGGAGTGTGATGTTGAAATACAGCATGCATGAAATCCTATCCTGAACAGTATTGTAAATCATGGTACCTCAAATAAAAAAATCTTTGAAATTAAAAAAAAATTTTTTTTGGATGTGAGGGAGCAGAGAGGAGAGCACAGAAGGTAGGGCACTTGCCCTGCACAGGGCTGACCCAAGCCAAGTATAATCCCTGGCACCATCTGTGATCCCTCAGTCACTATCAGGAGTGATCCCTGAGCACAGAGCCAGGAGTCAGTCCTGAGCACAACAGGGTATGGCCCCAAACAAAAAAAAATTAATGGAAAAAAAAAATAAAACCAACCACTTGTAAAGATTGTTACTTTTTTTTTTTTTTAAACAAGGAGGAAACAGTTTTTTTGCAAGAGACTGTACCTTATTATTTTAAAACAATGCTTGGAATGCTCTGCCACAGAGGCGGAGTTGGGTGGAGGGGACAGGGTGGGGGTGGTGGGAGGGATGCTGGACCATTGGTGGTGGAGAATGGGCACTGGCGGAGGGATGGGTACTCGATCATTGTATGACTGAAACACAAGCACGAAAGTTTGTAGGTCTGTAACTGTACATCACGGTGATTCACTAATAAAAAATTAAGAAGAAAAATGCTGGGGAAATTAAATAGCGCTGCTATTTATTTCTCCTGGCCTACTCAAGAGGCACAACGGGTAAAACGTTGAAGGAATATTAAAATCAGGAGCTAAACACAGTCCCTCACTGCTCTCCTGCATTGCAGCATGCCAGAGGCTCTGTGTCCATGAGGAAGCTCTGAGCATGGTTTTCTCCCAGTGTGAGGACTGCCCGGGGAGTGAGCCTCACTCCCTGCCCAGTTTGGGAAGGAGGGGTGGCGGAGGTGACACTCACTTCCTGCCTTTCCGGCACTTTCCAGGGTTCAAGAATATAGTGGGCCTTACGAAGGCCAGTTTCCCCACCTCTGTAAGCATGCAGGGACGAAAACCACATCAATCTGTGAAAGCAAACATGGAAATGGGGAGGCATCTGCAGTCCCATGAGTGTCTTTATTTATATTCCCCGAGCTTTGTGTCTGCCCAGACGAGGAGCACTAGATAAGGGGTTTAGTGGAATTGGGTTTTGCCCTGTATGCTCCAAGAGGTCATTTGCATGTTTCCTGGAGCGGTTGAAATATAATGAAAGGCTTAAGTCGTCACATCGCCACTCCAGTTCTGGCACAGGGCTTCTGTGAGTGTCCCTAGTGAGGGATGAGGATCATGTCCCAGTGTGGACAGGGGCCACGAGGATGAGGAGGTTTTGACATTCCAGTCAGGCCTGGGGGATGCTGTGAAAATTGACTTTTGATATCTGCTTAACAATTTGCAAAACATTACTTTTGCCCTTGAGTCATGTTGAAACTCACTCCCCTGCTCACTCCCCTTTGCAGCTTTGCAGACTTCCCTGTGAAAGACCTGTAGGATTCAGCAGATTTGCTGGGTCTGTAAAAGAGAGAGAGAGGTGTGGCCGGACCTGCCAGTCATACTTGCAAAGGGCCATTCACGGAGCCTCTTTCAAAGTGTTTCTTCTTTTCACAGCGGTGGGAGGGGTAGCGGGAACAAAGAGGAAAAGGCTTGCAGTGGCGAGCTGCAGGCAGCTATTGGGCTCTTAGGCGCTAATAATGCCTAGGACTTGGCAGAGCAAAGCCTGCAAGCACTCGCTGAAGGCCTTTATCAACTTTATAAGAGTTTAAGCCACTTGCATGCTGGGGCCTGAGCCAGGGATGTGGTAGGAAGGTACCATGGCAGCCGAGACCAGGAGTGACTTTCCAAATCTTCAGTCACCTCTACAGCCCCATCTTTATTTTACACCCCAGTCTTCTGACTACCTTCAAAAGCTCAACAGTTGCAGTATAACTTACCTTTCCTAGAAAGTTTCAGGGGGAGGGGGGAGTTATCCTCACTCCCTGCCCAGTTTGGGGGAGGGAGTGAGGGAGAGGGGAGGGTGACATTTCCTGTCCAGGTTTTCTTTTTTCTACAACACTGTTGTGGTCAGGAGCCTCATCTGGTTGGAGTCTGGGATCCTTGGAACCAGGTCCCCCTTTCCTCAAAATGCTCTTTCCTTACTTGCCATAAAAGGAAAGAAAAAGAAAATCAGAGTACAGCGGGTAGAGAGCTTGCCTTGTGTGTGGACGACCCGGATTTGATCCTGGCACCTCATATGGTGCCCCAAGCTCACCAAGAACGATCCCTGAGTGCAGAGCCAGAGTAACCCCTGATCTCTGCAAGGCATAGCCACAAAACAAAACAAAAACCCAAAACAAAAGACAAAATTTCCATTTGCTCCAAGTCAGGTTGTCACTAGCAATGAGATGCCCATTACAGAAGCTGTAAGTCGGAGAAGAGGCGCTGAGGACCCCAGAGCACCTCCCTGCGGTGGAGTGTTGAGAGCCAACATCAGATTCCCCAGAATGTCCAATGAGAAAAACAGGTAACATGAGGTGGAAATAAAGCAGCTCCGTACAGGGCCCAGCCCCATCTATAAAACCAAGTCAGACAAGCCAAATGGGATGCCTGCCTGCCTGCAGGTAGACTCTGAGATAAAGATGTTTAGGACAACAGGACAAGGGAGTGCAAGGGATCAAAGGGGGGTACCTAGATTGTCCAGGATGCTAAACTATAGAAATGAGAAGGAGAGGGAAGGGGGAAAAGGGGGTGAAGTATGAAGTCGCTGGGCCCCTGTGGCTAGCTTATGTGAAACTGAGAGGAGAGAAATGTTCACTTTCTCCTGATCTAACTCTGCCGGGGGACTGGCTGGGAAGGCTGGGACTGATAAAGTCTGCGATGACCCCTCCACGGCATGGACCTGGAGTCCCGCCAGCCCCGTAGGTCAAGCTACGCCTGATGTCCACGTGTCCTTCTCAGCATGGGAATTAATCCCTACACCTGATTTCTCAGGGAGCCATGGACTCGGGTTGGAGGAGGAATTGCTCTTTGTAGGAAAGGAAAGCCGGTTCTAGGCCTTATGGGTCCTTGCCCTTCTCTCAGGAAAGAATTTCAGAAGATGAGCAGTGAAGTAAAAATGGTTTTTATTTGGATGTTTTGAGAAAGGGGTGAGAGGGAAAGGGAGAAAGAGTAATGTGGTTAAGAGAGAATGTGGGCATCTCCAAAGGCGGGGAGAGCCCCAGTACACATCTTAAGAGGGGAAATGTAAGCGACACATGTGCTCAGGCATCACAAATACCATGCACACAAGCAGCATGTGGGTTTGGGCAGCATATGTGCTCGCTTCTTTGGTTCAAGTTAACTTTCGTAGGATTTTCCCCAAGCTGCCCCACGTGGGGCTTTCTAGCTAGGTAAGAGTCCATTGCTAGGGTGGTTGCCAAGGGGGTGGAGTTTGGGTTGGTTGATGGTCTTCTTTGATATTCTTTTCCTTGTCCTTTATTCCTGCTGGAACTTCTTTGGGAGTGGGGGGATCCAGCCTTCTCTGCTCGGTGCTGATGTCATGTAAGGGTCTTATCGGGCCTTAGTTCGTGTGCTCACAGGGCGGGTCCAGGTAGCCCTAGCTAGGGCTAGTTGATCATTACTTCCCAGGAAAGCCATTGCCATAGGGGCTCTTTCCCATCTACCTGCCTGCATTAACTGCATTCACAGTCACTTTCAGTCACCTACTGAACCATGGGGGTGAGGTTGAGATATCGTGTGTGTGTGTGTGTGTGTGTGTGTGTGTGTGTGTGTGTGTGTGTGTGTATTTCCAGACGTGGGTGCAGGCGGAATGACCAGCACGATGACAGCCTTAAACACTCAGGCAAGGGCTTACTGTTTTGCACTGGCACCTCCTAAGTGCAGGGCATAGAACTGGATTCTTCCTCCGGGAACCCTCTGTTATTTCTTTTGTACGGAAGAGTTAAGATGTGGAGGGGAGAGTGGCAGAGCCTGGGCATAGCTGGTCAGGGTTTGAATGCTGGCCTAATGGTGTCGGAAGCTGTACTGAGCCCCAGCACCACTTGGGTGTGGCTTTTCCAGGACAGCCCCTGCCCTTGGACTCTAAAGGCTTGGAGGCGATTGTTTCCCTTATCACACCCAGGCCAGGGCTTCTGGCTTTCCTCCTCCTCTGCGCCTTTGGGTTTTTTCTTCCCCTCTCTTCTCCACCACCTTCATTCTTTTGCTTGTGGGTTTTTGTTTCTCTTTTTTCATAGCGAGAAAAAATGAAACATTGTGCAATATAGAAGACTCGCGATGGAACACCAGAGAATCTGCATTTAGAAGGCAGGGAGGGCGCAAAGGAGCCCAGTTTTGTCTCCTCGTTAGTTTACATGTTGCTGGGCTCAGTAAGAAAAGGGCGTCTGATGCAACGTGGCTGGGTGTTCAGTGCGGACAGTGAGCAACTCTGAGCTCTGACCACAGACCACACTGGGATGGGGCCCAGCTCTCATGCCAGTCGTGGAGCTGCTGCAGTGCAGAATCCCCTGCTCTCTGCGGCTCAAGTGTCCGCTACTGGGTCCAGAGAAGCAAAGTTGCTGCACCAGGAAATGCTTCAAGGCCCGTGGGTGATTCTCAGGGCAGAACTCTACCACACTGCATGTGTCTTGCTGATGCTTTGACTTCTTGCCTCGGTCCTGCCAGGGTGAGAGGGCCTTGGCACCACTCAGTGCTTAGTGAGTGACCCAAGGCAGAAATATGCGCCTAGGTGAGTGCCAGGCATGTAGTGGGCACTTGGGCATTACTGCCTGAACTTGGGGGTTTAGGAAAAATACTGACAGTCCCAGAGAAACCCCACTGTGAGCTCACCAGGCCGACCTTCTATCCTCTGCTTGCCTCAGCCTGGAAAGCCAGGACACATTCTAAAGTGCATCCCATCTGAGCATCATCAGCACATTCCCATCTTAGGATATAAGAAAAAGAGGACTCAGGAGGAAAGGAGCTAGCTCAGCAACAGCTGAGGTAGGGACTCTAGATCATACCTCAGCACATCAAATGTAGCCTGAAGGTCCCCAAAAGCCTGGCTCCCCAAGATTCAAGCAGCTGTACATCTCGCCCCCACCCCCTGCACTGAAGTATAGCATGGTTGACTGGGTAGCACCAGAAATGGTCCTGAGCACTCTTTGGGAAGCATTCATCCAACAAAAAAGAGAGAAAATTCAGCTACATAAGAAGTAACCGATTTGAGGATAGCAAAGCCAACATCTGGGTATGATTTGAAAAGCCATAACATGTCCTTTGGCACAAGGCTCCACATGCCAATTGGCCATTGTTTTCAGGAAGAATAGTCCCTGTGCCTTTGCTTTACATAAAAGCATTTAAGCTCAGGGAGAGCAACACAGTGTACTCATTTTGTACACGGTCGCAATTGATTTCCATTTTAATCAGCTCTCTTCACAATCGAGGAGTTAGAACGTCTTTTCAGGCTGGCGAGAACAGGATTCCATCTGTTCCAGCCGAGTATTTAAAACACAAAGGTGTGAAAGCATGTTTGTGTCCCATGTCACCCAGTCGGCACTCACTGTGGCAACGTGGGTTTCGGTAGGGATCGCGGAGTGATGCAGTGAGGTGTAGTCAAAAGCAAGAACAAGTGGGCTTTTGAGTCGTGCGCACTGGAATGGAAATGACTGGCTCTATGATAGCAAGCAAATTACTTCATAATACCGAGCCTCAGTTTCCTTGTCTGTAAATGTGAATAATGATGACCACTTCCTAGGGTAGCCCAGAGCTGGAGTGCAGGGAAGGTTTTGCTCAGAGGGAGTCTCCTGAGCAGGACTTGGTCCCTGGTAGGCGTTGAGTTTATATGTGCTGAAAGCCTGTAACCATGGGCTTGTTGTAGGGTCTAATCAGAAGAAGAGAAAACACTTGCATGGCGGCTATTATTTCAGGTTCCCCCAAACCCCTGGGCAGATAACAGGGCCTGGGGCCAGGCTGAGAGCAAGGACTCCCGTGGTCATTGCAGAGCAGAATGTGAGTCTCAAAGGCAAGATCTAGACTGGGAGCTCGAGTTATTTCGCAGTGAACACTCAGGGCAATAGCTGAAAGCTGCCCACAGACAGGGGCATGCAGGACACTGCTTGGAGCTCTTCAGTGGTTCCAAATCTACCGTGCCAGCACCTGCTCCTTGCACAGGGTCCTGAGGAGGGAATGATTTGCCTCCTACTGATCTGAGTGGCCTACTCCAGGGGTATAGCTGGAGGTGCCCAGAGTCAGGGACCACAGAATTTCCCTAAGTGGGATGTTCCTCCCTCTCAGGGAGGGCGGCACAGACCTGGAATGATCAGTCTTGGGTCCTTCCTGTTTGTTTGCTTCATGAAGGCAGGTTTCCAAGGGATGCTGAGTAATTTTTTTCTGCAAAGAGAGCAATAGATAGATCAATAGCAATAGATCAAATAAGTTGGGGCGCATCTGGGTTCGAGCAATGATGCCTCAGCAGTGGAACCAACTGTGGACGAGGAGCAAGTGGAGCCCAGGATTGCTCTCTGGGGCTCTGCTGTAATACAGGGACCCAGTTCAAGGATTTTATTTCTTTGGTGGCGGGGGGGGGGGTGGGTGGGTGTGGGGGATTGGAGAGCTCTAAGCAATGAAGGTGCGGGCAGGCTGGTGGTCCGGTGTGGGGCCCTGAGGATGCAACGCTGCTTGTCATCTCAGTGATGCCTGAGGCACCTGGGACTGCACCCTGCAGTGCTGAAGGGGGACCAGGTGGTGTGGGATCGACCTGGCTCAGCTGCCTCTGCTTCGTGCCTTAACTCCTGTGCTCTCTCTCAAGTCCCAGTCCAAGGCTGTTAGCCCTTCAGAGGAGGCGATCTCTGCTTAGTTCTTGCTTGGTTTGGCATTTACAGGTGACTTTTGCTGTGACAGATCATGGGCTGCCAGGAGAAGGCACAAGTCTCCCTGGAACGTTCCCTGGAGCTGCTCCTGGCAGATCTCTAGGTCACCTGGCTCTCAGCCGCTCTCTGAAGCAGAAAAAGCTTTTTCAAACCTTGGGCTGCCCCAGGATGTTGATTTTCGAGTTCCATGGCTTGGGCTTTCTCTGCCTGGCCCAGACATTCCTTTAAGCCTCTAGTGAGGGGTTACCGAGATAGTTCAAAAGGAGAAACTCATGCAACCCTGAATTCAATTCCAAACACTGCATCACCACACCCAAGCACCCAAGCGCTGCTGGGCATGGCTCTGGTGGACCCTACACAGCTGGGCCCCAGCAGCACCCTATTCTTGGCCTGAGCACTGAACTGCAGGCAGTGTCCTCCAGGAATCCCGAGAACCATGCAGGTCACTATAACAATAAATTAATCTGGGGCTGGAGCAATAGTACAGTGAGTAGAGCACTTACCTTGCACACGGCCTACTCAAGTTTGTTACCCAGCACCCCATAAGGTCCCCCATGCCTGCTAGGAGTGATCCCTGAGTGCAGAGCCAGGAGTAAGCCCTGAGGTATCACTGGGCGTGGCCTCCTCCAAAAAAAGGCAGAAAAAGGCAAAATTAATAAATTAATTCAGGGGCTGGAGCGATAGCACAGCAGGTAGGGCGTTTGCCTTGCATGCGGCCGACCCAGGTTCAAATCCCAGCATCCCATATGGTCCCCTGAGCACCGCCAGGGGTGATTCCTGAGTGCAGAGGCAGGAGTAACCTCTGTGCATCACCGGGTGTGACCCAAAAAAAAAGCAAAAAAATAAAAATTAATTAATTAATTCAATACATAATGTAAAAATACATCAATTTCTGAGCAAGGAAATGTTTATGCCAATAGGATATGGATTGACATAAATTAAAGGGAATGTAGTTTATTCTTCATTTTATTAATAGTACGATGTGGCTTTTTAAAGGTTCTGGTTGATAATATTAGCACAATGCTAGATATTTGTTTTTGAGGGGAGTTGGGGGTTCAGAGGAGTGTGGGTCAAGCTTGCACTGGACTGCAAGCTGGTAGTTGCTGGACCTAGAGGAGGCCACATGGGCTCATCACACTGCTCAACTCCATCCACTAACAATCTCCCACAGTAAATAAAAAAAAGAAGAAGAAAGAAGGAAATAAGAAATCTCAGCAGCTTCAAGTTATGCCCAAATCGCAGTTATTTAGCAGACCCAGGAGGGATAAGCATGCTTTCGCAGACTGAGGTGGGTGTTGGAGACGAGTGTTAAATGCTGTCAAGGGGCCGGGGAGACAGCCCGGGACTGCAGTGCATCCTTTGCATGCAGGAGCACCAGCCTTGACCCCGCACCAAGAGATCTCGCCGGCACCCCAGAGACTGAGGCAAGTGTGGTCGCCAAAGCAAAGCCGACAACTTAGGTTTTGTTTGTTCATTTTGTTTTTGTTTGTTTTTGTTTCCTGGGGATGGCCACAGTGTGCTGTGCTCAGGGCCTATTCCTGGCTCTGCACTCAGGGATTATTCCAGGGGTGTGAGGGGCGGGGAGGCTTGAGGGACCATATTGAGAGCTGAGAACTGTTGTGGTTTTGGATGGCATAAGACGGTGCCTTCCCGCTGTACCATCACTCTGGCCCCCACAATGTGTTGTCCTATTAATCAGAAAAACTTTGGCCCATGTATGTCTAGGTTGTCTGCTTAAACTTCTCTGTCATTATGAATCATTGCCTCCTTCCAGGCTATTATGTGGAACTTGTTTTTCTCAGGAATAGATTTATGTCAAGATTTTTTCCGTGCCACTTTCCTACCGCTGAGGTGCCATCTCTAGTAGTGAAGGGTTTATGAGAAACTCTGGGTTTTCTCCTAAAACTGAGAGTGAAGGACCCCAGGCCAACATTGTGCCAAATCCATTTTAGGCCCCAGCACTATGTGGCCCTCTGAGCTGCACTGGGTGTATCCTGGTGTGGCACTAGTGGTCCCTTGAACGGCACGGCCTGAGCTGTGCTACATCTTAAGGCTCTGCTGGCATTGAATTGCCCGAAATGACCGTGAGCACCACCGGGAGGCCCCTACCCCCACAAAAAGATTGAGAACTGGTACACAGTGACTGGAGCTGGAAGGTCGGGGAAGCAGGGAGGCTGGCTCTCGCAATCTTCCTTGCTACTTTTTATTTGAATAGACCCTTTGATTCCTGACTATATAGAATGTTGGGTGAAATTGTTGCCTTTGGTCCAAGGACACCCCCCACATTGCTGGTACTTTCTCTTCCCATGAAACACAGAGGGCATTGTGGGAATTATGAAAGCGAAGCTTTCCCAGCTGACAGAATAGCAAAATCTTCACCTTTGGCGTTCCCTTCTGTCCACTGGAATCTTTGTGACCATTTTTTGAAAATTCTGGGGGGTAGTGAAGGGAGAGCAGCTTTATAACAACTTGGAGGCCATCTTTAGGTATTGTAGCTTGTCAGTGTTTTATAACTAAATAGAAAGATTTTATTATCATATAATTTGTTATATAATATATTTTTATATAATATGATATAAAAGTGTTATGAAAGAACCTCTCCTGGACTAATGAGATCATTCCTAGTTGTGCTGGTGAAGTGTCTTAACATACAGGGCAGTTCATTTCCTGAGGCTGGAGTGCCCGCAATGGAGTTCCCCAGTCCATTGAATTAGATCTAAGACAGTGATCGATCATTATTGAAGAACTGAGAAACATCAAAGGGATGTTTTGTCTGTTCTGCATTAGAGAATTGCATTTTGTCAGAACTGAAGGGCATATGCATGTCTTTAGGATAAAAGAATAACTACTTGAAATTACAAGATTCCTCAGGAAAAGCACACATCTCTTTGGTTATCAGAAATCACACGTTTTGCTCAGATGATTACAGAGACATGTTTTTCTATGAACGTGAATGTTTTTGTGTAGTGCAAGAGATTGTGTTCCACAGCCCTCATTGTGATTTTAAAAAGAAACGCCATTCCAAGGAAATTCCCCCAAAGAAGGAAAAGGTAAAAACACTGATGGGTTTGAGATGGGAAGGTTGATTTTGAAATGTGAGGGAGGGTTTTCAGAAGAGAAGGTCTGGGAACCAAAACCCAGGCCTTTCTCAGATGAGAGCATAGGAGGGCCCGCCCAGGCGAGCAACAGGAGGCAGTTCTGGGCAGCTCTCAGAGGTAAGTCACAAGCATGCAGGCCGTCATGGAGATGCAGACCCACCCGCATGAGCATGCCACCTCCCTCCCCTCCCTTGAGGGTCACTAGGGAAAGCTCAGGTTAGATGGAGAAATGTGGAGATTCGCCACAATAATAATGGTGTTTCCAGTGGCCCAGACTGTGCCCGTGGCATGAATAACGCCCCCTTGTGGTGGGAGGCCCCTGAGCTGGGAAGGAAAGGCTTCCATACCAGAGGGACCCAGGTCCAAGCTGTGTGTTACTGGAACCTGGGCAAATCCTTTCAGACCCAGATTTTTTATTCTTTACCAGTGGGATGGAAATAATACACATGAGGTGGTAAAGAATGAATTTTATTTGGTGGTTTGGAAATATCCACACTGTACTTGAAAAGACAATTAATTCCCTTCAACTTTCTCCTGCCCCATTCTCTCAGTTTCATGTTGTTTGCCCCAGAATACAAAAGATCCTCCTGTATTTTTTCAGGGTCACCTTCAGTTTCTGCAGGTCCTACCCATTGTCAGTTCCCCTTAGTGAGACTTGCCCAGGGATCGCCTTCTGTTTCTGTGGCCCTAGGCAGGACCCCCGAGAGGCGGTGGGGACAGAGCCCAGCCATTCCCCTTCTCCCCAGGGGGTTCTCCAGGGCAAGTTTCAAGGGTGGAATTATGGTGCTTGTTTCTTGGACCCCCGTTAGTTCTTCCATTTAGTAATTTATTAGCAGCACACGAGCTTGTACACCAGATCCTTTTTCCCTTCTTGGCTGTCACTTTAGGCCAGCCTCCTCTTTATCTGTTTGCCCAGATATTTTCATTGATTCATCACAAAATATAACTCATTGCTGCTTCTCACCAAGACTATCCAAGGCCGTGCTCACCTCCCACTATTGACTTACATTAGACAATTTGGGATTCAAGTACACACATTTCTTCCATTAGTGACAGGGCCAGACTTGGCCTGTTTGCTCTGGCTATGAGGCAGCAGTCAGGCTGTTGGCCTGGCAGGCCTGGAGAACTCCATGGTGTTCCGCAGTCTCCTTCCTGCTGCCCTCTGGCACCCGGAGGCGAAGTACATCGAGAAGAGCCCATACCTGCTGGCACAGGCTCCCAGCAGAAGCCCTGGTTTGCGTTTGTTTGTTTGGTTGGTTGTTTTGCTGTTGTTTGGCCCCTTGGGTCACACCTAGCATTGTGCGGGGCTTACTCCTGCTCCTCACCCAGGAATTACTCCTGGTGGTGCTCAGGGAACTATATGGAATGCTGGGAATCGAACCCAGGTCGGCTGAGTGCAAGGCAAAGGCCCTACCCGCTGTGCTACTCCACCCATTCCAGCAGCAGCCCTGGCACCAAAGCTTCCTGCAAACCAACGTCACTGATGCCCTCCGCCTAACCTTGTACTTTGCTGAACTTCTCTTCTCCCGCAGGTTGGGGGGAAGGGCTGGAGACAGCAGCATTGGTTTTCTTATTTTATTTTACTTCACTTTTGTTTCATTCCACGTTCATTGTTGCTAGGAAATGCCTGAAGAAAATAAAGTCTATTTCTAAAGCTTTGAACGTGTTCTTCAAAGATGATATTGGCAAGGGAAAAATGTTTGTGTGTGTGGGCAGTGCTGGCTGAGAGGAGAGAAGGTGCTGTACCCCAGAAACCTCCTGGGACAGATACAGGAAGCCGCTGAGATTCCCTGTGAAAACCTGAAAATTGACACAACATTATAGGTGAAATGAAGGGGCTTAGCCGCTCTGTTGGGACACATTTGTCTGGGAATATGTTACTGTAGGCCAAGACCCCATGACCCTACGAGAATCCAGACCAGAGTGAGTCACACTTCCCTGCTGTTCTGCTTTGATACCCAGAGCACTAACCCTTGGGTCCTGCCAACCTACATTTTCCCGTAGGACAAGGTCTCTTCCTGCTGAAGGCCCTGACCCACTGTATTTGAGAAGTCCATGCCTTTCACCAGACCTCTGGTTCTCTTTGCTGGCATGATAGAGACCTGCTGCTTTGTGCCACAGGCTGGTGACGGTTCCTGAGCTTCAGGTTGGGAGGATGAGTCTGGAAAAGAGAGACTGTAACCAAGTTGCTGGTTGGCAAGAGAATTTTTCCATAGCAACCCCAAAAGCACCTTTATGTTGCTATTCAAATAGTGATCTTCTAACAAATGGTGTAAGTAGCCGTGCTTCTAAACAAACACCCCTCTTGATTTCTCCCTGCCTTCTGTGAGAGAGAGGGTCACCATCTGATCTGGAGTAAACCCAGAGACAAGCATTTGGGTATGAGTAATTGATTTGGGAAGGCGTCACAGCTGGCCCTGAGTGAAGGCAGGAGACAGAGGAGGCAGGAAAGCAAGTGAAGGGTGTGTAGAGTTGCAGGGACCTCCACTAAGATACATATAGAGCGTGTCTGGACTTGTGCTTCCCTCTGGCAGGGACCAGCAACAGCAAGCTGCTAAACTTGCAGTCAGATACACCTCGGGACTCCAACAGCTACTGCTCTCATTCAACTTACTGCTGACTCACAGCAGAAACTGAGGCACAGAGAGGTTAAGCCAAGGTTCTTGGTGTAGAAGCATCAGCTCAGGGCTAGAAGCAGGGGCCTTCCCTGTTGCTCTCCACAGAGACTTTCGAATGTCTGATGTGCCTCCCTTTCATTTTACTTATTTATTATTTACTTTTCCCTTTGCCAGGATCAGGATATGGGTTGGTCAGGGTCACCTCAGTGCTTGTGCACAGTACCAGAAATTAAGCTCCTAAGCTCCCATCTGCCCTCGGTACTTCCTAAGCCACCAAGTAATCTGCCAGGTCTTTCTTGCTGGAGATCCCTAACAAAACTGTTAGGATCTCCTCAGTGCTTGCAGGAACCCCTGGGTTTGAACTTGAGAACTTGTATTGGCCAGGAAGAGCTAATTTAAGCCACAGAGCAATCCGCCAGGCTCAAGTTCGCATCTTGTAGCACTGTAGCACTGTCGTCCCATTGTTCATCGATTTGCTCGAACGGGCACCAGTAACATCTCCATTGTGAGACTTGTTGTTACTGTTTTTGGCATATCGAATGCACCATGGGTAGCTTGCTAGGCTCTGTTGTGTGGGCAGGATACTCTCGGTAGCTTGCTCGGCTCTCTGAGAGGGATGGAGGAATTGAACCCCGGTCGGCCGCGTGCAAGGCAAACGCCCTACCTGCTGTGCTATTGCTCCAGTCCTTGCATCTTGTAAAGGAGGCAGTGTAGGGTGATGGTTAAAACTTCCAAGCCAAGCTTCTTATGTGCCTATCCTGGAAATGGTATATCAGACCAAATTGCTTAAACTTTCCATGTCTCCTTTTAGATCCTATTAAAATTCTACATATTTCGGGCTGGAGCGATAGCACAGCGGGTAGGGCGTTTGCCTTGCACGCGGCCGACCCGGGTTCGATACCCAGCATCCCATATGGTCCCCCAAGCACTGCCAGGAGCAATTTCTGAGTGCAAAGCCAGCAGTAACCCCTGAGCATCGCTGGGTGTGACCCAAAAAGCAAAAAAAAAAAAAATTTAGAATCCTATTTTGGGGCTGGAGCGATAGCACAGCGGGTAGGGCATTTGCCTTGCACGTGGCCGACCCAGGTTCGATCCCTGGCATCCCATATGGTCCCCCAAGCACCGCCAGGAGTAATTCCTAAGTGCAAAGCCAGGAGTAACCCCTGAGCATCGCTGGGTGTGACACCCCCAAAAAAAAGTAAAATTCTACATATTTCACAATGGGCGATGTGAAGACAAAATGACTTAATAGTGAAAGTACTTACACAGAGAACTGAAATGTTAGTCGATAGTTTCACAGTTTTCCCCCTTTCCTCAACATCTTTGGCTTTAGAATTCACATAAATTGATTATAAAACAAAAATCTACCTATCCTGGCCATATTCATGACTGCAAAGCCTCTTGCATAGCTTCAATATTATTACACTCCCGATGGTTTGTTCATTGCCTGTCTTCGCTGTGAGTTACCAAACTCCGTACTAACAGAGATGGAGCTGACCTTGCCCCTCACAGATTGGTAGACCAGTTGGCTGAGAAAGGCACGTAACAAAAAAAGATGTTCAAGGAGTTCATGTTTGATGAATGACCACACGCCTACTTAGGGATTATTGGTGACACCAAAGTTCATATCACACAGCGGGGTCACTGAATGATGGCCTCAACATAGACAAGCTTCACAAGTTGCGAAGGTTGCACAAGCGATGTGCTTTTCCCAGAACTCTCCACGTATTTATAGAACACACTCTGAGGGCTTCAAAAGAATTTTCAGCTGTGGCTCATTTATTTAATTTGCTGCAGGGAGAAAGATGTGGAGTGTGGTATTCCCATATGTGGTATTCACACTACGAGTAATTATCAGTGTTAATGTTTTATTATAGGTAACACTCTGGGATAACAAGTAGATGAATTTTAACAGCTGTTTGACCTTGACACATGCTTGAAATAAGTTGGGGTGATATGAAGGACTTAGATTCTCTGAGCAGTGCAGAGAACCCCTGGGGGAAAAAATCAACCCAAATGGGGTTGCTTGTGTGCAATGACCAAGTTCTTTTTGGTAAATATGGAGATAAAGTGTGTGAGAATACCCTGGCCTTGATACCATGTCCTGAAACCAGTGTATTACAAATGGATCTATGCCCCTTACTAAAGTCTCAGCTTAAGTCCTAACCCCTGTACTTTATAATGAGGCAGATAATGTCTTTAAAGAGAAAGGAAAAAGGGTCAGCCACATAATTATTTCTTTGTCTTTATGTCCTGAGCTCATTCTCTTCTATGTCATATTTCCTAAATGAAACTATTTACTTAAAAATTAGAAAGAGAGAGGGAAAATACAGTGTGACCCTCAGGTGGACCCTTACCCAACATGATGTTATAAAGAAAGTAGGCCACAGAAACACATACAGGGAAGACCAAGTGGAGACTTGAGACCGGCTGTCACATGCACCCAAAGAGAAGAAGCTTAGGAGAAAGGAGGTTGGGTGGGGAGATGGGTCCGAGGGTTGGAGCGTATGCTTTGCATGCTGGAACCCTGGTTCAACCCTGGGCACCAGCTGCTTCCCCAAGAACTGCTCAGTGCAAACCCCAAGCACCAATGAGGTATAGCCCCTGAGCACTGCCAAGTGTAGCTACAAAACCAAAAATGGAAGTAAAAAAAAGAAACCAGCCCTGTCAATACTTTGATCTTCCTTCTAGCTTCATAATACGGGAAAAATCCATTTCTGCTGTCCATTGAAGCCACCTTACCCCCTACCCCCTCGCTCACACTACACAAAGCAAAATGGCTCTTTGCTGCGGCAACCACAAGTACACAACATGGTTATTAGCCTACACAGATGCCACTCCCCAGGACTGTCGACTTAGTGATATCCCTGCTTCTGCCCACTCAGCTGCTCCCGTGCACTTTGACAGAAGGTCACTGGCAACCCCTTCTGCAAAGTCAGCATTTCCTGTGGGCTCTGCAGCCGGCGTTTCCCCGCCTCTCCTGCATGCACCTGTCCTTCTCCCAAGAGTTGGTGCTTTCACTGTTTTCTTGTTACTCAGTTTTGTCATATTTTGTCCAGTTTAGAAAAAACAGAATTTCAGAGGCTCTTCTTGATTCTAAGGGTTCATTTGAAGTTCTCTAAAGCTTGATTTATTTATTTATTTATTTATTTTTGCTTTTTTGGTCACACCCGGTGATGCACAGGGATTATTCCTGGATCATGCGCTCAGAAATTACTCCTGGCGGTGCTTGGGGACCATATGGGATGCTGGGAATCAAATCCTGGTGGCTGCGTGCAAGGCAAACGCCCTAACCGCTGTGCTATTACTGCAGCCCCTCTTTTTTTTTTTCTTTTTTTTCCTTTCCTTTCCTTTTCTTTTATGGCCACACCTAGAGTTACTCAGGGGTCACACCTGGTCAGCCAGGTTTAAGTCAGGGTCTTATGTACTCTACTGGGCTGAAGCTTTGTTTCTGTTACTTTTTTGGCTCTTTTGTTCTGGTTTAGTTTCAGGGCTTACTCTAGACAGACTCTGCTCTCGGGACCACTCCTGGCAGGCTCTGGGCACCATTTGGGATGCCTGGGATCAAACCCAGTCAGCCAAGTATGAGGCAAGTGCCTTGACCTGATGTAGCCTTGCTCGAGCCCCTGACACTTTGTTTCTTAATGGCATAAACCATCAAATGAGATGCCTGACTCTACATTTCAGAAACCCAGGCAGCTACTCTGTGTTTACAGAAGCTTGCACAGGCAGTTGTATGTATATCCCTTGTACTCCGAGATCCTTCCCTCCAGCACAGAACAGAACTTCGGTCACCATGGAAACAACCAGTCACCTGCTCACAGGCCCCAGTGGACGTGGGGGCTCCCCTCTTGGGACTGGGGCTCACAGGCAGGAAAGATATCAGACCTGGCCAATCCAAGGTTGGGTTCAAGTGACTGTCTCCTCCCCCATAGGGGCGACAGAGCTGAGGCACCCAGGACTCTGGGTGCTTTCCCCTCAGGTTTGTGCCTACACATTATCCTGCCTCCTCTCAACTCCCTGTCACAGAGGAGTCACTCAGTGCTCATATATGACCCAGCATCTCGGGATCCAAACCAAGCATCATCTTTTTCAAGAGAATGGTGGCACAATTTTTTTCAATAAGCTGAGAAAAAATGCGAAGAAAACTGTTATTCTTGAATTTTTACTCTCTTGCTTTCTTCTTCATTCCACAGAAAGCTTACACTGTTTATTTCTTTTATTTTAATTTTTTTTATTTATTTTTTAATTTTTTATTAGTGAATCACCGTGAGGCACAGTTTCAAGCTTATTAACTTTCATGTTTGCATTTCAGTCATACCGTGATCGTTTACCCATCCCTCCACCAGTGCCCATTCTCCTCCACCAATGTTCCAGTATCTCTCCCACCACTCCCACCCCATCCCCCACCACCCTACCCTGCCTCTGTGGCAGGGCATCCCTTTTGTTCTCTCTCCTTTTGGGTGTTGTAGTTTGCAATAGAGGTATTGAGTGGCCACTGTGCTTGGTCTATAGTTTACTTTCACCTCGCTTCTTTCAACCCGAATGGACCCTCCCAACATCCTCCACTTGGTGTTCCCTTCTCTATCTGAGCTGCCTTTTCCCTCATCATGTGAGGACAGTTTCCAAGCCATGGAGCAGACCTCCTGGTCCTTATTTCTACTACTCTTGGGTGTTAGTCTCCTATTCTGTTACTTTGTATTCCACAGATGAGTGCAACCTTTCTATGTCTCTCTCTCTCTTTCTGACTCATTTCACTTAACATACTTTCCATGTTGATCCACTTATATGCAAATTTCATGACTTCATCTTTCCTAATAGCTGCATAGTATTCCATTGTGTAGATGTACCAAAGTTTCTTTAATCAGTCATATGGTTTTGGGCATTTGTTTTTTTCCAGATTTTGGCTATAGTAAACAGTGCTGCAATGAACATATAAATGCAGATGTCATTTCTACTATACATTTTTGCCTCTCCAGAATATATTCCCAGGAGTGGTATTGCTGGGTCAAATGGGAGTTCAATTTCTAATTTTTTGAGAATAGTCAATATTGTTTTTTTGGGGGGGTCACACCCAGCGATGCACAGGGGTTACTCCTGGCTCTGCATTCAGGAATTACCCCTGGCGGTGCTCGGGGGACCATATGGGATGCTGGGATTTGAACCCGGGTCAGCTGCGTGCAAGGCAAACACCCTACCCGCTATGCTGTCACTCCAGCCCCGAGAATCGTCAGTATTGTTTTCCAAAAGGGCTGAACCAGTCAGCATTCCCACCAGCAGTGAAGGAGAGTCCCTTTCTTCCCACATCCGAGCCAACACCGGTTGTTTTTGTTCTTTTGGATGTGGGCCAGTCTCTCTGGTGTGAAATGATACCTCATTATTGTTTTAATCTGCATCTCCCTGATGATTAGTGATGTGGAGCATTTTCTCATGTGTCTTTTAGCCATACAGATTTCTTCTTTGAGAAAATTTCTGTTCATTTCCACCCCCCATTCTGTTTGTTTTTTTAAAAATCTTTTTTGAAAACTAATGGTCTTTTTTTTTAACTTTTTATTAAATCACCATGTGGAAAGTTACAAAGTTCTCAGGTTTATATGTCAGTTATACAATATTCAAACACCCATCCCTTCACCAGTGCCCATATTCCACCACCAAAAACCCCAGTATACCCCCCGCCCCCACCCCCTACCCCCTACTATATAACTAATGAATTTCACTTCATTTTCTCTTTACCTTGATTACATTCCATAATTCAACACAAAACTCACTATAGTTGTTGGAGTTTCCACCCAAGAGAGACAGACCTACTACATTTGATAATTAGTTTTTCATTGCTGGAAATGAAGAGATATGTAGCCCCACTGCTACAAATATATAACTCTCTCTCTCTTTTTTTTTCCTTTTTCCTTTTCCCTTTTTTTTTCTTTTTCCCCCTCATCCCCCTTCCCGCGCCTCATAGTATGGTGTACGCCACGCCACGTCGGCCAGCGTGGGGCTTTTGCTTAGTTCACAGTCCAGAGAGGTGGCTGCCACATTAAAAACCTTCAATATTTCAACAAAAACTTACTGTTATTATTTGGAGTTTCCCCCCCAAGTCAGACCTGTTCAAAAGGAACCGTTTCACATTGCTGACAATTATAAATGTTAAGTCTGTATAAATTGGATTTCTGTATAAAGTCCAGGGAGAATTCTGCCAGAAATTACATAGCCCAGCTCACAGTCCCAGTGCATTGCTGTAAGAAGTCTCTGAATTCAAAGTCTTTAGGTGCAGAGGGTCCGATTTGCGCTCAGCGGCTCCGGATTTTTCTGGGCCGAGGGCATGCCGGTTACGCCCCCTTCCCATGAGTTCCTGGGAGCCCCAAAAGTAAAAACTGAATACCTCTGGGTTTGGAGTCATAGAAGATGGCGCCTGCCACGTGGGTGCCGCCAGCCCGCCGCTTTCCGTGCAGGAAGACAGGGTGGGGAGGGAAAAAAAAATCCACCCCCGGCAGTACAGCGTTGTAGCCCAGTTCGCAGTCCCAGTGCATTGCTATCGGATGCT
This sequence comes from Sorex araneus, assembly GCF_027595985.1. Lineage (NCBI taxonomy): Eukaryota > Metazoa > Chordata > Mammalia > Eulipotyphla > Soricidae > Sorex > Sorex araneus. The sequence goes on along the minus strand of NC_073302.1, from coordinate 361,779,155 downwards.
GCGCTGGATGCCCGAATGTGTTAGATCTCTGGAATCAAAATCCTTAGGTGCAGAAGGCCCTGAAAACTAATGGTCTTAAAAAAATAATGTTGACATTATTGTAAACCTTGGTTTGTAAGTAACTCGTAAAATAATAACTAAAATCCTGCATTGACATTTTTTTCCTAAACACTTATCCTAATTCTTGGCTTCTATATAATTGTTTGAGGCCACACCCAGTAGTGCTCAGGGTTTACTCCTGGCCCTGTGCTCAGGGATCACTCCAGGCAGAGCTCAGGGGACCATATGGGGTGCTGGGATCAAACCTGGGTTACCAGGATAGACTATATGCAAGCTAAGTGCCTTAACCCCTGTGCTATCTCTCTGGCTCTCTTTTTGTTGTTGTTGTTGTTGTTTTTTGTTTTTAATATTTTTCCAGTTTTATCCTACTTGTTTATTGCAGTTCTATATTCAGCATTAATATTTATTTTTTTTAACGAATCACCGTGAGGTACAGTTACAAACTTAGAAAGTTCCGTGCTTACATTTCAGTCATACAATGATCTAGTACCCATCCCTCCACCAGTGCTGTTCTCCACCACCGGTGATCCCAGTATCCCTCCCATCCCCTCCACTTTCCCCTCCCCCATCTCTGTGGCAGGCACATTCCCTTTCACTCTCTCTCCTTTAGGGTGTTGTGGTCTGCAATGCAAGTATTTAATGGGCTGACTCTCTTTTAATTTTTGTTTGTTTGATTGTTTTTCCTTTATCAGGTATCTAATTCATTGTTTGACCGACTAGATGAAAAGTTCTGTGCAGGCATCCACTAATCTAGTGATCAAACTCACTTCCCAGATCACAGCTCTTGGGGACCAGCTTTGGCTGTTAGCAGTATCCAGGACATCCTCCCTTCCTTAGACACACCTATAATATTGTGTTTTTCAAGTATTTCCAAATAATCAGTGGGATATATCTGTGTCTGTGTAATTTCCCATGTTTTAAATAGACCTGCTGCTGCTGTGTAGTTCAAACAAGCTTAGGTTCACAGGAAAACTCAGAAGTGTACATAATCCCCCTGTACACACAGGCAAGGCCTCCCCACCAGTAGCAGAATCTTCATCGGACTTAACACCCATGTGGATTTTGTATTTTGTTAAAGGTACATTATTCTAGGCCAGGGATATATAGTACAGGGATTAAGTCACTTGCCTTGTATGCTGCCAACCTAGTTCCATGCCTACAACATATACAGCCCCCCTGAACACCACCAGGAATGGCCCTGAGCACAAAGCCAGGAGTAAGTCTGAACACCTCAAGGTCTTGCCCAGCCCCCAGAGAAAATAAGATTCATCACATTTAAAACCATCTTTTCATAGTGTTGTGCAGTAAAATGAGCATAATAAGTACAAACCATTATTGAAAAATTTCTATGTGATTTTTAAGTGTTCACATTCATTTTTCCATTTGCAATAGCATAATCATGTGTTCTGCCAACAACAACCCCCAAAAAATCACCTCTCAGAGTATTGGCTCTGACATTTCTTGGTATGAAGAGTAACCAATGAGATCATAAGCACCTGAAAGGCAGTTGATGTTTGTTGACGCTGTTGGCATCTTAGTCCTAATTTCTAGAAGTGTCATTATCTGATGGGTCTGGAGCTGGCAGAAGGGCTGGTATGACTGTTGCCTGGAGCCCGGTGGCTGTCACACAGCCTTTTCCTGAGTGGGTTCTGGTCCTTGCTTTTCAGACTTAGAGTTTGGTGTCGCCTGCAGTGAGATACTCTGGGGACAGAGCTCCTGGGTGCAGAGCAGGACAGTGGCTGGGCAGACCTCGCCATGTGCCATGGTTACGGCAGGCTCCCGCACTCTGATTACATGCAGCCTCAATCAGCAAGCCTAATTTTAGGAGGTGTAAGACAAAAATACAGTTAGGAGAAGTGAACTAAATATAGCCTCTCCTTTTATTCTGTTACCATTTTCTTCAGCCAATGAAAAGTCTATTCCATTGAAGCAAAATTCCTTCCCTGTCAGAGTTGTCATAAAGATGTTCTGATGGTTACTCGGGACGATGAAGGTCTGCATTTTCTTTTGATTCACTGCAGCTGTCATGACCTTCAATTTATTTCTGTCTCCTCGAGAATTGCTGGCGTTCAGTTCAACAGATGCTCCTGTATTTTTTTTGCAGGGAGGATTTGAGGTGGCCCTATTTTATTAAAAATATACACGGAGTGTCATTCATGAGAGTGTGTTGTATGAGTCACACTTCACGGACTCCCTCTGTGATTCTCAAGGCAAAAATACTTGTTTTTATTTTTAATTCACACTTCATGTTCCCATTAGAGAACTGACGTTAGTTTGGTGATATTTGGGGAACAGTTATTATTTAGAAGACACTGGACCAAGCACTGATCGACTGATGGAAACACGATTTCTGCCTAGAAAAAATGGCTTGGGAAAGACAGTTGCACCTTGGATGTGAATATAGGCTCGATAATTGCTCTTAAAGATAGACCTGCTTTGGGATTTTATTTTTATAAACTAGGCATGTGGCGGGAAGTACAGGACTTGAAGGCAGGAAGGATCTTACAGCCAAAAGGGCTCATTTGCACACTTGTTACAGTAGGCAGGACACTTGCCTTGCATGTGGCCAACTGGGATTTGCTTGCCAGCATCCCATATGGTTCCCCAAACACCACCAGGAGTGATTCCTGAACCCAGCACTGGGAATAACCCCTGAGAATTGCAGAGTGTGACCAAAACAAACAAACAAACAAACAAAAACCCACAACAGCAAAACAAAACAAAAGGCTCACTTGCACCACTTGAAGCAGGGGATAGAGGCTTGAAGAAGGAAATTATAGTTGAGAAGGAAAATGAGAATAGGAAGGAAAGTGAGAATAGGAAGGAAGGAAATTATAGTGGAGAAGGAGATTGAGAAAGAGAGTAGTCAAGACACTAGTTTGAGGTCAGTGACCAAGGGAAAGCTGGTGATCAAAAACGATTTGGGGGCCATGGTTGCACTGTGGCAAGTGCTTGGCAGAGCTGCAATAGAACATCTGCCAGCTCCCTCCCCAGAGTTCAGTGAAGCCGCGGTGCTAATAAATGTGTAAGGTGAATGTTTTTCTTTCTTCTTCGAGTGGAATAGGAGGTGAAGAATCACAGAAAGCATTTAGCTGTATTCCTGACTCTTGACGAAGAGCAGAGACAGGTCACATGAAAGTAGAACTCTGAAAGTAGCTGTGCCCATCATAGGCTGCACGGCAGGCTGGAGCAATAGTACAGCAGAAGGACACTTGCCTTGCATGTGGCCAGCCCGGGTTCAATCTCTGGCATTCCAAGTGGTCTCCTGAGCACTCTAGCAATGTTTCCTGAGCACAAATCCAGGAGTAACCCCTGAGCATCACCAGGTTGGCCCAAATCCCACAAGCTGTTCTGAAATTACTGAAATTTTTGGGAGCCTTTGGGCTTCCCAAGATACTGAGTCAGTCTCCCGTAGATCAAAGAACTCAAAAAATCTCTGCTGATACCAATGATCTGGTTTCGACTCTGAACATGGGCAGCTGTTTTACAATACATGGCTAAAAGCTGGAAAGCAACGAGTGATGCAAAGATTTCATTCTGTCTAGATTTATTTAGGAATCTTTAGAAGAGCCTTTATGGCTAGGTCTTGGAAGACAAGTGTAATTTCAACTGCCAGAGTTAGAGAAGTGAATATTGGAAAATGGAATGGAAGCATGAGAATTTATCTTGAGATACCAAGAATGTGAATAATACTGAGGCCAGGGGAAAAGGCAGTTTTGGTGGTAAATCAATGTGTGGCCAGGAGGTACCAGCATAGACCTTGGCAATAGCCTTCAGTACCCTAGACACCAGGTCACATGACCTTCACAGATGTCTTATCGTGATCTTAAAAGGAATGTTGGAGATCTAGAATAAAAATGGAATCGGAAAGCAGAGATTTTTCCAATCCAAGGCCCATTAGGAGATCGTGCAGATCTGTCCGCACACCTGAGAATTGACTTGCTGCTATTTCTAGAACTGGAACTGTGATTTAAGTGTTGTGGGGGTGAAGAGAGAACATGTGAACACAAAAAGTGGTGAACTAGGAAGCATGGTAAGAATGAGGGCCAGAGTTCTGGCACAGGGGTTAGTGCTCGTGCCCGCCATGTGGCTGACTCTGGTTCCCCTGGTCCTGAGAGCAGCTTCACAGACACAGACCCTGGCTTTGAACAGGCCTGATGGAGTTGCCAGGAATTTCCAGAAGGGGGCCCAATCTTCCCGAATACTACTTGGCAGACCCCTCACCCAACACAGAAAGGGTTATAGGTATTAAAGATGGAAGTAGAGTTGATAGGAAGACAAGTTTCAAATTGCAAGACAAGTTTGATACCAGGCAGTTCTTGATTGTGAGGCTGCTGGTCTTGAAAGATATTGCTGAGAACCATGTCACAGGTGTACCTGGAGTGTGTGTATGTGTGCATATGCATGGGCTATGAGAGTGCTTGCACATATACATGTGTGTGTGTGTGTGTGTGTGTTGGGGGGATGGTTTGGAACTTGTTTGGGGTGTGCTGAATTTAAGGTGCTGGGTGGAGATATGCAGCAGACTGTTGGAAAGAATTCTGGCCCACTAATTTGGCTTAGTCTGAAACGATGCAAGTGTGTTGCAAGGTCCTGGGTAGACTGGGTAGATTCCAGGTGGTTACTCTGCTTTGCTGGCACCTTCCTGAGCACAACCCAGAAGGTAAACTATGGCTCTTCAGCTGTGGGTTCTGACCACCAGTACTGGTTCTTGAATGACTGTGTTCGTCTCAGTTTGATGTTGCTAGGATCAAATAGAAGAACCTATGTTATTCTTGAAAATAATGACATATATGTCTCAAATTTCCTATACTAACTTTTATCTGACCTTTTATCTATTTAGACATAGATATAAGCAAATGTTTTCTTAACAAAAAATATTAAAGCTTAATTGGGCTTGAGAGATGATACCGTGGGTAGGGTACTTGCTTTGTTTGCAGCCAACCCTGGTTCAATCCCCGGTATCCTATATATGGTCCCCCAAGCACCCCTGGAAATGATTCCTGAGCATAGAGCCCAAAGTAACACCTGAGAATTGCTGTGTGTGGCTGCAAAACCAATAACTAAATAAACAACTTTCAAAGGAACTACATAGTGAAAGTGGCACAAGAGTGGGGGAAGGAGGATTATGTTCCTAATCCTGCCTTTTTGCCTTATTTCTTTTTTTACTTGGTTTTGACCTATAAGCATAACTTTTGATTTTGTTTTGTTTTTGAGTCACACTTTGCTTTACTCAGGGTTTATTCCTGGCTCCAACATCAGGCATCACGCTGGCACTCTCAGGAGACCACCTGGGGGACCAGGGATCAAACCCAGGTCAGCCACATGCAGACAAATGCCCTACCTCTGTACTATGCTTAAAATTTTATTCTACTCATTCTCACTTGTTTTTTCAGATATCATTTCTTGTTTATTTATTTTAGATGCTGTCCCCCCTAAAGAGCAATAACCTTTGTGGGGGAACTCTAGACCAAAATGTTGTGCTTAATTGAGGAAGAATGTCAAACAAATACGAACTGAATTCCTGGCATGCAGCAGTCACTGCGTTTATTTGGTGAAGAAAGAAAAGCACCAGCACTTAGCCACAGGGCTGTTGAGGGACACGCATATTGCACAAAGGCTTGCAGGCTGGGGTTGTTCACAGGTTCTAGAACCGTGCTGTTGCTGTTTATAATTGGAAATGTCAGAGAGAAGAGAGAAAGACCCACTGAGGTTTTCAGGAAGTGCCTCCTGGATTTGAACCAAGAGCCGCTGTGAATTCTCAGCAGAGGAGGTGCTGATGGGAGGAGTGTCTGGGAACAGTGTGTCTGGTTGTACAGAATGGGGTGGCAGGACTGCCTGGCTGTGTTTTGTAGTGATTCAGCCATGCTGTGGTAGAAAGGCCTGGAGAGGAAAAGGCGGGTCATTCTGGCACTCAGTGGTGATCCCTGAATTCCCTGGGATATTATTTTCTGTATGGTATGTTCTTCTCTGAATTTGTTCGAGTTGGCGCCTCTGCCAACACTAACTCCCGGCCAACTTGCCTTGTTCCAAGAAGGCCTCACATAGTTGCAGAACAGACAATTAAACTTGAGTTTAAATTGAGACTGGGAGAGACACAATTTTTTTTTTAATTTATTTATATTTAATTAGAGAATCACCGTGAGGGTACAGTTACAGATTTATACACTTTTGTGCTTATACTTCCCTCATACAAAGTTCGGGAACCCATTCCTTCACCAGTGCCCATTCTCCACCACCAGTAAACCCAGCCTCCCTCCCATCCTCCCCAATCCCATCTCCCCCCACCCCACCCTGCCACTGTGGCAAGGCATTCCCTTCTGTTCTCTCTCTCTAATTAGCTGTTGTGGTTTGCAATAAAGGTGTTGAGTGGCCGCTGTGCTCAGTCTCTAGCCCTCATTCAGCCCGCAACTCCCTTCCCCCACATGGCCTTCGACTACAATGTAGTTGGTGATCGCTTCTCTGAGTTGCCCTTACCCCGGAACGTGAGGCCAGCCTCCAAGCCATGGAGTCAACCTCCTGGTACTTATTTCTACAGTTCTTGGGTGTTAGTCTCCCACTCTGTTATTCTATATACCATAGATGAGTGCAATCTTTCTATGTCTGTCTCTCTCTTTCTGACTCATTTCACTCAGCATGAAACTTTTCATGCCCATCCACTTAACTACAAAATTCTTGACCTCCTTTTTTCTAACAGCTGCATAGTATTCCATTGTATAGATGTACCAAAGTTTCCTCAACCAGTCATCCATTCTGGGGCATTCGGGTTTTTTCCAGATTCTGGCTATTGTAAACAGTGCTGCGATGAACATACATGTGCAGATGTTGTTTCAATTGTACTTTTTTGCCTCTCTGGGATATATTCCCAGCAGTGGTATTGCTGGGTCAAATGGGAATTCAATATCTAATTTTTTGAGAGTCGTCCAAATTGTTTTCCAGAAGGGCTGAACCAGTCGGCATTCCCACCAGCAGTGAAGAAGGGTCCCTTTCTCCCCACATCCTCTCCAACAGCGGTTGCTTTTGTTCTTTTGGATGTGTACTAGAGAGAGACACAATTTTGTTTTGTTTTATTTGTTTGTTTTTTAAGGCAAATGTCAGGCATGGTTTATTCTGAGTGTTCAAACTTTCCCAGGCTCCAAAAGAAACACTTCACTTTTTTTTCAGGGCCTTGAGATTCTATTAGAATCAAGACCCCAAGGAAGGATGTAAAGGACATCACTTAAATGAGAAGGACCCCACTTGTTGCCCTCAGGATATATTGTCATCATCATCATCATCATCATCATCATCACTGTTGTACAATGGAATAGAAGGGGTAGAAATCTGAGCTTGGTGAGAGGCCATATGTGCATTTCATATTGACACACTCTGGTGTTAACATGTGGGTGCTTGAATTTGTGTTAAGTAAGCCACGCTCGAATGTGAACCACTGCTGGTACAAAGGTCACAGTGTTAAGAAATGACCTAGTATGGAAATTCAATTATTAGAAGAAATGACAGTGTAAGTTTGAGTGTAGTTTGAGCATTTCAGTGGCACTCACTTTTCTGGCTAAAGTTCTTGAAAGGTAATAGATTTGTTGGGAGGCATTGAGTTTAAATTGCACTCTACGTAACAGAGAAACATTGTTATTTATTCATGAAGATCTTCTACTTATTACTGCTATGAATGATGCTGATTAGCTCACTAATATCTTCCTTTTCCTCCTCTTCTTCACCCCTACTCCCCTTTACTTTTTATATTTATTATTAATCAATCAGGGTATTAATACTTTTGTATAGTAGTCAGGGTTCTCCCAAGAAACAAAATCAATAGGATATATATTTTTAGGAGATTTTTTTTTTAATTAGTGAATCACCGTGAGGGTACAGTTACAGATTTATACATTCTTGTGCTCATGTTTCCCCCATACAAAGTTCGAGAACCTTTTCCTTCACCAGTGCCCATTCTCCACCACCAGTAAACCCAGCATCCCTCCCACCCTCCCCAGTCCTGTCTCCCCCCACCCCAAACTGCCACTATGGCAGGGTATTCCCTTTCGTTTTCTCTCTCTCTGATTAGGTGTTGTGGTTTGCAATAAAGGTGTTGAGGGGCCATTGTGTTTAGTCTCTAGTCTACATTTGGGACGAGTCACCCCTCCCCCGCATGACCTCCAACATCTTACTTGGTGTTTCCTTCTCTGAGTTGCCCAGAATGAGAGACCAGCCTCCAAGCCATGAAGTCAACCTCCTAGTATTTATTTCTACTATTCTTGGGTGTTAGACTCCCAGTCTATTATTCTATATTCCACAGATGAGTGCAATCTTTCTATGTCTGTCTCTCTCTTTCTGACTCATTTCACTTAGCATGATACTTTCCATGCTGATCCACTTATATGCAAACTTCATGACCTCATTTTTTCTAACAGCTGCATAGTATTCCATTGTATAGATGTACCATAGTTTCTTCAACCAGTCATCTGTTCTAGGGCACTCGGGTTTTTTCCTGATTCTGGCTATTGTAAATAGTGCTGCAATGAACATATAAGTGCAGATGTCATTTCGACTATACTTTTTTGCTCCTCTGGGATATATTTCCAGCAGTGGTATTGCTGGGTCAAATGGAAGCTCAACCTCTAGTTTTTTGAGAATCATCCATATTGTTTTCCAAAAGGGCTGAACTAGTCGGCATTCCCACCAGCAGTGTAGAAGGGTCCTTTTCTTCCCACATCCTCTCCAACAGTGGTTGCTTTTGTACTTTTGGATGTGTGCTAGTCTCTGTGGTGTGAGGTGGTATCTCATGGTTGTTTTGATCTGCATCTCTCTGATGATTAGTGATGCAGAGCACTTTTTCATGTGCCTTTTGGCCATTCATATCTCTTCCTTGGAAAAGTTTCTGTTCATTTCTTCGCCCCATTTTTTGATGGGGTTGGATGTTTTCTTCTTGTAGAGTTCAACCAGTGCTTTATATACCATTGATATCAACCCCTTATCTGATAGGTATTGTGTAAATATCCCTTCCCATTCTGTAGATAGTCTTTGTATTTTGGTCACTGTATCTTTTGCGGTGCAGAAGCTTTTTAGTTTAATGTAGTCCCATTTGTTGATCTCTGTTTTTACTAGATTGCTTAGTTCCGTGTCATCTTTGAAGATACCTTTATCTTCAATATCGTGGAGGGTTTTGCTGACCTTCTCTTCAATGTACTTTATGGTTTGTGGTCTGATGTTGAGGTCTTTAATCCATTTTGATCTGTATTTTTAGGAGATTTTTAAAAACAAGAATCATTTTGAATTATGCAGGCCAAGAAAAACAATTTGTGAACTCCAAGTTGAAAAACCAGGAAAGCCAAGTCCACAGCCCAAGACCTCAAAATAAGGGACTCCAGTGGCTTGAGGCAGAAAACAGATCTCTTAGCTTCCCGGAGAGCAGAGCTAGTTCTTCTTTTTCGTTATACCTGGGCCCTCAGTGGACTGGATGATGCTTGCCCAAAGTAGTGAGGGCAATCTTTTCTCATGGCGCTAATTTAGATGCTAATTTTGTCCAAAACACTCTCAAAGACATTGCCCCCAAATAATGTTTATTTAGCCATTTAGGAATCCTTAAGCTCAAGACAAGTGAATTGTCACTTTTCACCAATATATTTTGTTGTTGGTTTTTGTTTGTTTGTTTGTTTGTTTGTTTGTTTGTTTTAGGGCCAAAGCCCAACTGTATTCAGGGTTACTCCTTGTCTGTGCTCAAGGGATCACTCCTGGAAGGGCTCTGGAACCTCATGTAGTGCCAGTGTCAGCTACACGTAAGACAGGCACCTGACTTTCTGCACTATAACTCCAGCCCCTCCCTAATGTATTTTGTAAGTTGGAAGGATATACATAAATTCCTGCTGTCTGGGGCAGCATTTGACTCTATGCTTGAACTCCCAACCCTGTTGAGGTCTTTGGTGTTCATACTTTTGCTCCCTCTATTTTCTGTCTTCTACTTCCCAGATGTTCTCCGGTGGTCTTTTGTTTGTTTGTTTGTTTTTATTGACGTTTTTATTTTTAAGTTGACATTGTGCTCAAATGAACTTCTGCAGGGGAGGAAAATGAGGTGTTACCACCACAGTCAGGATGTAGTACAGTTCCATCACCCAAAAAACTGTCTAGTGTTACTAAATTCTTGTAATCACATCCAACTGTGTCTCTAATTCCTGGCAATCACTGTTCTATCTCTGTAGCATTCTTGCCTTTTAAAAATGTCTTATAAGTGTGATATGCACCATGTACCCTTATAACCCTACCTCCTTTCACTCGGTGTAATGTGTTTGAGATTTATCCATATGGTATGTATCAAGGCTTCTTCCTTCTTCCTGTCTTCCTGTTTCATGGCTGGGTAGAGTCCCACAGTGAGTTAATCCATTAAAAGACATCCATTGAAGGACATTCAGGTTGTTTCCATTCATGGTGATTGTAAATAAATCTGATGAGACATTTATGTACAAGCTTCTAGATGAAGAATGCAAGTCTATTTCTCTGATGTAAATACCCAGTGAGATTACTAAGTGTATATTTAACTTTCTATGAAGCGGCCAAACTGTTTGCTGTATTGACTATAACATCTCACGAGCATATCAAAGGTGTATAAATGTTCCAGTTGCTCCTCATTCTTGCGAGCACAAAGTATTGTCAAGTTTTTGTTTTGCTTTGTTTTTAGCCATTACAGTGGTTGTGCAGTGATTACTCAATATGGTTTTAGTTTGCATTTCCCTCGTGTTAGTGATATGAACATCTTTTTATGCTCTGAATTGCCACAGAGGTAGCTTTTTTGGGGGGTGAAATATCTACTTAAGTCTTTTGCCCTTTTGGCAAGTGAGGGGTTTTACTTTCTTACTATTTAATTCTGGATTGTTTATGCATTCTAGCTGTCATCTCTCTCTTGCATATGCAGTTTGAAAACATTCTATCCCAGTGTATATGTAGCTCATCCTCTCATTCTCTTAAAGGGTCTTTCCCTAAACAAAGATTTAAAGTTGTTTATAAAGGTCAACTCATCAGTTTTTCCTTTTATGAATTGTTGTTTCCTTTTATAAATTTGCCTTTATAGTTTCTCAGTTTCTTGTTTTTATTTTTTGCCTAGCTCTAGTTTTCAATGATTTTGCCTATGTTTTCTTTTTTAAAAAATAAAAATGTAGTTTTATGCTACATATTTAGATCTATGATCCATTTGAGCTAATTGTGATATCAGAAGTTTAGATATAGTGAAATTTGGAGGTTTTGTTGCTTTGAATATGAGTGTCCAGTTATCTCAGTACCATTTGTTTTTTTAGAAATTGTTCTGGCTCACTCTTTAAGTCCATGTTCCTACATAGGAGATACATGCCCTTGAATATGCATCTCACTTGCTTGTCTCTATGTATTTTTCTTGCTTTTTCCACTCTTGAGATGCCCATGTTCTCTCTTCAACATGTACTTCCTCTCTTTCTTCCCCTTCACATCTTTCTAAGTAAAATTTCGTTCAATAAAAACTATCTTGCTGCATACACAACAAATTAAATAAAATAAATAACAAGTTTGTTCTCTATCCATTAAAATGCTTTTATGCCTTTGTCAGAATCAGCTGATCACATTTGTATGGATCTATTTCTAAACTCAATTCTATTCCCTTTGCCAGTATCATATTATCTTGTGGTTACTGTAGCTTGTAGTAAGTTTTGAATCAAGTCGTTCAAGGCCTCCAGATGTTATTTTGCAAGATCATTTTAGTTATCCTAAGTTTTTGTCTTCCTATGTAACTTTCAGAGTCACCATATCTATTTTATGTTTTAAAATCTTATTGGGGTTTTGATTGGAATTGCATTAAATTTATGGATTAACTTAGAGCTAATTGGCATTGTTACTATGTAGAGTCCTCTAATTCATGAGCACAGTATTACTATCCTCATTTGTTTAGTCTTTTGAACAAACTTATCAGCATTTTCTGGTTTTTGGAGCCCTTATCCTGTCCATATTTTGCTTGATTTACGTATACATATTTCACTTGTACTTGGAGCTATTTTAAGGTATTAAAAGGCTTTTACATTGTCAGCTTCTGGTTATTTATTGCTAGTACATTAGAAACATGATTGATTTGTATGTATTAACTTCACATCCTATAACCTTGCTAGATTCACTTATTCAAACCACAGCTGACAGAACTGCAGGCAAGGCAAGAGCCTTACCTCCTGCCCTACCTGCTTCTCTGCCTGCCCTTCCAAACTTTCCTTTTTCACTGCAGGGAAGGGCTGACCCCCCTGATAGGAGGCTGATGAAGCCTGGTGGCCTGACCTACCCTTCCAAGACCACTTGACCACAACTTGAGCCAGATACTTCCTTACCTGAAAACTCAAAATAACAAATTGCAAAATGGATCCTTGAGCCCCACTCTTTCCAACCATGCCAGATTATCTTCTCCCAGCTGGCCGCTGACTATACATTTGTCAGCTCAACTGCCAACAAAAGAAGCAACTTTGGAAGAACAAAGTTGAGAACAGGCACCACAGAGAGACATCAGGTGGGGGTTGGAAGACAGGTGCCAGGGCGGAAAGAAAGTTCTTCATCACCACTCTTCACCGAGGTGATCCCAAACTAGATGAAGACCAATATGATGATGAGGTCCTGGAGCACATATACAGAACATCTAGTCTGCTGCCCTGAGTGTCCGACACAGGACTGTTTGGAAGCAGGTTCTGGAATGAAGGTGAAGACTTTCCTTTCATGCCCAACAGTGAGACTCGATGTTGTTCTTGGCTAACCTTCCAGTCCTTGCTTCTCCCAATGCAAGCAGAGACCCAAAGGGTTCTGTTGAACTTTCAGTGCCAAAGGACCTAGGAAAGTTTAAAAAAAAAAAAAGCCTGGGTCCATTTACCTTAATATCTAAAATCAGTTCACAAACACTTTAAGAACATTGTGAACTTTCTAGGAATTTTAGAATCACCACCCCCTTGGGGTTCACATTTTTGTTACCTTTGTCTCCCTTCATATTTGAGGTCAGTTCATAATCCTTATCCATTTCAGAGTTAATAAACAGGAGTTCCTCTGCTAGAACCCTGTCTTTTGCCCTGCAGGCAGGAGGAGAGGAAAGGAAGAGAAGGGTTGTCTCCAGGCTGACCTGAGGGAGGTTCTGTTACCTGTTGAGGGAGTTTCAGGTACAGGCTATTAACAATGGAGGTTATCAGCAGCCCAGGATAGGTTTACTCTGCATAGTTTCCATCTGAAAAGCTCCAGTCCCCCCACCCCCACCCCTGACCCTGCCAACAAGGAAGTTGTTGGCACACATTCCCAGCACGAACCCGGAACCTGGCTCTCCTCAGCATCCACGGTTCAGCACTGGCTGCACTTTCGGGCTCTGGATCCCACTAACACTTAGCGGCTCAGGCCCCAGCCTTCCGAAAAGCAGCAGCCGCTCTGCCTCGGTCTCTGTCCCTGTTTCCTGTTCCCCTTCCCTCCTGATCATCCTTCTCTGCCCCCTCCTTCCTGCCTGGGCTGTCACACTTCATGAGAAGCAGCATGTGCCGTGGCCCCGACAGCAGGAATTGCACACTCCCCCTCAGCGACAGGCTTGCCACGTATTCGAGTGTTTCATCTGCGCTGCTTTCCTTGGGGATGTCCTGACGGAGTGTCTGTAGAGCCTGGTGGTGAGAAAGCCAAGGCTTGCTGGGCTCAGCTTTCCGCTCTCTGCAAGATCACTTACAGCTTCCCCTCTGCGCTTCATCAGCCAGTGATCATCTGATACGCAGAGCCAGTGCCACAGGCATGTTTGAGTGCCCGTTAAAGGAGTCTGTACGGTGAAGTATTTGGAACAGATATTGCAAAGTCTTCCCATTCTTTTTCTTAGCACTGTTTCTGTCCTTGTTGTCTACTCAGATCCCCCACCTCTTTGCAAATGAGTCTTCTGGAGGAGTCCATTTTCTTTCTGACAATACTATTTATCTAAAAGAAGTAGAAGACACCACTTCAAATCAAGGTTTTGAAATACTGTTGAACGATTGAAGCTATTGTTATTTATTAATAATTTCAGGACCTAGCTTCTCAACTCTGGCCTCTTTTTTAGTCTAAATATTGTTTTTTCATGGGTCCACCATAGGTTTTTGGGTTTGGTTTTTGGGGTTTTTTTTTTTGCTTTTTGGGGGGGGGGTTCACACCTGGCAATGCTCAGGGGTTACTCCTGGCTCTGCATTCAGTAATTACTCCTGGCGGTTCTTGGGGGACCATATGGGATGCTGGGAATTGAACCCAGGTCGTCCACGTGCAAGGCTAACACCCTACCCGCTGTGCTATTGCTCCAGGCCCCACCACAGGTTTTTTAAAAAGGTCATTTCATCTGGATGACTGATAGGCATATGAAAAAGGCACTTATCAAGGAAATGCAAATCAGACACAATGAGATATCATCTCATACCAGTGAGAATTGCATATATCAAAAAGGCTATGTTGTTGTTGGGGATGTGGTAAGGAAGGAACCCTCTCTCACTGCTGCTGGGAATGTTATCTGGTTTAGTCTCTATGGAAAACAGTATGTGGATTCTCCAGGAAAGTGAGAGTAGAACTCACATATGACCCAGAAATTCCACTTATTGGCATCTACCCCCAGAACATAAAAGACACTAATTCAAAAAGATTTAAATATTTATAATTTGCATCTAAGTTCATGCTATGATAAGCATAAGAGCCAGGATATAGAAAGAGTCTGAATGTCCCAATAATAAGCAAATGCATAAAGAAATTGTGGTATATGTACATAACAAAATACTGTGCAGATGTAAGAAAAGATGCAATCCTGCATTTTTCAGCAATGTGGGTGGTACTGGATGGTATGTTAATAGAATTAAATGAGAGGGATGATGTCATTCATCTGTGGAACAAGGGTATAGACAAGATTGAATAGTGATAAACTCTTGGCTTTGAATTTAAAAAAAAATGATTACCAAGCAAAAGGAGAAGGGTTGGGAATGAAGGTCAGACTAGAGGGACTCTAGGGACAGTGGTAGAAAGGCTTAGGGACTCTGATGGTCATAGGATGCAATAACTACATTAAAACCACAGACTCCAATTCTATTGTAATCATATCACCTAAACTATCAAAATAAAATAGAATAAAATTACAAAGAAAGTCCAGCAAATATAACAGTCAGATCTTCTAATAGTTTCATTTTTAGTCTTAAAATTCCTGGGAATATTAGCATCAAATTCCTATCCAGTGGGATCAGAGAAATATTGCAAGGGCTAAGGCACTTGCCTTGCACGTATCTGACTCTGGTTTAATTCTTGGTACCAGATATGCCCATCCACCCCCCCAAGCACCACTAAGAATAATCCACTAGGTAAGGTCCCCCAAACAAAAAATAATCTTTTTTAGAAAAGCAAATTTCCATCTAGAGACAAAAGGACAGCAGGATTGAAGCTGTGAAGAACCTGTATCACAGTGTAACCGTGAAAGGTAGCACTTCTCTTCCCAACCTGCATGTTTGGCACAGCAGACAGAAGCCAGAGGTCTGGGAGCTCAGCTTTAGATGGAATTTCTGCCACCAAAATTCAGATAGACAGCTTATGGTTAAAAAAAATAATAATATCTACATGCTCCAGTAGTAGAAAGGGGGTGGCTCTTTTTTCTTTTTAACATGCTAAGAGCTCTCACTCAAAACTCACATAAAAAAAAAAGTCAAAATATTTGATAAGGTATGAGTAGTGACAGAGGAACTTGCAAACAGTGTGCTTTGGGGGAGGGGGGTGTGGACTATAAAACAGTTTGTTGAGTAAGTCCAAAAGTACAAAAGGTTTATAAGAATTAGCTGGTTGGATGTAGCACTAAAAAAAAGAAGTAGAAGGTTTGGGAGGCATGAGGCATTGAAGGAGGCAGAAGGTAGAAGACAAACAAACACAAAAATGCGAAAGCTATCCAGAGTCCTCTGAATTCTGCAAGATACAGAAAACAAGAGCCAAGCATTCCATGGGGCTGTGCCACTGGATTCCTGGGTTTGGTGGAGGGTCTGGAGAGGGAAAGTCAGACAGTATGTCCCTAAGCACTGGGGGCCACCTCCAGGAGAGATAGGGCCCTGGTCCTGGACACCAGCTTGGCAGCTCCCACCCAGAAAATCCATGGAGAGGAATGGGTGCATTTTTACCCACATACAGAATGTCCAGACATAGATTAGAGAGAAGGTACTTCGAAGCAACAAAAAGACAAAAAAGACAGGTGACCATTACATATGTGCCTGTGTGTGTACCTGTGTACAAACAGGCAAGGTGTGTGTATGTGGGGTGGGGCTGAGGGGCTCAATGCTGGTCCCTCCCCCCACACTGTCTCACACCTCCAACCTGATGCCTGGCGCAGGTCGGCTCTCTCCTTGACATGAGTAGCTGAGGGGTTTTCTCAGCTGACTTCTCATTATCTTTCCAGACTCCCCTCTCCAGCAATTTTCGTGAGCTGCTTATAATTCCATTATGCTGTGACACAGCTTAAAGAACCACCCTCCCATTTAAAGGTAGATGGGGAGGGAGGAGCCTGGGGGCCACACCTGACAGTGCTCAGGGGAACATACCAGGTCACTCGCACGCCAGGCTTGCTGGACTTGCTCTCTGGCCCCAAAGACGGATCTTTGAAGTTGGGATGTGGCGCAGTAGAACACATACCTTGCATGAGTGAACCCTGAGTTCAATGTCTGCAAAAATAAATACTCAAACAAAGAGGCACTTACATTCATTGCCTTTCTGAATATTTGGCTCTACTGCCGTTGCCATGAGAATCATGGCCTCTGTGGCCTGTCCCCATTGGCTGCCACACACATCTCTGTCCTCTAATCTCCACATGTCCCTTCTTTTCTTTTGCTTATTTTGGGTTTGGGGCCACACTCAACAGTGCTTAGGGCTAACTCCTGGCTCTGTTTGCAGGGCTCACTCCCGGTGGGTCCCAGGGGCCATATAGGGTGCCAGGGATTGAACCCAGGTTGGCCACGTGCAAGGCAAATGCCCCACCTGCTGTGCTATCTCTCCAGCCCCTTCTATGACTCTCTGCTTTCCACCCCCTCCCTAGATGTTCATTTGTTTGTTTGTTTTCCTGATTTTTTCCTTCCTGGAGGAATGTGGGACTCGCATAGGGATCAGAGTGTTCCCCATTGCTATGAAAAGAGCCCTAGCTGCAGAACACGCCCCAGGAAAGCTGTGCAGATAGTGCCACTGTCTCACTGCTGTCCTGCGAGGAGAAGCGATGGCATTTACAAATGAAGTCAGGGCTGCATATAGAAATGTGACTGTGCCCAGCAAACATCTTAATGAAGACTTGGAAGTTTTGTATTCTGAGGGAGATGGAAAACTTTTGCAGGTGTCACATGGAATGACATGATTCCCCGGCTGTAGAGGGGAAGCTGACTGCATAGGGACAAAAGGGGGCTTCTTGCCTGTCTTCCTGGGAAGTTCCCCAGACATGAGTGCAAATGAGCAGTGTGTATCAGCTCAAGTCCAGGGCCAGGACTGAGCTCCAAGGGCAGTGTCTGCCTATGGGAGTCTGGGCTGGTGGCAAAGAACCTCCTTCAATGGGAAGAATCGGAACTCGACCAGGAGAGCAATGTGCCACCAACAAAGGGTTCGTTAAAGGGACTAACTGGAAGGGAAGTGACACAGAGAGCTGCCTCTGGGGGTTGTGTAGAGGAGGGCCCCACTGGGAGGCACAAAGACAATGCACAAAAATTGCTGCATCTTGTCAGCATATGTGGGTGCAAAATAGGAGACCATGTTCAGGAAAATACCTCAGGAGAACATCACCAAGAGTGCGTAACAGAGTGGCTGTGGTTTGCGTTGACTTCTCCATCCTTGGGCAAGAAGGTAGCTGCCAACACATAGTAGTCAAAGTCATGTCAACGGCTGAAATGCCCCAGTGGGTGGAGAGAATAGGACCAGACCAGAGAGAATAAGACCTAGAGTGTCCCAACAAAGACCCTGATTCTGCTCTACCTCTTGGTAACAGAAACAGCATCACATAAGCCTGCTCCCAAGCTCTCAGCAGTGGCCCTCCTCTTCCTGCCCACAGACCATCACACAGAGCAAAGGCACGTCTGCAAGTCTAGGAACTCGACAACCACTCTGGGTGGCTGCCATGGGTGTGCAAACAGCTGATTGAGACACCAGGCTTTAAAACAAGAGGTTAAAGGATCCATTCACTTTATCTGTTGATTCTAATCGCCTGTCTGAATTTCTAAAAATGAGACATGAAACAGATCCCAGCATTCCTCATTCTGGAACCACCTGGCGGGTGCACATTTGGGGTACAGGGAACATTGTGTCAGGCCGGATCTGGGAGGCTTTGCTTCTTTGAAAAATTGCACATGGCTCTGTGAATGCCAGGCTCTGGGTGATCGTCCACCTGGCTGATAAAGATGCCAGCTGCAGGGAGAAGACAGGTGGTGCCATGCTGGCAGTACTTGGGGCTCCAACGTTGCCATGCAGTGGCAGCATCCCGGCTGTTGATACTTGTCTGCACCAAGACTGGGGGGAGTGGGGGGAAGCTGAGGGAGGGGGTTACGAGCAAGATGTGTGCTTGGAAATTGGAGTTCTCATAAGGTTTGAGCCCATCAGAGATCTATTTTCCTGAGGTGCAAAGGCTAAAAAGGTGTCCCAAAATGATAGGCTTTCTGTTTTTCCTGACATAGACAAGAAAAACTTGTATATCAGTTCAACACTTGTCTATCAGGGTCAACTCTCTAGATTTTGATCTGTATTTCTCACAAAAACCAATGTCCATCAGACAGATACAAGAATGGCAAACAGCAAATAACAGGAGGGCGTGTGTTTAGAATTCCTTTTCCCAAATGAGACACTGCAGCTTGACCCATTCACTTGTTGGATGGTGAATGAATATGCAAAAGTTTTTATAATTTTGCAAGGCAAGGCAGCCGTGACTCTTAGTACTGTTACTGCATTTATGACTTTCTGATCTGGTTGATTTGCTTCTCAGTCTCTGCATGGCTGGGGGATGGGCTCCTTTGCATTGCTCTTCTGCTTCTTTGCATCTTTTATGAATCCATCCTATTCCATCTGAAACCTTACTTTAGGAGAACCAAGTCAGTGAAAAGTTCGTGTGTGGATTTGGCTTTTCTAAGTTTGTTCATGGAGAACCTGGCAAGTTGTCACTCTCAATTAACAATGTTAAGAACGCCCTAGGGCAAGGGGACTTGGGAATGAGATTTGAACATGTAAGGTTGCAACTTCTGTGTCCTGCACCTCAACCACCATGAAATGCCTTTGCCAACTTTACTGGTATGACGCCCAGCACACCCTCAGCTTCTGTAAATGGTGTGTGGCCCCAGCACTCCACAATCAAGGGAAAAGAAGTGGGGAGAGAGCAAGAGCAAACTTAGAAGTGATGTTCCATTTTCTTGTTTTGTGTATAAATGATTGGGGCAGATGTTGCCTTGGGGAATGCAATTTTCTCTTCCTGCAGTGGCTTAAGGAAGTTTTCAGTATTTAAAAGGAACAAGAGATCTGGTGAATATTTGAAAAAAATTTCCTGCTTCTGCATCTAGTAACCACAGAAACAAGCGTTCTTAGGATTGTAGGCTTTAACAGAGCCAGCCATGGATGTATCATTAGTAAAGTTCGTAGATGGAGAAGAAATGACCGTCACTGTGTCACATAGTCTTTGATGTACAAATGTCCTTAGATGTCCTTTTGTACTAAGTGCACTAAACCTAAATATATAGGTGGCCACGTTAGCCCTGAAGAGAGCTGTTGTTCTTTCTTGCCTCCTGGGAGAGACTGAAGAACTGAGTTGTCCGAAGGGCGGAAGAGCCCTCTAGTGGGATGCAACACAAGGGTGCTTGATCATTGTGTGATTGTAACCCAAACATGAAAGCTTGTAACTTTCTCCCAGTGATTCAATAAAATTTAAAAAAAGAAAAGAAAGATTCTGAGCAGAAAGCTAAAAAGAAAAAAATACAAGTTTTGAATAATTAAAAAAAAAAGTCAGCATCTGATTTAGTCCCACAAATTGAACTGCCTCCTGGAAGTTTAATGTGACTCGTCATTTCTCTTTTAACATTTTGGAAGAGATCTGACAACATATTTGTCACATGGTATCATCAAGAATGAATTGAGACCTGTGCTCAGTAGGAACTAAAAGTGAAATCCATAATCCAAGGACAAACACTATCCTTGACTTCACAAGTCTCCCCTTCAAAGTTTGGAGTAGGCAATGTCAGGGAATGGGGATGTATTTTGGTCATCAATAAAATTGTTTTAAATTAGATGAGATGACAGCAGCCTTCTCCCACCCCCCACCCACGCCCCCATTTGCCCACCATTCCTACTCCTTCTTTGCATAGAGGAATGCCTTGTTTTACCCTTCCCTTCCTCCAGGGTTAGTGCCTGAATCACACTTTGACAATCCAAATAAACCTCTGAGATCTTTATCTTGTAACTAGGAAGATTACAAACTACTTTCTCCTTGGGGCTAAAGAGATAGTACAGCCAGCAGACAGAGTGCTTGCCTGAGCACTGCCAGGAGTAATTCCTGAGTCAGGATTCACCCCTAAGCATGGCCTAACGTGACCCAAAAATAAAACAACAACAACAAAAAATTATAAAAACTACTTCCACCACTGTGCATGCCTGCATGCTGGAGTTTCACAAAAATGTCCGTATTTCTGCTGGTCACTTCATCTGATCATTAATTATTTATAAATAAAATGAGTGAGGCTTTTTAAAAATTCTGAACACTTTGCAGTTTAAAATGGTGAATTGATTTTAATGACTCGAAGACTTTTTTAAAAAGCACGTTGTCTGAGGAATATCTTGCCATTATACTTGTTTCCCTTAAAATATACATGACATAAAGTTTGGGACCTTCCTTGTGGTTCTCTTGGATTTTGCTTTTTGGTTTCATGGGACATTGCAAGGCAAAGCCACATTCCTGTTGACCGTCCTCCATGAACTCTTAATGGTTCAGAAAGAATGTTTCCAGGCAATACGAATGCTCCCATCCTTGATGCCTGTGTGCTTGTGTCCCACAGAGTGTGTGTGAGACATGTCAGCATGAAGGAGGCAGCCAGAGCCAGGCAGGCTCAGAGACTGGAAGCCACAGCCAAGTGCCTGGTATCTACATGGTGATGCTGGAGAGGCAGGTGGTGGCTGTTGGGGCAACACATCTGGCTGGTCCTTTTCAGAACAGAACCTGCTCAGAGCAGATGTCTGTCCATCTTCAGGAACAGCTAAGGCCCCTACTGCCCAGGTTACGGCTCGGCCTTAACAGATAGAACTGTTCCTGAGCTCACCAGACAGCCCTCTCTGTGGGACTCCATCAAGGCTCAGTCCTGCACTGCAGAAGGCTTTGCTGTATGTCATGCCCCTGTGTCAGGCCTGTACCCTAGAGGCAAGGCCAGCCTCCCCGGCCCCTGTTCACTCATCCACCCACTCACTTGGTCAGTGAGTAGTTATCAAGCCTCTCTGGGCCAGGCCTGTCCTGCTCACTGGAGCCATATTAGTGAACCACACAAACAAGACCTTTCTTCCTAATATGGAAAATTGGGGTGAGCCTCAGGTTCATGCCCTCAGGTAGAAATGTGGGCAATGGAATAGAAAAATAGAAATACATTTTGTAGTTTCTTCATGCTAAAATTTACAGAAGAAAAAATGGTGCCCTGAGAGAAAATAATCATGGCCTTATTTAGATTGGGAATGAGAAAAGGTCTCTAAGGGGATAATGTTTAAGGGACAATTCCTGGAGGCTGATTCTGCTTTGGTGATGAGACCACTGGGCTGCCCAGCCATAGGGAGGCCATGAGTACTAGACTTGAGCCTCACGCAGTACCACTCTGAATAGCCCAGGATGAGACAATCTAACAGAACCAACCTCAGTCACTAAGCTGGGTCAGCAGAGGATTGATCCAGGACAGGCAGGGAGGGGACAGGAGACTAGGTGATGACTCAGATCCTAGAAGCAGGGACCATAACACAGAGGCAGAAGCCCTAAGATGTGGATGGAGTTCACCTAGGAGAGGAGAAGATGGTCTATGATTTGGGGACCTTGGGACTTCAAGCTCAATAAGGAGGTCCCTCTAGGTCCTCAGGTGTCTGCAGAGTTGGAATTGGCTTTGGCAGGGTAGTTGGGGAGACCTTACAGTAGTCACAAAGTTGGCTGACCGGCAAATGTTACCTGCCCTTATCATATTGCTTTTACTCTATTACAGATAAGCACAGACACTCCCAGCTTGAGGAAGGCAGATCTTAAAGGTCGGAGTGCACTGTTGGCTGACATCCAGCAAGGAACTCGCCTACGAAAAGTCACGCAGATCAATGACCGAAGTGCCCCGCAAATTGAGAGTAAGTCAGCAACCAGGGGGGCCTGCTGGGAGCCAAGGGCTTACTCAGAGCAGGGGACACTTCTGTTATCAAAGATACATCTGGTCAGCTCAGACCCGATCCCCGGACAGCCCACATGGGTCAGCCCATCAGAGCTTCCCTTCCAGGTCTGCTGATGGCTTATAGCATATCTTCCATTACCTTTCAAATGCCTAAAATCACTTTGTGGGGAGATAACTTTTACTATGGCCAAACACATATACTATGGAATTCATCATGTTAAGTATCTAATTCGGTGACACGTATGTATTTAAGTGTGGCTGAACTCCGGCCCCCTCTCAGTTCCAGAACACCTTAATCACCCCCTGAGAAAAACTCATAGCCATGAGTGTCTGCTGATTCTCTTCTGTCCCTGGAAACCACTAGGTCTTCATTCCGTCTCTGTGGATTTGCTTATTTGGGATATTTTCTGTAAATGGAATCATGCAGTGTTGGTAGTCATTTGTGTCTGAGTCTTCACACTTGGAGTAATACCTTCTAAGTCTCTCTGTGTATTAGCATGGATCAGTATCTTATTCCTTCTTATTGGGTTGTGAAAGTGACCACATTGGTTTGTACTGCACCAGTTTTTAAATAAATAGGAAAATATTTTAGAGATCATCAAAGCATGCCTATAAATAAGCAAATATGGATTTCTTTTCTACATTATTTTTCATTTTCAATGCCTAGCATTCACAGCATGTGTAACATCTGTCGTGTTTTGTTTCAGGAAACAATATTGATGTAGGGGCTGACAGATACTTAATCCTGTAAACAGATGACATAAATTTTCAGTTAAAAATGTGGGCACTTGCCACGTGCATTTGGTGGTCAGGAGCTGCTTCCCTACCCCGGCAGCCAGCCACTGATGGACGCATGAGGGAGAGAACATGGCCATGCTGGTTGGTGGCCAGTCACAGTTTATTCCAATCCCCATCTCCATACCAGACTCAGCTCCTCTCCTCCCAGTCTCTCACACCCCATCCAGTTTCACTCTCTCAAATGCATTTTCACTCTGTCCCCTTCCAGTCTTCCAGCGTTAGTTAAGTCTAAACATCAAAGGTTAACGGTAGCAATTACACATAGGTGAAATTGCATAATCAACCCTACAGATCCCAGACTAGTCCTCAAGCCAAATTAGTCCTTCCTAACCCCAGCAGAATCTTTGTCCGGTTGCTTCTTTTTTGGGTCATGACAGAGTTTTTCCCATGACTGTGCTCTTAACTCATTGTAAGGTTTTGTTTTTGTTGTTGTTGTTTATATAATACAGTTGTTTCCAGCATTTAATTATTTTAAGTTTTATGGAGCTTGGCCTGTCCCTTTTTAATGCCAGGGTAGCTTACAGCTTGCCCTGGGTCCACCCAGTCCCTTTGTTGGGACCCTCCTTTTGGGATGCTAGGAACTAAGGGCAACTGAGGCTTAAGTCTAGTAAATATGACAGATACTCAGGAGTAAATATTATTCGGAGTCAATTAATTCTCTAGTAACAAGAGCACAGCAACAACTGTCTTCCTGTGTCTATATGAAAAGGATGTTGCCCTAAAGTAAACTGCAAAGGGCATAAAGGAAAGAGAAAAGCAATATTACACTTACAAATACAAAATACAAAATCCTCTGAAGATTCTGACTTTACAAGATACAGATTCTGGTTAGGGAAAATAAGCGATTAAGAGATAGCCGAA